>NC_141047.1:5295479-5420479 GCF_041138505.1 Cibotium barometz
CCGTGGAATGGATCATTTTCCAAGACCTTACGAACCTTATCCAAATCAATCCTCAGACCATCGACAAAGATGACATGACCAAGTTACAAAAGTTCCTCCTTGAAGAAGTCACACTTTGACTCCTTCGCATAAAACTTCTCTCATCTCAGAATCTCCAAGACAACAATGATAGATTGTAAATTCGTATGTCATCCAAGAAGACAACAATCCAATTTCTCAAATATGGGCAAAAAAAACCATTCATCATCTGCTGGAAAGTCACAGGAGTATTGGTCAAAGGCCAACTGGTAAGACCAAAAACTCAGTGACCTAGCACGTATATATAGCAGGTGGTGAGCCTCGTAGATCCTATTGTCTACACTCACCACACAATGTAACCCTTAAAACAGCCTTGAATGTAAGCATAGAACAATGCACAAGACATTACTTGTATTACTTCCAAGAAATTGTTACATGCCCCTTGTGTACGCCAAGCAGTGGTCACAATGAGATGAACAACACATAGGACAGTGACTACAAGACTCAAAGAACAAGACAAGATAATGATGATGAAGTAGACTAAGCTGAAAAGATATATGTAGAATAGGGTGCGCCAACGGTTCAATTGATGTGTCTTTTAACACTCTATAGAGTCACACTATATCCAAGGATGCCATCGATGAGTATTGCCTATCTTTCGAAGACGCCAGCCGGCGTGACATTGTGGTGCTTGCTAGCGCATACACCTCTCATGTATCCGTTGCGCTTCTTGGAGATTCTTTGGAAATCCAATGTTGCGGCCACTAGCTAGTCCTCGGCCACAATGGCCCAAGATGACCTAGCTAGATGGTACAAGATGATCCACCCAAGATGGTTCAGCCAAGATTGTCAAGCTCGACCAGACTGGAACATTGCAAACCGTGGGCACCCTTGGTGGCTACAGATTGCCCACCTCTAGAGTGTTCACGGTCCTCGGTGAGGATAAAAGAAATACAGAATTTAAATGGAGAAAGAAACTGCTAACTAGTAAAAACTGAATGAAAGGAAAGCACTCGCGGGTAAGTCACAATGGCAGCAGAAGATACTGGGATGGAAGAGGTGGGATGCTTGCAAGGTCGGAGGAAGCTGGCGATGGAGTGTTTAATGGAAACCTGTAGCGTGCAACCGGTATGATCAGGTAACACACAGCAAGGCCTTCTTTATACCTTTTCTTTTAGTGAGTTTAAGCAATCCACTTTAATCTTTGTACCCAAGAGATAGAGCTGTAGGAATGGAGAGTCGACACCAAATTGGGTCCCAACTACCCACTTGACGTATTCTTGGGGGAAATCTTCTGTTACATGTAGCGTCGCGCAAGCTTCTTAATTGTGGTCAGACGTGCGCTAATTGCTGAATATGGAGAGTGGCTATACACACACATAAGATGACTCATACATACATGCACACGATGCTATACACACACATAATATGACTCATACACACGCACACGAGGCTCCAAACGCCCAACATACTCCGCTTTTGGGAGGAGGCCCTTACATTCTTTACATGTAGAACATGCATTCATAAACAGTCTAAGCTTGGGCACATCCAGCCTAAATGCAAAGATTTGGTGGATATTGATATTGCTTGGCACCATTTTGTTGTTTGCATGTAAGGAATTATAACTAATTATGGAAAATGGTACTTTGGGGAAGAAAGAGAGAATTTCTAGGTAGAAAAGACAATTGCAAGTTCTTGAAGAACTCACCCATATTTGTATGTTATCCCCTCAAAAAGAAGAAAAAATGCATTATGCTACACATAATGCTAGAAAGAAATGATCAAAGAAAGTTGGAAAAAGTGGCAGATCCGATCATCGCGACAAAAACCATTATTGGATAAGGGATGCTCCTCAAGAGCTTTCTTCAAAATCTTGCACACATCAAGGCAAAAGCAATGCATGTCACGACTGCAAAGGACAAATGGTGAATGGACATATAGTATCATGCAGTTAGAACAAGAATGCGTGACTCATTTCCAACATGCTTTTGCAACACCTGCTCCATTAACAAACAGTGCTTCTACTACTCATGACCCACTTTCTCATGCGACAGGAATTAAGGATGCATAAGTAGCACAAGACCTTGAACTTCCTTTTTTGGAATTGGAGCTTGACGATGCAATTAAATCTTTAGGCAAACGGAAATCCCCACAATAAGATGGCTTAATAGTTGAATTCTTTCTACAGTTCTAGATATACTTTAACAGCCGATGTTGCTTATGATCAAACAATCATGGTTACATGGAATTATGCCAACCTCATGGCAAGAGGTTCTAGTTAAGTTGGTGCCAAAAAAACAAATATGTCAAAATATTGCAGATTGGAGACCTATTGCATTGATGACCCTGGTCTGCAAACTAATTACTAAAATGATCACTCATAGAATCAAAAACATCTTGACAAGGGGTCTTCATCTGGCACAATATGGTTTTGTCCCCAAAAGACAAATCACAAACAATATTTGCAAGATGTACTATTACTACAAGTTGATGTGGCTAAAGCTTTTGACAGTTCACTCGGATTATATTACAGCGGTAATGACAAAACTTGGATTTGGAGAAAAAATAATGTGTAATATCTACTGGCTATACAAAGATAGCACAGCCCCTCATAGTTGGGAAAATCAATCAGGCAGGGATGCCCTTTTGAGTGCCTTGTTATATGCGATAGCGACTCATCCATTGTTGCTTTGTATCGATAAACTTACTCACAATGGACTTCTACATGGGTTGCAATTGCCACATGGTTGTGTCTTGGTTGCTCATGCTTATGCTGATTACTCCTTTTTTCCAAAAAATAATCAGAATGATCTATGCATACTTATGCAAGCTCTGGAACTATTTGGTGAGGTTGCAGTGCTGTTCATAAACTTCAAGAAATCAAAATTGTTTAAAGAGAAAATTGGCACAGTATTTTATGGCATGGGCAAATTCTCCCACCCTCTGAAATTGTCAAACATTTGGGATATCCATTGGGTTGGAATGTCTCTCACCGGGACGATTCTAAATGGGTAATGAAACCGGCCTTCAGAAACTTGACGGGCGCACACAAAACACTTCAACACCTTTGAGAACCTCGAAAAGGAGAACAAACAGGAGGAGCTAGCTCCTGCAAAAATTACACACACACCGATTGGCCCCAAATCGCAGTGGCGCCCCTTGCGGTATTTCTTTAATTTAATCAAATTTGATTACAAAGTACAACTTGTAGAATCCTCCACCAACAGGATCCTTGGTAGTTTCACCCAGGACTTCCACACGAGTGCTTAGCAAGCCTTACCCCATGTCTACTTCATCAAGAGCCATTCGCAAAGCCTTAACCCTTGATCTTTGTCTTCAAAAAGCCTTCAAGCTAAGTGTTCGAGGACCTCGTACACACTCAAGGCTCAAGACTCACTAGCCGGCACCTCTCATGGTGCCCTTGCTCTCTTGTAAGTCTACCTTAGATGTGTCCCATGATCCAAGTCCTTCCACTTGCTAGCCAAGGCACTTTTCATAACACCCTTGCTCTCTTCGTTAGGAGAGCCTCTCAGCTTTCACTTCACATAAGCCATACTCAATAGAGACCTTGACTTTGGAGGGATTGATAGTGAACTCACGGCTGGTGCGGGTGCCTTCAGTCGAGGCACAGAAGGCGGTAGTGTCCTCAGAGGCGGTCTGATGTCCCGTAACAAAAAGGTGCTGCATGTGAGGGGGCGTAGGGTACCCGGTGAGCTTGTCCATAGGCCTGCTCCCACCCTGCTGGTCTAAGCCTGTCCGGCCTAGCCTGGGAGATGCCCCAGCGATGCGGCCTGCTCCATGCTACAGAAAGCCGCCCGCCTGGCTGCTTCCACATACGCAGCCGCCACCAGCATGTGGCCTGCTCCACGTCCACCAACACCATGCTGGTTTACTGTTGTGCGCCCATCCCCTACACCGCCTTCCCAAACCTATGGTACGCCTGCTTTGACTTGCTTTTTTGCGACTGGCTGCTACCATGCACCCCCACCCGCGATGCCTTCTCTGACTGGCTACTGTCGTGCACCCCCAACCAACGCCTTGCTTTTTACCATGCTACCTCTCTCTTCTCGCCGGCGCCAACGCCAAGGACATGGCCTTGTCGACAGCGGTGCCTCGGTTGCTGTGTGCCAATGACCAGTGTTCGCTTGTGCTCTCTGGCAACCACATATCCAAGGAGAAGCAACCACACACCCGTCAACTCCACCACCCTCCCCTTTTTAACGAGGCGCCTCAACCTGCTTTTCTCCAAAAACTAAAAGCAATAGCAAAAGCACATCCTTCCAAATAATATTATTATTTTTAATCATCAAAGGTTATAAAATCTTATAAATTTAAATCCTTTTGTCCCCTTCACACTTGGGCTGGCCACACATAGGTTTCTTTCTCGATTCCAAGCTGATGTCTTTCACACTGTCCATCCCGTGCCCATGCCCACCTGCATACTGTCCAAAGGAAAAACACAGGGTCGTACCAGGTAATGCAAGGAATACAAATGAAGCTAGATTATTGGAAATTCCTATATGGCCGCTTCATGTCAAGATTCACATTGTACAATCTATTCTCATGGCATACATCCAATTTTTCTTGCCACTGTATCATCAAAAAAGTAAATTTCTTCTTTCATTTCATAGACAATGGAAGCATTATGGAGATCAAAAAACACTAAGGCTGCTCAGGAGGTATCAGAAGGTTTGCTCACCTAAAGTGGATGGTGGATTCATGGTTGTCACGGTACGAAAATACGATACCGTACGATACGATACCGTACGGGAATTTTTGGTACGATATGAAATTTTTGGATACCGTACGATAAAATACGGTTTTTATTTTTTACACTTACAACCTATGGAGCTTCAAGCTTGAATGTGAGGGAAGGTTGGGAGGGGAGGAGTCTACAGTGCTTGAGGAACCAGAACATGGATATGTGTCTCTCCCGGTTGGATCTCCCGATTGTCTCCAAAAACGAACCTGGATGGGTAATGCAATACCAAAGGTCTCCCAGTGTAGCGTTTATGACTAAGGGACCGTCCTTGCACAAATATGAGGAGTGCATCTAGGGTGATAAGTTTAGGGACTCCTCTCTAGATCAAAATGGCCATGTCCAAATCTTCTCCCTCGTACATAACTTGAGAATCTAATTGTTTAGCCTACCTATACCAGGGATCCCCAAGTGATGTAGCAAGATTCTCTCATCCTACCAATCAAGTGTACACTACCAGTCTACCTCGCCAGATTTTTTAGGTCTCTCAACAACCCCATATGGAATACTGAGTGGACACAAAAGTTATGAAGTATTGCATTGGGATCTTCATAAAGCAGGGTTTCTATATTTTTTTATGCATTTGGAAAAAAAAAATTCAAGAAAAAATGATTTTTTGGAGGAAAAAAAAACTCATACCGTACAATATCGTACGGTATCATACCGTACGAACCATACCGTACGAACCCATTCGTATCGGTACGAGAAACAACTATGGGTGGATTCAATGTTCTAAATAGTCATTATCATGTGTAGGCAAGACAAGCAACGATGTTACATACTTTCTTGCCTCAGGAACAACGTTGGACGCTCACGGTAGCAGAAATGTGTAAAAAGCATTTTCCTTTGGTAAATGGCAGCTACAATACTAGGACATAGTTTTTGGGTATGTGCAAGGCAAGATTCCAAGTTGCTCAAACACAAGCAAATTGATTGCTGATCGGAAAGAAGCGTTGCAGAACTTACATTGGTCTGGGAGACCTCCACAAATAAGAAAGTGATACAATAATGTCCATGGCATATCTCATCATGGAATGGAAAATAAAACAAAAACATAGCTATCTCACTGGAGTGCTACAAAACTGTCCATGGAAACTCATCATAGAATACTAGGAACATAGAAACATGAAAGCAACATCAGCCCCCAGTAGATGGTATACCACTCTCCAAAATATCAAGCATGGGGCTAATGACTATTGCCGAGAGATCTCCCTCAGCTATGTCACATCAAAAGGTAGCTCGATGGCGGTGGAGCATGTCCTAGATTTGGAGCTAATGAGTCGGGCACGCTAAAGTGCTGAGGCCCGGTCCAAGGTAACTCCTCTCGGGCGAGGTATTGTATCGGTGTCCACCTCCTGGGTCCAGAAGAAACTGGTGATGGTTGGCTAGCAAGGGAGGGGGCGAGTCTAGTCATACTTTTTCTTTTGAACATAGGAACACTCGGTATTGTATTTTAGGTGATTGTATACAACCCTCTCATGGACCTCTTGTAAATACAGTTGATTTTGGAAATATAATGGATTTTTCTTTGTATAATGATTTCCATTGTCTCTTGATTCCACTTTCTTCATTTCTCATACCTTTTGTGGATGTCAATGAATTAAATGTGTTTGAAAGCAAAGAATTAAAGAAGATACTAGATTTGTTTCAAGATGTATTTCCTTGGGAACTGCCATCAGGCTTACCACCTAAAAGGGCAGTAGATCATCATATTGACCTGGTCCCTAGTGCTCAACCTCTTAGTACTCAACCTTACAGGATGAGCCAAGCTGAGGAAGATGAGTTGGCCAAACAACTCTAAGATTATTTGAGGATAGGCAAGATCCGTCCAAGAAGTCACCTTAGGATGCACCTGTGTTACTTAGGAGAAAGAAGGACAACACCTTGAGAATGTGTATAGATTACAAGAGATTGAACAAACTGACAATCAAGAACCGTTATCCTCTCCCTAGATCAGATGACCTAATTGACCGGTTAGCAGGAGCGAAGTATTTCACAAAGATAGATTCACGTACTGGCTATCACCAGATACATATTCATGAAAGGCTAGGGCCGAAGCTCTGTCAAGAAAGTGTCCCTGTGTCTGCAGAACTTAAGCAAGAAGAGGCCTAGGCAACGCTGGTCGGAGAAGTCAATGATCCTGGAGAGTGGACCAAATCCCTCACAAACCCGACAGTGAAACCTCCCGCAGATCTCATAGTATACTAGGCACTAGCATATGTAATGCTCCTCCGTCTCAACCTCTGTGTGGCATAATCGCCAGTTCCTCTCCTCTCTGGGTCTCCGTATGAGCTTCCTGTCTTTGAAGACCGCTCAACTCTGTCAACAACCTGGACATTTTCCAGTATGAAAGGAGTCTAGTGGACTCCAAGATGTTTAAATATTTGGAAAGTACAAGCCTTGGGAATGGGAGATTATCCTGGAATACAAAGGACCACACTCCTAAAATTTAGGAGAGTTGCTATTTTTGGCCCCACTCCGATGGAAATTCTATTCGCATCATTACATCTAGAATTGAGCAGATACCAAGAGTTGGCAAAGTGCCTATGTCAGAATGTCTACTAGTTAGGATATTTTTAGAGGTAAAGATTATGGCAGAACCCATCTCTTAGATTGGGACATGTGGCAAGAAAGTGGATCAAAGTGAGACAAGTGGCCTTACACTTGTCAGAAAGTGGATCAGAGTGAGACAAGTGGCCTCACACTTGTCACTCCACCTATTGTGTGGCTCTCCACTTGTCATCATAGCCTTCTCTTTTCATTTTCACTCATGGGAGCCCCAAATCTATAAATTGGAGCCCTCTCTCTTCATTAAGGGAGGCTCTCTTGCTGCACACTAGCCTCTACCACCGTTACAGGCTGCCCTAATGATGGCTACTCTCTTTCTTGAAGGCTGCCCATGAAGAATACTGGCTGTTGGGGACTAATTTGGAGACTTCCATCGCGAAGAAATACTTAAGGCAAGGGTCTTTAATCATTTTATTATGATTTCTAGCCACTATACTTGTTGTACCAACCATTGTACCTGCTGTACCAACCACTGTACCGACTATACTAGCCATTGTACTTATTGTACCGACTAAATTGAGAGTTGTACTTGTTGTACCAGCTCTATTGCATGAAGACCCGTGGTTTTTTTGGGGAAGAATCAGTACCCACATAGAGGTATATGGATTATATTGTTGGCTCGGCATTTCAATTTTCTACAGCCTGTGTTCCCGCTTGGTAGCCTCGTGTTGGGCTATGTTATGGCATTTGTATATGGATAATCCGGCATCTCCCGTGGGGAGAGTAAGGCCCTCAAAGCTTGTACACGATATTATTCTCCTTGGGTAATAAAATACTCCAAGGGGGGGGGGGGGGGGGGGGGGGTCGGCCCATTCCGGCCTCTATGCAGTGTCACATGTGCAAGCTCCATTTTCAGCATTTGTGGATATTTTGTCCAGCTTTTATGTTTTATGCAAAGTGATGATGGATATGTGTTAAGGCTGTGGCCATGTTTTAATGTTTTAATATGCTTTGATGGTATCGACAAGTGTGTCAAAGGCCCTAGTCCCCCGGGCACCCGCAAGTTACAAGCTCTACCTGTCTCCACTCTAAGGCAATGGGATGAAACCCGTATTTGGCCAATCACAATCCGCATGGCATGGGACATGTGAACACTCAGGTAGCCCGGCTGCTAGATGAATCCATCCTCAATGAGCGTGAGGAAGTGATCTCTATAGAAGTGCATCTTCGTTGGGAACTTCGGAGGTATAATCCATGTGCAATGGGTGTAGAGGCTGAGAAGATCTAACCAGATAACCCGGTTGGTATCCTCGTAAGTGAGCTGGAGAAAAGGGGAGTCCAAACTGTACTAAGGGGTGGTAGGTGGTCCATGTGGAGCCCATATATTGAGAACCAAGTGGAAACTACTGCATACCATACTCCAGTGTGGCCCTCAAGTACTAGCTGTCTCAAGGACTTCAAGCATCAGGTATCTGTGGGGGTCCATGTGACTGATGCGATGGAGGCACGTGACTGTCTGGAAGAGTGCATCCACTACCATCGAGGATTTCTATCAGGTGATCGTATGGAGGGAGCTTCACAACTAGCCAAGCCAACAAGAACAAAGAGATGTGAAGTTTTCCGTGGGCGACTGGGTTTATCTCCAAACTATGAAGAAGGGACTAAAGCAAGTGAGCAAGAGCTATCTTCCAAAAGTTTCGGACTTTTTCCACCGTCAAGAAAATCAACGAGGTCTCCATGAAGTTACGACTACCACCGAGTTGGACCATGCAAAACCATGCATGATGTATTCCATGTCAGCTGGCTCAAGTTGTATGCAGATACAATTCCATTGGAGGTTTCAGACTACAACCAAAAATTATCGACGAAGCGGAAGTCGTGATCCCCAAACAGATAGTCCTCCATCGCACATAATAGTACCTCACCAAATTCCAGAACCGATGGACGCATGATGTTTGGTTAGACAAGTTCTTTGCAGAGAATTCGACACTGTTGACGGACTACCTCAAGGCAATGGGACTCTCGTAAAACAAGCTACTTAGGAGGAAATGTCACATGCATCCTACATTTGGATGCCGTGAATATACTACACCAACTCAAGTGCAAGGTCCTAGGCCACACACCAAGCACTTTGTGAGCCCTTGTCCAGGGACGAGTTGCTGGTGTACCGCCAAGGCATAGTCAGAGCTGTGTACGTCCTACACACGTCAATGTCCTGCTCATCCCACACTCCTTTGTAACACTCTTGTATGTTGTAATGTGTGATGTCGTCCAAGGCACTTATTAGGCCATTGGGTCAAATGTGTACATCGTGGTATCTGATGTCACCATTTGGCCACCCAATTGGTCCACCCGTGCTTTCTCATCATGTATGTACATTGGACTGGTGTCCATGGTAGTTGTATATGCTAGGGGGATTGATGCCACTCATGTGATACTGTTGACTTGGCTTTCCGTTGGGACTTGTGCCTCTATGTACATACCCGGAAATGCCTAGTGGATTGGTGTTCCATTGGATCTGGTACCTCGTGTACTTGCCTGGAGCACGTCTATTTCGGTATAATCTCATGAACAAGGATTGTCCATATCAATGCTGCATTGCATAGCATCTTTGTGTGCTTGCTTGCAATTGAAATTGCATGCTTTTTTCATGCTTGCTTGACCAATGTGAAGTTTCGGGTAAGGGGACGCCTGCTCGTGAACCATGCGTGTGAAACTGTCTGCTGACATGGTTATGTGGCATGTGACAGGTGGTAAGTATTGGTCATAAACCTAGCCTTAAGACTTAGCACTAATTTATAAGTGAGTGTATACACACTTCATTAAGTTTTGGGCGACCAAAACTCACTTATAAATTATGACCAGTCCGGTGTTCACACACACTGATGTCCCGACTCCCGAGGTGGACAAAACCCAATGTCCACCGCCCAGACCTTATTCCCTTTGTATAAAGGGAGTAACCAGCCATGTGTCCGTTCTAGCTTGCACCACATAGCATCCACACGATACCTAGTGTGGACAACTCACCACCTCACTCTTCTCTCTCTCTCTAGAAGTAGGCGCCTCCTTCATGAGGCCTCTTGGACTGTATTTTTTGCACTTTCTCCTTCCAACCTCCATATCCAAGCTTGCTAGGGTGTTTCCCAAGCTTCCAAGAGTGTTTTTGGGTGCTATTCACTCTCCTACACACTCCCAATGACTGAAATTCAACAAAACAACTCTCTTTCTTGCTGTAATTTCTGGTCTTTTTGCTGAGAACCCTAATTTCAGCCTTCCTTCTAAAGATAAAAACTTGAACCATAGGAGAAGCTTTCACAGGGTTCCCTTCATCCTCTTGAGGACTTTTTGTCGTGAAGGATTGCGACAAAACGAAGATTTCAACACTCCAAGCACTTCCATCGCAAAGACTTCCGCTATCATCGACTCTACTTGCAATTGGTAAGCTTTTATGCTTAAATATGGAAGCAAGTAGCAAGGAGAGGAACCGGATTACAAGATCACATACCTTGTGTAGTGGTCTGTTGTCCTACATGCTCTCTTATAGATTGTTGCTACCATGTGTTGGTGGAACAATAGAGAGCAGATGGTAGGAAACATGAGCACTTGAGAGGGTAGTGTGAGTTGCAAGTCTACACCCACAACCACATTGTTTGCAATACTGTATTAATATGCATTGGTATGGAAATCTGGTCAGAAATGCCCATGACACTATGTACTTGATTCTCCCAAGATCAATATACTTTATTTGAGGGAGGGGCCAGCTGTTCCGGCTCATTGTGTGTCTCTTGTCAATTCAGCAAATTACTTCTTGTATTGTGCATGTTGTCGATTAAAACTTGGTGTATTTAAGTGTATTAGCATTGTGTTCAACGAAGTTACATCTGAACCCTTTTTCAAGGTACTAACAACAGCATAGTTATGGGGCAATGAGTAATTAATACTCATTTGGGCCTAGGACAGCCCATCGGAGGCAATAGTACCCAGTCTCATGGGCCTGGATATGGGAGAGGTGAGGTGAACTGCAGGCATCGATGAAGGGGATGGCGAGCAAGATGAGAAGTGCGTAGAGAGGAGGGGAGCAAGGTGAATGGCAGGCAAGGAAAAGTGAGCAGCAAGCTGGATAATGGGAATTCAGAGAGGAGGGAGAGAGAAGAGGTCACGCAGACTCGACCAAAAGTGACCTGGCTAGACGAGGTGTGAAGGCATGAAAGCATGGATATGGATATAGGGGTACAAAAGACATGATGGCGTAGGAGTCAAAGAGAGGAGGTATTAGGACCTCAAGACTATCTCCCACAGGTCTTTGAGATGGATCAACGACGCAGGCCATCAGCGCGAAAGCAGAGGCCATCTGGGTGCTCCAATTTCACGAACAAGGCCTGGGTTTGTTTGCTGTAAACCATAGCAACTTGGCCACCTGAGTAAACCAAGACCAATTTTCCAATTTTAGCAAGGGAAGGAGTGGGCCATAGGTCCACCCACACATTGGGGCATGGCGGATTGGGTGTCCACAGCCAAAGGCAAAGGTCAGTACATAGGCACGTGGGAATAAGCACCAAAATGTCATTTTTCCTCCCACCACGACCAGCCTGCAGGCCTGGTCAGCCTGTTCTTCTCCAGTCAGCCGGCCCTATATATGGGTGGATCCAGCCCTTGTCAGTCTATCTCATCATTATCTTGCACCTGTCGTCGATAAAACTGGCTACAAGGCAGTCCTCAGTCCTAAACCCAAGCATAGGAGGTCAACAAACTGGCTACAAGGCAGTCCTCAGCCCTAAACCCAAGCATAGGAGGTCAACAAACAGTCTCAAACCAGGGCTGAAGTGCAAACGCAAGTCTACCACCTGTAGAAGCAAAAGACGCAAGGTGTCTAGCTGTCCAGCAGAGCCTACACAGCAAGGCCAGCATTCAGCCCTATACATTAGCATTCTGCACATCTTATGGTCCATCAAATCAGGGTTTTACAGCCCACAAGGTCAGTCCTTTACTTCATACAGTAATATAAGTACATCTACGGGTGGGGGGGCTTCTGAGGGTTATTTAGAAACAACGCTGTATACATAAACTGCGAATGGCTGTTTCGAATTGCAATGGCACAAAGTGGTCAGAACCAGGCAGCTTTCACGAGACCTACACAAGAAGAGATGTCATCTTTTACACTGACACGCACGATAGTCCACAGAGGAGACTATGAGTAGTGATATTGTTGGGCCTTGTCATTCACACAACAAACACAAAAATCTGGTGGGGTTCAAGTTTCATAGGGTGTTGCCATGCTCTTCATATTGCATCTCTTGTAGCACCAATACATGTCGGTGAAATTAAAACACAGCCAATATCAGTGAAAATAAATAGAGTATCTCATCCAGTAATGCTATTTTCCACCCACAGATCATCACATCTGAGCTAGGAAACTAAGAGGGTGCATCACCATTCCTCACTATATGAGGACATTATAGACTTTTCACAACAGGAAGATCTCCGAGCAGGAGATTTCAAGGAATCCTTAAGACGGATGGGCAAAGTGAGAAGGCCGATTCCATAATTTTGGACATGCTCAAATTCTATTTTTATTTTTATTTTTATTTTTTAAAATCAGCGTGAGAAAAGTATGTACCATTGTTAGAATACGTTACGTTCTTCTATAACGAAAGGCACCTTTAAGATAATTTATGTTTGGGTGGTGTTGCCTCCTGTTCTTCATTCTATGAAAATCTTTGCCACTGATAAGTATGTGAGGGAACTTTTTTATTACAAGTGCGAACAGCATTAAAAAAGTATCAGGATAAGCATAAGAAGGCAGCCAAAAAAAACACCACAGATGAATCTAACAGAATACCAGCAAGTAAACTTGTCTATGACTTGGAGCAGCAAGTCGTGGAAGGCATCTAGCATCTGCTGATTTTCCGGGCTTTGTCCGCTGCTGAGGAGCACTGTATTTTGTTGCACTAGGAGCTTAGTGATGGAGAGAATGGGGATTGGAGGTCTAATTGTTAGGTACGAAACATACAAGATACAAATATGGAAAGTACTGATAAGGTACATTAAGTACACCACTATTTTTCTACTTTGAATAATATAAAGATAAAATATGGTAGTTTGAAAAAAAATGTACATAACATGTGCAGGCTGCATGGGAAATCATATAGGATGCATGGATGCGGCATAGGGGGCACCCGATAAGGTCCAAGACGAATCAGAGTTTCAAAATTTATATGGAAGCTTTCATAAATTACGGAAGGCCCCATACGGTGCACATGTGGTACACAAACTACTGTACAGACACAAGATTGAGTACAAGTATGGCATGCAACTATGATGCTGGTCCAACCATGCCAACTTCTGGTGGGACTTATTCCTTCTGCACACTTTTTTAAAATGGCTTTAGCCCGCAGTCTTGACCACCCACTTAGGCTACCTGGCCATGCTGCTTTGGATTGCGTCTGCCCTAAACACTGTCAAATCCCCACGGATCTTCCCTCGTGATCGATCTTGGTTCGAAACTCGAATCCTGCAAACAAACGAACAACAAACAACAAAGGGGGTGCAGGCCTGACTCACCTCCCAACCATGACAGCCGTGGGCGAGCCCACAGTCTTGGCTGTCCCCACCGAGCCACGAGCTAAGCTAACTAGGTTGACGTACCGACCAATCTCCTCCTCACGACGTCCCATACCGCCGCGAAGCTACCCTCGCGGGCCTCGAGATTGCTGTCGGCCTCGGCTGCATAAAGCAGGTGCACGTCTGCACTAGATCCAGGCTCCAAGAACATAGAGCTCTCACAAACTCGCGAGACTCTCTATAATCAATAACTAACCTTGGCCACCCTTTTATAGGCTCTTGGCCGGTCATCGGGCGTCCACACTTGGCCGCCCGCCCGTCCATACTTGGGTGCCCGCCTGTTAGTATATCCCTAACTCAGCTCGTCAATCAGCCTGCCTAGTTCCAAGCTTCCCCAAGCCTCGAAACTAGTCTTGCATGCGTATAGCACACGGTAGATACCCACTGTGCACATGACATACTCCCCTTCCTCTAAGAGCTCACTCCTGAGCTCACTAAAAAGCCAGGGTAATCTCTCTGAAGAGAAGTCAGTGTCTCCCATGTAGCGTCCTCCTCAACACGATCCTTCCACTTGATCTTGTATTCCGTGATAAGCGTATGACGCAATCTTCGTTCACGAAAGCCAAGAATCTTTTCAGGTTCGTGCGGAACAAATGTCATGTCTTGGACATCTATAATTTCTTGAGGAGTAACTAACTGATCTGCTCCACCCAGTACTTCCTTAAGTCTACTGACATGAAATACAGGATGAACTTTCACATGAGAAGGCAAATCCAATTCATATGCAACTAAACCAATCCGTCGTGTAACACGAAATGGTCCACAGTATCTAGGGGATAATTTCGGAGATCTACCTGTCCGTAAAGTCTCGGAATCTTTCGGAACTCGCAAATACACCATCGTTCCTTCAGAGAACTCTCTAGGTGAACGATGTCTATTAGAATAAAACCTGTCTCGGTCTTGAGCACTTCTAATAGATTCCTTTGCAACTTGTAACATTTCCTGCATATCTAGCTAAAAATTACGTGCTGCATCATGCTGAAGTCCTGAGAATCCTACTGTAACAGGTGATCTTGGTTGAAAACCATACATAAGCATGAAAGGACTAAACCCTGTACTCGTATGTTTAGTACTGTTATATGCAAATTCTAACATAGGAAGATAATCCTCCCATGAACTCTGTCTTTTGGATACATATGCTCGAAGCATATCCTCCAAAATCTGATTCACTCTTTCAGTCAGGCCATCAGATTGAGGATGATCCGAGGAACTCAAATTCAAAGTTGTTTCCAACTTCTCGAAAACAAGTTTCCAAAAGTCACTCGTAAACTTAGAGTCCCTATCACTGACTATGTCCTGCGGTAACCCGTACAGTCTAAACAATTGCTAGATAAACTGCCGAGCTAATTGCGTAGCTGTAATAGTCTTCCGGGTCGGTAAAAATCTAGCCATCTTTGTCAAGCGATCTACCACAACCCAAATAGAATCGTGGCCTTGATGTGTTCTTGGCAATCCGGTAATAAAATCCATGGAAATACTTTCCCACTTATTACCTGGGATTTGCAAAGGATGCAACAACCCAGCCTGTCTAAAGCGTTCAGCTTTATTTGCCTGACAAATCTGACACTTGAGAACATAATCTTCTACATACCCTTTCATCTTCGGCCAATAAAAAGTGTGTTTCACTAATGATAGTGTCCTGTGTACCCCAGGGTGTCCAGCAGAAGGGGCGTCGTGACACTCCCTCAGAATCTTGGACCTAATGTCCGGGATATGTGGTACACAAATTTTGTCATTACGGAATAGTAAACCATTCCGAATCATCCACTGACCTCCTGCAGCCTGAATAGTAGACTGCTGAGTCACCGAGTCTTGGTCAATCAATGAGCTCCCGTCCTGGATCTTCTGCCAAAATGGACCAAAATAACTATCAGTCCTGCAAAGCCCTCTCAATGACTGAAATAAGTCAGTAGAAATCTCGGTGAACGACAAAGTATTCACCTCTCTAATCCGACTAAGCGCATCTGCAATATTATTCATGGACCCTTTCCGATAACGGATCTCAAAATCAAAATCTTGCATTAACTCTGCCCAACGAGCTTTCCTGCCTCTCAAATCATCCGCATCACACACATACTTGATTGACTGATGATCAGTCAATACCACAAACTTGGAGCCATATAAATAATGTCTCCAAACCTTGAGAGCATGAATCACAGCATAAAGCTCCTTCTCAAGGGCTGGCCAACGAGATTGAGTGTCGTCTAGCTTTTTACTTTCAAAAGCAACCGGTCTACCATCTTGAAATAAAGCAGCCCCGATAGCATAGTCACTGGCATCAGTTTCAAGAACATAAGGCCGACTAGGATCAGGTAGTGCTAAGATAGGTGCTTCCTTGACTTTATCTTTCAAAAGTCTGAAGGCCATATCCAAATCGTTATTCCAAGTGATAGGCTGATTGGACTTACGTCCACGACCTTTCAATAAGTCGGTCATCGGTAGTGTGAGCTGAGAGTACTCCCGTACAGATTTCCTAAGAAAAACTACAAAACCGAGAAAAGAACGAAGTTGTTTCACTGTTCGCGGTATAGGCCAGTCCAAAACCTTCTGAACTCGGTCGTAGTCAATGCTCAATCCATCTCTAGTGATCTTGTGTCCCAAGTAAATGATGTCGGTCATAAAGAACTCACATTTACTCAATTTAGCATATAGTCGATTCTGTCTTAAAATAGATAAGACAATCGTGAGGTGTCTGACATGATCCTCAAGAGTACGGCTATATATTAAAATATCATCCAGGAACACCACCACAAATTTTCCTAAATGTTCACGAAAAAGATCGTTCATCATTTGCTGGAAAGTGGCTGGAGCATTGGTTAACCCAAAAGGTAATACGAGAAACTCGTAATGGCCATACCTAGTCCGAAAGGCGGTTCTTTCGACATGCCTTTCATGAATACGTATCTGGTGGTAGCCAGTACGCAAATCTATCTTCGTGAAATATTTCGCTCCTGCTAACCGGTCAATTAGGTCATCTGATCTAGGGAGAGGATAACGGTTCTTAATTGTCAACTTGTTCAATCTTTTGTAATCTATACACATTCTCCAAGTATTGTCCTTCTTTCTCCTAAGCAACACAGGTGCACCCCAAGGTGATTTACTTGGACGGATCTGGCCCATCCTCAAATAATCTGCGAGTTGTTTAGCCAACTCATCTTCCTCAGCTTGGCTCATCCTATAAGGTGGAATACTCACAGGATGAGCACCAGGGATCAAGTCAATACGATGATCTACTGCCCGTTCAGGTGGTAAACCTGATGGCAGTTCCTTAGGAAATACATCTTGAAACGAATCAAGTATCTTCAGTAATTCTTTGCTTTCAAACACACTTAATTCATTCACATCCATGGAAGGGATGAGGAAAGAAGAAAGTGGAATCAAGACACAATGGAAAGCGGTGTACAAAGAAGAATCCATTATATTTCCAAAATCAATTGTATTTACAAGAGGTCCCTGAGAGGGATGAATACAATCACCTAAAATACTATACTTGGTGTCCCTATGCTGAAAAGAAAAAATATGACTAGACCAATCTATCTGGACATCAAGAGTCTTAAACCACTCAATCTCTAATAACAAGTCTACATTTTCCAGATGCATAACATAGCATTCCAGAGTATCTTTGTAGTCCTGAATCTGGATTGGAAGTATCTCCACCTTGCGATCCCAAACTTGCCTTCCCGCAGGTAGACGTACCTCATAGGTATGGTCGCTGAGTGTCGTATCAAGACTCAATTTCTGCACAAGTTTGTAGTTGACAAAGTTATGCGAACTGCCAGGGTCTAAAAGAATGTGAATTTTATGGCCATTCACTTCTCCATAAACTCGGAGAAGATCATGCATGCCAAATACTTTAGAATTGAACAGACAATCAGAACAAGTACTAGGGCGAGAAAGTACAGTAATTGACGTACCTGTCAAAGACAACTGGTTAGCTGCCTTTGGCTTGGGTCCTGCGTTTGACTTGGTACCCTTTTGCTTTGGGCACTCGTTACGCATATGTCCTTTGTCTTCGCAGATAAAACAACGTCCTTCCTTCTTGAGCTTCAAAGCCCTAAGGAGTCGTTTCTTCTTCGCTGGTGTCGAACTTGAATTCTTCGAAGGTTGGTCCGAAGACTTGCCTTCATTCGTGTTAGCCATAGGTGCGGAGAACTTTCTTTTATGCTTGTTCCCCTGCTCGGTAACGGGTTTTGACTTGGAAGAGACCATCGTATCATCATAGATACGAGCTGAATGAATGGCCTCGTCCAAAGTTTTACATTTGTTATTTTTAACCTGTAATCGGTACGAGTCTGGTAAACCAGCTACGAAAAACCCCAACAGAGTAGTGGGATCCATCTTTGTAGCTTTCATCTGCAAGTCACGAAACCTCTGGAGGTAGACCTCATAAGTGAGGTGCTGCGAGGTCATGGTCAAAGCTGAAAACCGGGCAACAACATCGTAGTCATCCTCTTTCTTGAGGAATTCTTTCTTGAAAATGTCTTCGAATTGTACCCAAGTCGTCGGCTTTGGGTTCAGTTCCTTCCACCAAAGCAAAGCTTTGCCGGACAGGAAACCTGCTGCTAACTGTATCTTCTTTCCATCATCATATGGATGAAACTGAAAGTGAACTTGCCACTTATGTAGCCAAGTGTCCACGATCTCCTTGGTTCTCTGCTTTTGCTCGCCCCCGAACGGTTCCGGAGTAATATTGGGGCCTAAAGCAGAAGCCAAGGTATCCATTCCCGAAAAAGTAGAGAGGGTAGTGGTCAATAGAGCGATGGAGTTCTGCAAAGCCTGCATCTGGGCTGCGATTTGTGCCTGACGTTCCGCCGAAGAAGCTTCGAGAGCTACTTTGAACTCTTGGAAATCTGATTTTGACACAAACTCGTCAAAAAGATCGGCATCAGTGCCTTCCGTAGCCGGCAAGCCTTCGCGTTCCACGAGGGGCTCCAACTCTGATTCTTGGGTCGACATCGTGAAGAGGGTACGTGGAGAGAAAATTCGATCTTTGCACAATGAAAGTGCGAGCGAACTTGAGAGCTTGAAAACTTGAGAACTTGAGAACTCGAGAGATGTGTGGCAAGAAGCCCACGTGAGGGGGTTTATAAAGGTTTCCCAAAAGCCAAAAAAAATCTCGAAAAGCTATGTTTAGCTTTTGCTTTAGCTTTTGTGTTTTTTTTTTCTTGAATAAATATATATATATATATATTTTTAATATATATATATATATATATATATATATATATATATATATATATATATATATATATATATATATATATATGGATATATATATTCTAAAGTCTTAAAAAAAATAAAACCTTGGAAACCTTTTGAACCATGGAGGTCTTTTTAAAACTTTGAAATTTTAAACTTTTAAAAAAAAAACGAAAGCAAAAAAAAAACGAGCTTTCCTTGTGTTTTTTTTTTTCCAACCTCCTGGATTCGCCCATCGGCGTGCTGCTGCCGTCACCGGTGCTTTCATGCTGTCGGCGGATGCTGTTGTCAGCTGCGTCGGCCAATACCATTGCGCCAGCCTACGCCTGTGCCAGCCCGAGTAGGCGTGGCCACGAAGCCACGTAGGCCTAGGCGCCTGCATCGCTGGCCTGGCTTGGGCCGCCTGCGCTAGGCTGCGTAGGCCTGGCTGAGGGGCCTGCGTAGGCCTGAGGGGCTGCGCTAGCCTGCCTGGCGTGAGCGCTGGCCTGCCTGGCCTGGGCCGCCTGCGCTAGGCTGCGTAGGCCTGGCTACGCAAGCCTAGGCGCCTGGTTACGCAGGCCTACATGGCCTTAGGCGCCTACCTACAGAGTTTCTTGCGGCCCAAAAAGCACACCCGCCAGCAACGAACAACACCCGGCCAACGCACATAATCAGTCGGACAGCGCACGTTCTCTCTCTCTCTCTCTCTCTCGTTCGTTGAACGAAAAGCAACGAAAATCAACATGCTTTTTTCTTCTTCTTCTTTTTTTTTTCTGTTTTCTCTCCCTGCAGTTCATGCGTATGCACAACAATTCACCTCTTCTTTGCAAAAGCAATCAACCCTATCAAAACTACCATCTCCCATCAACATGGGGTTCTTTGATGAAGAAAAAACACATACAAAATCTGAAAACTGCAGTATGCACAGAAAAAACAGCAAGCTTTTTTTTCACATACCGTTCTTCGACCTCTTCTTCTCTACCTACCGACTTGCTCGTTCACGAGGTATGCTCTGATACCACTGTCAAATCCCCACGGATCTTCCCTCGTGATCGATCTTGGTTCGAAACTCGAATCCTGCAAACAAACGAACAACAAACAACAAAGGGGGTGCAGGCCTGACTCACCTCCCAACCATGACAGCCGTGGGCGAGCCCACAGTCTTGGCTGTCCCCACCGAGCCACGAGCTGAGCTAACTAGGTTGACGTACCGACCAATCTCCTCCTCACGACGCCCCATACCGCCGCGAAGCTACCCTCGCGGGCCTCGAGATTGCTGTCGGCCTCGGCTGCATAAAGCAGGTGCACGTCTGCACTAGATCCAGGCTCCAAGACCATAGAGCTCTCACAAACTCGCGAGACTCTCTATAATCAATAACTAACCTTGGCCACCCTTTTATAGGCTCTTGGCCGGTCATCGGGCGTCCACACTTGGCCGCCCGCCCGCCATACTTGGGTGCCCGCCTGTTAGTATATCCCTAACTCAGCTCGTCAATCAGCCTGCCTAGTTCCAAGCTTCCCCAAGCCTCGAAACTAGTCTTGCATGCGTATAGCACACGGTAGATACCCACTGTGCACATGACAAACACACACCCCCTAGGCAGCCTTGTGCTTATTTCTTTAATTAAAGACTCATCTATGAAAAAGCTTGCAATCTTTTAATATGTTGCAAGAAAAAAAAATGAAGAACAGATACAATTTCGAGAAAATAAAATAAATAAGCCATTAATTACATTGAAAACCTAAAAGCCTTGGCACGTCAGTCCTATGCAATTGTACAACTTCGAAGAGCTGGACTTCTGAGGGATACTTACAGATCCTTCTTGCCATATACCAGATTATCTTTCAGACATTTTACAAACACTTGTATCCCTCTCCATGTTGCCACTTTATATCCTTTCTGCAACCAACACATTGGCAATCTGGTTACTAGCAACTCTCCAGGAAGCTCAATACCGACGCTTCTACCTGTTTGTACTTAGAAAAAAAATTGCCCAAACTGGCCCCTGCGTCAGTAACGTCAGAAAACGTTCTTAAGGTGTCTTCACTATTGGGCATGCATCAGTTCGTGATGTTCGTATTTTGATCTGATTATGAGAAGAACGTTCTGAAACTCAAGCTATTGGAAATGGCAGAGGGAGACTTAATGCTAGAACTTAGAAGATGGCATGAGCAAGTGGACCAAAAAGGATGTTGAAGAAGCCCGTAGAATTGCTCATGAACAAAAAAGGACACTCATAGGAGGCAGGAGCTCATCTAGTCTGTTACTTTTCCTTTTAAAACTATTTAATTTATGACGCTTGAGTTCAAAAATCAGTGTTGGGATGTATCAAGTCTCTACCCAACCGAATGTGTCAAATCAGGTTCAAAGGGATGTTTACACCTTCCAAATTTAAAGGCTCCAGAGGATCATATGATGCCAAATGGCACAAAAGTAAGCATTAACATATCTTTGCCATTATCAGCATTTCATCATCAACAGAAACTCATCAAATCTAAGGTTAACACAATGCAATGATGGAGAAGCTACACTACCTTTATCACTATAATGTCTGAGAAGTTCAATTCTGCAGGATTGACTTCATACTCTGGAACCTCAAGGGAGTTTTGCACCCGCATGGAGGCTTCATGTCTTTCCTGCAAGACAAAGATCTTGTTCACATATGGAGCCCACAGAAGGTTCAATAATCTTCATGTAAAGCAAAATTTTGAATCTCAAGATAGAAATAATTTTACTCTTACATTGGTTTTTGCTCCATATTCCACCAAAAGCTTGCAAACATCCTTGTTCTGATAGTGAAGAGCATCAGCGAGAGGCTATGAAAGTTTTAAAAACTGCTCATTAGATTATGTAGACATGAAAGCATTATTAACAAGATGCATCATCACTTCGTTCTCATGCTGCAACTTCTTCTATGAGAATTGTTTCAAACCAAATTAAAGCTTCAATTAGCAAATAGCCAAAGAAGTCAAACAGTTTACCAACTCGCAAAAGAATGCTAGATTGTGGGAAATACTAGCTAGGCAAAATGGATGAGCTTGAGCCACCCTGACCTCTCCCTAGCCAGCCAACCAACACCAGTTTCTTCCGGACCCACAAGGAGGAGGACACCCATACAATGGATCCTGTGGACCCACCTCGAGCTGTTGTGGGCCAACCTCGTCCGAGATTACCTTTGGACCGGGCCTCCGCGTTCTAGTGTGCCCAATGCCCCCGGGACGTCAACCACGATCCCCTCATCAGCTCCAGATCCAAAACATGCTCCCTCGCCGTCGAGCTACCTTTCCATGTGACGTGACTGAGGGAGACCTCTCAGCCACGTACTTTTTTTTCGCAAAAAAAAAGACTTCTATTAAGTATGAAAAAAAATTAAAACAAGGGAGATTTCGGACCAAGCAAAGTGGAAATCTCAACCAATCAGGTGCCTTGTGCTGCCAGCAATGAGCAAGGCCCCATATGAGATAGTGAAAAAAATGCCATGATCCCATTCTCTCATAAATTGGCCACATTTTCTCTCTACGGCCCTCGAAGATCCCTGAATCCTGGCCCAAGTGGCCATGAGCGTGTGGATAATATCACACTAGATCATACAAATGCACTGGGTATCATAAACCAAAGTGCCCTCCATGGCCTCAGTGTATCTAGCCTTCCAGTTGTGCCAGGCTGTGATGCTAGCAATTATCTCCCATGCATTGTCCAACTCTGGCATGTCTTAAAGATGACAATGCCACATAACCTGCATGATCATATCTCTATCGTTCCCTTCAAACCTGATTTGCAGGCCCGGCTGTGTCAACCAAACAATAGCACCAAAACAAATGTAGGCATCTCTCCTCATCCTTCCAAAAAGGTGTTCTATGGCAGTCCAGATCCTCTGTGCCTCCCTACACTCCCATAAGCAATGGTAAACTTTCTTTGAATCTCCTCCACATCTCAGACAAGTTGGGCTAGCGCCAATGACCGATCTCCACTCATTGGTGGCAAGTCCACCATGTAGAGAAAGTCAAATAAAAGAGAAAATCTTCGTTTCATTGTTGGAGTGCCACAACCTCCACCAAAAAGCTCCATGAATGTCAAGGGTGATCCCATAATCCTCCCAATGCAATCTAGAAGTAGGGATTCTATGGATTTGTCCCAAAACCAAGTGTCTCGCGTTCCGCACAACGTAACTAAAGAAGGGCATGCTTTTCATGGGGTTAAAAGTATCCCTCCACTCCCACTCACCAGGGTCCCAGTGCAAGTATCTGATAGGACAACCATCATATAACCAAAGGCTCCAAGAGTCCGTAATCATCCGTTGAGTTGGATCAATATAGATGTGCTTTCATGCCCTGCCCACCACTCTCACCAGCCAGACTACCAAACCCTCAATGATATCCTGCTCAAGCCTTCTCTCCAAGAGCCATCTATCCTGAATGGAGTAGAAGACCGGTACTGTAACTTCCAAAGAGGGCCCTGGGGGTTTCGCAAAACACTTGATCATTAATGCAATTAAACACTAAAATTGGCCACAGCCTTAAACATATGCCACTTAATCCACAGAACTGTAAAAGAGAGATGTGCACAGCTAACACTACATAGAGGCCGAAATGCTGCTGCCCCCCCCCCCTTTTTGGAGTATTTTATTACCCAGGGAGAAAATATCATGTACAAGCTTTGAGGGCCTTACTCTCTCCACTGGAGATGCCAGATTATCCATATACAAACCATAACATAGTCCAACACAAGGCAACCATAGAATTCAACCGATACACAGGGTGTAGAAATGCCAAGCCAACAATATAATCCATATACCTCCGTGTACACAGGCTGTAGAATTCAACCAGTGTACACAGGTTGTAGAAATGCCAAGCCAACAATATAATCAATATAACTCCGTGTACACAGGCTGTAGAATTCAACCGGTACAAAGGCTGCAGAAATGCCAAGCCAACAATATAATCCATATACCTCCGTGTGGGTACTGATTCTTCCCCAAAAACCATGGGTCTTCATACAATAGAGCTGGTTCAGCCGGTATAGCTCTCCATTCAGCCGGTACAGTAATAACATGTGTTAGTACAACAGGTAAAATGGCTAGTACAATAGGTACAATGGTTGGTACATGAGGTACAGTGGTTGGTACAACAAGTACAACGGCTAGTACAGCCGGTACAAGTACAATGTCTCAAAATCATAATAAAATGATTAAATACGCTTGCCTTCATTATTTCTTTGTGATGGAAACCTTCAAAACAGTCGACAACAGCCGGTATACTTCATGGGCAGCCGAGAGAGAGAGAGAGAGAGAGAGAGAGAGAGCAGCCATCATTAGGGCAGCCTATAACACTGGTAGAGGCTAGTGTGAGGCAAGAGAGCCTCCCTTAATGAAGAGAGAGGGCTTCAATTTATAGATTTGGGCCTCCCATGAGCTAAAATCAAAAGAGAAGGCTATGATGACAAGTGGAGAACCACACAAAAGTTGAAGTGACAAGTGTGAGGCCACTTGATCCTTTGTATTTCAGGATAATCCCCATTCCCAAAGCTTGTACTTTCCAAATACTTAGACGTCCTGGAGTCCACAAGACCCCTTTCATACTAGGAAATGACTAGGTTGGTGACAAGTACATAATTCTCACCCAAAGTGGGAAGGCACGTGAACTTTATAAATAGGTACCCCTGTCCCTGAGAATACCCCAAACCATAAGTGACGAGGCCCCTCCACAAAGTTCCCTGTGATCCATTGGTTAGGTATGACTACATTCATCTGCGTAATCCTCTACTAGAGCCTCTCAAGTGCTGGGTGTGAAGCATTCTCGCATCCTCTGTGAGACTCATGGCAAGTCACCATTAAGAAACGCGGATTTTACATCCTTCTAATATACGGGCCACTGCTTAGAAGAGGCAAGGGCAAGAACCGTCCTAATCCTGGTAATCCTCGTTGTCGGTGCAAAGGTAACCTTAGCCACAAGTCTGGCTTTGTGCTTGTCCACCGACCCATCAAATGTATAATTGGTCTTAAAGATCCACTTGACACCAATGACCGACCGTTTTAACAGCCTCGGAACCAACTCCCAAGTTTTATTCTTCTCTATGGCATCCAGTTCCACTTGCATGGCTTTCCTCCAAGTCTCCTGAGAAAGAGCTTCCTTCACGAAAGTGGGCTCTTTGTCCCAAATGATACGAGAAATCAAAGCATAGTGTACTTGTAAGAGCTCTGCAAATGACTTTTGTCACGAACTCTATGCGATCTTCGAGGTCCATCCTCTGTGGTCCACTCGGAGGGAAGCTCCGTAACACCTTACTCCCGAAGGGTGTCTAACAACCACCTTGGTACTCGAACAGAATGCGGAGCCTCCTGTTGCTGCTGGGGCTCATCTCCAGCTACGAGTTCAACCTCTACAACTAACTAAGGCTGTCTAGCTTGAACAATACACTGGGAATCATCCTCAGATTCATCTGGGTCTCCAAGAAGTGGCAGCTCATCAACAGTGGAAGCACCGCCCGCGAACCGTGCGTGTGAAACTGACTGCTGACATGGTTATGTGGCATGTGACAGGTAATAAGTATTGGTCATAAACTTCGCCTTAGGAGTTGGCACTAATTTATAAGTGAGTGTGAACACACTTCATTAAGTTTTGGGCGACCAAAACTCACTTATAAATTATGACCAGCCTGGTGTTCACACACACTGATGTCCCGAGGTGGACATAACCCAATGTCCACCGCCCAAACCTTATCCTCTTTGTACAAAGGGAGTAACCAGCCATGTGTCCACTCTAGCTTGCTCCACAAAGCACCTGCCTTCTACCTACACTGGACAACTCACCACCTCACTCCTCTGTCTAGAGTTTGGTGCCTCCTTCATGAGGGCTGTTGGGCTGCATTTTCTACACATTCTCCTTCCCAACTCCATTTCCAAGCTTGCTAAGGTGATTTTCAAGCTTCCTAGAGTGTTTCCGGATGCTAATCACTCTCCTACACACTCCCCATGACTGAAATTCAGCAAAACAGCTCTCTTTATTGTTGTAATTTCTGGTCTTTTTGCTGAAAACCCTAATTTCAGCTCTCCTTTCTCAAGTTGAACCATAGGGGAAGCTTTCCCAAGGTTCCCTTCATCCTCTTGAAGACTTTTGTCGCGAAGAAAGGCGACAAATCAAAGATCTCAACACTCCAAGGACTTCCATCGCGAAGACTTCCGCCGTCATCGACTCTACTTGCTATTGGTAAGCTTTTATGCTTAAATATGGGAGCAAGTAGTAGGAGGGAGGACCGGATTACAAGATCACATACCCTGTGTAGTGTTCTCTTGTCCTACGTGCTCTCTTGCAGATTGTTGCTACCATGTGTCAGTGGAACAATAGAGAGCAGATGGTAGGAAACATGAGCACTTGAGAGGGTAGTGTGGGTTGCAAGTCTACATCGACAACCACTTGTTTGCAATACTGTATTCATATGGATTGGTATGGAAATCTGGTCAGAAATGCCCATGACACTATGTACTTGATTCTCCCAAGATCAATATACTTTATTTGAGGGAGGGGTCAGCCGTTCCGACTCATTGTGTGTCTCTTGTCAATTCAGCAATTTACTTCTTGTATTTTGAGCAAGTGTCCATCAAATCTTAGTGTATTTAAGTGTATTGATTAGCATTGTGTTCAACCGAGTTACACATTGTTACTGTTGGCCATGACAACACAGCAAATCTGTTCACAAGTCACCACAAGAGTAGGCAATGCCCAGCAAAACTGTAAGAATGCGGGAAATAAATAGCAAGATAATCAATGGACTGAAAGGGAACTCCTCACCACAAGAAGTACATATGCATGTCCCAAATCTGCAAGTGTACTGCATGATAATGCAAATTTGTCAAAGTGTCCACAATGGCATACATATTCTGCAGCAAACCACAAATGTATACATGTGCCGTGAAAACACGATCAGCTGACACCTGGAAGAGCTAGGAGTGCTCAAATCTCAATAAAATCAAAGATAAATGGATCGAATGCTACAAAAAAGGGCTCAATGTAGAAAAGCCCCAATTTTTAGGCAACCAATTAGACCAAATCTAAACCAGCACCTATAAATCTGCACCTGTAAATCTCCTAAACTGTCCAAATGTGCAATTGTCACCTGTACCAAATGCTATAATGCCCAAAAAATTAGAGGAAATGCCCCAATGCCAAGAAAATGTGTTTGTAACACCCAAAATGCCTGCAAATGTGTTTGTAACACCCAAAATGCCTGCAAATGTCTCTAATAGACCTGCAAATAGTGTCAATTTTTGCAAAATCCCCAAATTTCTAGTGCAATTACGCACCAAATCTGCTAAAATCAATGCCAATGTTGCAATTGCAGGCTCAATGGTGAAAAGCCCCAAAATTAATGCAACTAATTTGCTAATTTTTTAGCAATTTCTGAATTATGAAAAAAATGCCCCAAAAAAAAAAATCAGTAACAAATTACGAAGCGTGCATTGGACGGCTTCAACAGGTCAGGTGAGCAGGTACAAGTCGGTGAGCAGGTACATGCGGCGGCGCACTGTGCAGGTACAAGCGGTGCAGGGGTTCTTTGTAACCCCCCAGACTCTTTGTGAGGGGTTTCTCCCACCTTGGACTACCGACACCATTGTTCCCATCCATACAGCAGGAAACCCCTTACCCCAACCAGGATTAGGAGGAACTATTCGACCCTAGATCACATCTTTACATTACCAACTGCCATTGAGGAGGCGAAAGCACAGCAGAAGCTGTCAGAATACGCAGCGGAGATGATGACCAGATCTAGGAACACGAGCAAAAACGCATGCAGAAAAATACAGCACAAGAGAGAGAGAGATAGAGGCGTGTAACTCTGCTCTATATACACAAGAAGATCCCGGAGTATGATACAAAATGGTATGGGGGATGGGGGCCTATTTATATGCCCCCCCATCAGCAGTCGGCCTGCTGTAGGGCAGCTGACTGGACACAAGAAACCTCCACGACTGAATAATCACAGTCGGCCAGCAGCAAAGTGGGTCGGCCAGCATCAAAAAAGTCCCACGACTCATGCAGTGCAGTCGGCCACTTCCACAATCTCCACAGATGCAGTCGGCCAGGTTCACGGTCCTCCTGCCACTACTAGACTGCCTCCCATTCTACATAAAAATAGGAAAAAAATGAAAAAAAATACGGAGTGGGAAAAAATGAGAAAACACCTCATAAGGGCGGGCACACCCACAACAAAGGCCCTGGTGTATAAGACTAGACAGGAGATGACTTCTAACACCTCCTCTCAGCTCCTGGCTGTGAAACCAACCACCACAGGGAGCTGGGGTGCCGCCTGAGCAAATCCTGAGATAGCGACTTCGTGAAGAGGTCCACCTGAAGAGATCCACCGTACTGTCCTCCGTCGAACAGAACTCTAGCAAGATGTCATCAGCAACGATGTGTTCACGAACAAAGTGCCTCTGGATGACCATGGGTTCCTCCAGTGGAAGCCCAAACCTGCAATGCAACCTCTGCACCCTCACCACCTCACAAGCAGCATCACAAGCAGCCCGGTTCTCTGCCTCTGTCATCGACAAGGCAAAAGATGACTGCCTCTTACTGCTCCGTAAAACTGCTCCTGGGCCTGAAGTAGATCTCCTTGTGTCCGGATCTCCTCCCCAAACTGAGTCACTCCAACCGTGGAGTCGGACTCCATCCAACAATCCCCCTCTTGTGTACAAGAGTCCATGATCCTTCGCATGCCGCAGAAACCACATGAAACACAATCCTGCCTCCCAAAGAGTCATCCGCAACCATGAGCTCAACTGCCTCATCAGGAAGCTCCTGTCCAATCTGGTGTCCATCAACCAGATCAATGAACCATTCTGCTTCTAAGTCAAAGAGGCATCACACAGCTCACAAGGATCAACACCTGTTACGGTGCACAAACAAGTCCTGGAAACCTGCTGAAGACCACGCAAGGCCTTCTAAAACCTGTCAACCACCCCCTCTGAATCCGGAACCACAAAGCTTGGAGAAACCACCTCCTTCTGTAAGTAATCAACTGCCACCTCCCTGGCTTTCCAAAAGGTCCCCGTGGAAAGAACATCCTCATCTACAGGAGGTTCTTTGTCCCGAATACTACGAGACATCAGAGCATAAGTTACCTGCTCAGTTTCCTTTGACTGACGAACACAAGAACTACCAACATCAGTACTGGAGAGTTCCTGCCAACTGCTGCCCCTTCCCTTTGCCCGTGTTACGGCCTTTCAACCATTGGCCAGTTAAGGCCTCCGAACCTCCACCCTGAGAAGGGTTCGTGAATCGTTCCTCCTGGTCCAAGACCATGGGCACAAGCTCCTCCCACGTGATGGTGCTGAGCCTGCCACACTGGTAATCAAAGACGAGTAAAATGCTGAGTACTGAGAGGGCAAGTGTGACAGCAACGTTATGGCCATGTCCTCTGACGATATCTCCTTCCCAGCCTGAAGAACTTCCTGCTGAAGAGCCTGCAGCTTGTTAATATGCTCCCGCATCGTCGACGACTTTGCAGGGTTCATAACCCACATCTGTACTTCCAAGAAAATCCTCTTCATGGGCGATACCCTCTTGTAAAGAGAGGCCAAATGCTGCCATATACCTCTGGCCAGCGTCATATGCTTTACATGATTGATTACCTACGGTGTGCAGTTGAGAAAGATAAACGAACGGACCCTAGCGTTGACACGATCCCACATCTGTGTCTAAGCCTCCCGGTCCTTTCGGATCGACGGTAACTCCCCTTCCTCTACTTCCGGCCGTGGAACACCAACGACGACGAAATCGGCGAGGTCGTAAGACTCCAAAACAGATTCCATCATAACCTTCCATATGCCATAGTTGTTCCCGTCCAACTGACGGTCCACCGGGAACGTGGGGAGTGTCGGGATCTTCACATGCCTCTCGGCCATCTCAAACAGATCTACCATTGCGGGGATGTACTCTGAAAAGGGTGGGTGGGTGGGAACAAAGAAGAACTAATACCTGCAAGTGGCTGTCCAGCAAACCGCCGTCCTCTTGCTTCTCTTCCCGAACAGTCCACATGCTCGCAAAGTTTGGTGACCATCAGCGCATGTTTGGATTAGCAATTATTACCCAATGTGGATTTTTCAATTCTCTTGGTTGGGTATGATGAGATGGGAAAGAGCGCGATTCTCCATGGCCTCTTAAGCACCAAGAGGCTTGAAAAATCTGCACCATCGAGCATGGTTGGGTACGATGGTATGGGAAAGAGCGCGATTTTCCATGGCCTCTCAAGCACCAAGAGGCTTGAAAAATCTGCACTCGGTGCTAATTGCTAATCTAAACATGCTTCGATGGTGACCAAACTTTGGGAGAATGTGGCAGCAGGTCCCCCCCCCCTTTCGCGAATTTCGATCACCATCGAAGCATGTTTGGGAGAATGGTATAGAGAAGAGCGAGATTTTCCATGGCCTCTCAAGCATCAAGAGAGTCCACCAATCAGCAACACAACAGTCCCCCTCTTGCTCACACAAATCCCAAGAACTATCTTGAGCCTAGGCTCTGATACCATGTCAAAATACGCAACGGAGATGATGACCAGATCTAGGAACACGAGCAAAAACGCATGCAAAAAAATACAGCATAAGAGAGAGAGAGAGAGAGGCGTGTAACTCTGCTCTATATACACAAGAAGATCCCGGAGTATGATACAAAATGGTATGGGGGATGGGGGCCTATTTATATGCCCCCCCATCAGCAGTCGGCCTGCTGTAGGGCAGCCGACTGGACACAAGAAACCTCCACGACTGAATAATCACAATCAGCCAGCAGCAAAGTGGGTCGGCCAGCATCAGAAAAGTCCCACGACTCATGCAGTGCAGTCGGCCACTTCCAGAATCTCCACAGATGCAGTCGGCCAAGTTCAGGGTCCTCCTGCCACTACTAGACTGCCTCCCATTCCACAGAAAAATAGGGAAAAAATGGGAAAAAATACGGAGAGTGGGGAAAAATGAGAAAACACCTCATAAGGGTGGGCACACCCACAACAAAGGCCCTGGTGTATAAGACTAGACAGGAGATGACTTCTAACAGAAGCAACGTGCCTATTGTTGCTTCGTGAATTTCAGAAAGGCCTGCCGAGATCAAGGCTATTCGTTTGCCTGCAAAAGCTCCACTTTCCATCAAAGATTTGGGAGGGGGGGTGGAGTGGGCACTCTATGAGTCACTGAGGGCCAGCGGGATTCGGGCTCCAAGCAGCATGTCAGGTGAGATTTGTAGCACCATTGCCGTCAAACAGGGCTCCCCACTCTCTCCTACATTCTTTGGACTATGCATTGATCAGATCTCAGATTGGGGGGGGGGGGGGTAAGGATCACAGCTGGCCCAAACAGTAGTCCCCATCCTCTTGTATGCGGATGACAGTCCTTATCTTGGATTCAGCAGAATAGCTGCAGAGACATCTAGATGCACTTCAAACTTTTTGTGAGGAGAGAGACTTTACAGTGAATCTTGGTAAAGACCAAGATCACATCAACACCTCATCAGCTGGCAGCCATACACCCTTTCTCATATAGAGATAAGACCGTGCAGATAGTTACTTCATATGTCTATCTGGGGATAACCTTCACCAGTCCTATCTTCACCATGTGCCCAGCTGCCCAGGCCCGCTTAGCAAGAGATCTGTTGAACTGGCTCGTCTCGAGAGACAGTGCTTTCAGTTCCAATTTCAGGAACCTGGCACAAACAGTTGGCTGAACATTGAGAGACACTGACGTGACCATACACAGGGAGGAGAGGTCAGCACAACTTCACTCAGACCTCCATCACAGATTTATTCAATCCCCGGCAGCACAGAGCCGCAGTACTTACCCAGGGCATTGACTAGCCACACTGACAGCATATGGGCCACATTGAGCACGTTGGTCCACATGACCGATCCCAATGGATCCTGGCTACTCACGCCCACCACAGAGTCATCAGAGATCAGGCAGCCTCCCTCAAGAGAGCCCAGATGGCCACGGCCTCAGCGATCGCCTGTCAGCTCCAGATTCGAGACATCCACCAACACCTTAGGGCAGGAGGTGGACATCTCGGCACTCTACTCCCCCATGGACATTTGAGCTGTTCATGTCTACTATTACATCGTACACACAGGGACTCACGTAGCACGTAGGACTTGTCTTTTCCTTTTTTTGTGTTCTGACATCCGATCTACACATAGATCATATGTAACATCTTTTTGGTCTCATAGACCCTTCGGGTCTTTGGTAGACGTTAATAAATTCTCAATCTCTCTCTCTCTCTCCACCCACAGTGCACACGCCCTTAGGTGGTCTCTTTGCTGATTCATTATGCAAGATGCATGCTTTATAAAAATGAGCTCATTTTGCAGTAGGAAGCATTACATATGATACACTGACTGCTTTGATAAATAAGAGAATGAGCTGAGAAGCATTTGGGTTGGAGAGAATGAGAAGAGAGGGCTGGATAATAAGACATGGATGCATATAGGTTAAGACATAACCTACATCTGATGATCAAAAAATGACCGATCTACCCAAGGTTACCGATTCTTGATCAGTTGCTATTTATTCTTACCGTGCTTCCCCATCGATCTCGAGCATTCACATTGGCTCCCTTCCGAATGAGGAGGCTAACCACCTCTGTGTTCCCCTCGCAAGCTGCCACGTGTAACGCTGTGCGATCGTCGAAATCGGCGAAGTTGATGTCGACGCCCTTGGCCAGCAGCGAATCAACCTCCGCCACGTCACCCTCATGTGCCAGGTACAGCAGCTCCAGCTTTGACTCCAGATCCTGGTCCATGTCCTCGTCGTCGTCGTATTTATTTTTGTTGGACGTCCCCCTGCCGCTACTGCTGCCATCCCCCGTCGCCGGCGCTGCTGCTGCCAGTGACGACTGCCGAAACAACGCTCCTCGCTTTGCCATCTTCTGGCGGCTGCTACTGCCGCCGCCGTCCATGCTATTCCCCACGAAGTGCTTGTGCAAGGCGAGGAGAACCAGACCTCAACGACAGACTTTGAAAAGGGACCTTCTTCTGCGTAAAATTATTCAAGAATAGAGGTGACAAGGCTATAAGGTTTATTTAACATATCCCAAATATGTGCGAAAACGTTCTTTTCTCATTAATTAATCAATAACAACACAAGAAGCTCCTTAGGAGGTCCTTAGCATTTATAAGGTTTGACAAAATCTTCCATAAAAAGTATTAGCCTATGGTCTGTGGAACCTCCTAGTAGTAAGGGTAGACATGGAGACATCGTAGGGTGACGCGTGAGACAAACGAGCATCCATTGTTCCATTTGTTTGCATGTTATCATCAATTCTTTTGCCCTTCACCTTCGTGAAGTGATGAGTTCAAAGGAAATGCACTGTAGCAGCCATGGCACCCCTAAAGAGGCTTATTCTGCCATGACCACTTTGCATAGTTCTGTTTACCAGGAGGAGTCTGATACAGATTTCTTTCAAATTGCCTTGTCTGTTTGAGCTTTAGTGCTCCCTATCCTCCTTCTTTTGAGTAGTGTTCTTGAGATAGAACGAGGGTGAGGTGAGAGAGGAAGAGAGAGAGAAGGTGAGAGCTGAGGGGAGCACGCAAGGAGAGACTGAGGAGCGCTGGAGGGAGGGTGTAGGGAAGGACGGCGAGAGAGTTGGGGGAGCGCGCTGGCAAGAGAGCTGGGGGAGGACGGGGCTGGGAGGAGACGAGAGAGCTAGGCGCTTATTGCGTATTTTAGCCTTAGTTTTGCATTAGTTAATGCCATGTTAGTGGCATTAATTAATGCAATACAAATATTTTGTGAATATGCATACAGCTGTCAATAAATTGCATGTTGAATGGAATGTGCACTCTCTCGAATGTGCCTTCTTCTCTCTCGTGGAATCTCTCGTGCCGTGACCGTAGTGGTAGATGTGGTGGTGGCAGCGGTAATAAAGGTTTCCAGCAAGCGCGCCATGACGCTGTCGCTCCTTCCTACCTCATCAGTACACACAGAGCAGCTCATTCTGGCCTTTGTAGTAGCAGTGCAAAAGGATCCTGCACACAAGTCAAGTCGTGTCTACAAAAGGGCAAGGTAGCAGCAGTGCATGGCAAAGAGGCACGAGCTTTGGGAAAGAAGCAAGAATGATCAGCGAAAGGATAGCAAGGAAGAGGTGCGAAAGGGGGAGCCTCTCTTTGTTCTAGCCAACTCGAACTCCTCCGATGAGGCCACTTTATGATTGTTTTTCAACCTTACAATCATAAAGTTCCTATTAATAAGGGCGATGAAGTTGGCCTTATTAATAGCAATACAAATAAAAGTTGTATGACAAGCCTATAAGATTTAACATATCCCATAAAGAACACTGAAAAACTTTTTTAAAAAAACAAAAAATACCACATGGAGAGGACATTTTAACACATGGGCACTGAAACCAAGAGGAACTTCAACAAGCCTTTCAAAAGATATAAGCAAACTAATAGATCATTACAATTACATTATATTACTTGCAACATCAATTTAAAGTTACATATTTCTTGATAAAAAGACCCAAGTAATTTAGAGAGCTTACAAAAGACTTTGAATATGTAGGCAAGTACTAAAAAGAAGTCAATGCTTGAAGCAATATCTCAAATTTTCTAGACAAGATAGAACTAGAAATCATGATGGTTGAATAGTTGGAAGTACTTGACATTGAAGCAGAAAACTATTGGCTAGTTGAAAATTACAAAGCTCAAGAGGTTTTTGATCCTTCATAAAAGCCCAAGTGTCAAATATCCTCTCCCAATATACCTCATCAAAAGATTGAGAGACAAGAACATAAGGGTGTCCAATGTGAAAAAGGCTCAAGAGAAGCCACACTCACAACATGTGAGTACTTATTGGAATCAAGAGCATTATTTACCAAAGCTGGTATGAGTTAATCCACTAAACTCATCCTTAATCCTATTTTGTTTTGGGAAGCCACTCTCACAACATGTACTAACTAGAATCAAAAGCTTTATTTGCCAAAGCTTGATCAAGTTTACGTGTGAGTCAATCCATTTAACTCTCCACACCGTAATCCTTCCAAGCTTTGAAAAATCCATAACATGGATAGGCCTTAAAAATGATCGTTGGAAAAGTGCTCCATTTCATTTTCACTTGCATTTACATCCACATATTTTCAAAACTTATTAGATATATAATCCATAAAAGGTCTATGTGCATCAATCACTGCTATCAAAGTGTTTGGGATAAAACAACTTAACCATATTAAACAACAATAACAAGTCAATAAGTCTATAATCCATTAATGATTTTTTTAATAAAAAATTATTCCCAAAGTAATGCAAGCATTAAGTAACATTTCATTGCGATTATTTCTAAGTCCATATAAATGCAAGGCATGTCTATGCATATTACCACCTACATCCATATAAGAAAGTACACCATCCTTGGAATTTGCAAGAAATTTTGTTACTTGCTTGGAACCATAACCAGAAAGTTGTTTAGATTCCTTTTTTTTTATACGAGCTCTATTAAAACATCCAATGTAATAGCTATCATTCATTTTAAGCAAGGTAGACTCTATCAATAAACATAATAAACTGCACATAAAAGGTAGTGGCACATATAGCGTGGCATCATGCTATTTGAACTCTCACCAACCTCCTTTACATAGTTTGACCTCATAACAACCATCCCACCTCATGGATTCTTAAGACTTCCAAGGGTCGAAGTTTAAATGCCTTCATAAGTTTATCTAAGGCTTTGTGTCTTTCAGGTGATCTACCAACCCATGAATAAATCTTGTTTGCAAATGCATCCATGAAAGAGAATGCATTAAATTGATTACATGCATTAGTAAAGATCTTCTTTGTGTACAACACAGTGCACCCCTATAATATGTGGAGCAAGATCTCCTATGTGTTTCATCGCTCCTCACTTTAATCAATATCAACCACACCTCTTTTGTTTAAAGTAATTCTAAATGCATTAGCTATTATTCTTTGTGTTATATCCTTTTAGGCCTACCCAACCTTGAGTTTTTGCTTATATTCCCCTTTTCCATCCACCACAACCTATTTATAATGTATGCATTAGTTCCTTTTTATATGCATGTGTGTGTGGTAAGCATATAAATGCATTTGCATCCATTATGAGAGTATATGCTATAATGCTTATAGAACCTTAAACATTAGGTATCACAAAGAATTAAAAAACCTTAGATGATTTCAATAATGAAAAATCATGTTCCAGGCCCACTTCAACGACACGTTTGTGTGCGCCTCGACTCTTGAGTATGTGCAAAAATGTGCAGATGGCCATGTGTGTTAGTATTGGGCTTTAACAACCTAGGTCTAGGTGCATGGCCATGTGTGCTAACAAGGAGCTTCAACAACCTATTGTTGTAGCAACCTCACCACCCATGACACAAAGAACGAGGCCATGTTGCCCTCCTTCGGGCTCAAACTAAAAGATGCTTATTCTCCCCTATTTTTACAAACCTATAGACTCTAGCCTATGCTATTAGAGATGACAGTTACTATGCTTTTAGGCATAAATCCCCCTCCCAAAAAAAACAACAACAAAAAAGCTTTGTAATTTTTGGGGTTCGTAGGAGAAGTTAGCAAGGCAAGGTGACCCAAATCTCTTGTGGAAGCCTTGGAGGCTGCTTATTCGCACAAAGTCTCTCTCTCTCTCTCTCTCTCTCAAACACACACACACACGCGCACGCAGATTTATTCCCTCTAGGTTATTGAATCTCATCCTTATTCTTTTGTGAGTCATAAGAGAGGTTGGAACTTGGCTTCTTTCGTAGATGTGCACTCTAGACTCCGAGACTTGTTACTCCAATCTTCAAGGCTTCAAGTTTCATAGTTCTATCTCCAAGGTTTATGTGTGCTATAGCTTATAGTGCATTGAGGGTACACTATGTAGTAGACTGTACTATGTAATCTACAAAGTGTGAAGAAGAGACTCACAGTTTGGAAAATGGTGACTCATGAGAGCGCATTGAGCAAAAAGTTGAAAAGTTGAAAGAAAAATGAAAGTGGGAAATTCAAAAATAGTATAAAGAGGGAGTAATACTGCAATGTGCACTCACAATGCTCACATATAATGATGTATGGCCCGATGCCCATGGCCCAAGAGCTTTCTATAATAAGCTGGGCCAGTCTCCACCTACCTAGGATTTCTTAATGAATGTTGGGATTTAATTCTAAATGGTGTAAAATGCTACATTAACATATTTTTAAGCTTTTAATATAAATAACATATATATCTGATTGTTGGAATTTTATTTTTACTAATATAAACTCATGATTCTCAAAAAAAAAATGGCGGCTTCTTGATCAAATTTGAAGGCTTCTCGATCAATTGGCCTTTTTTTAAAAGAGAAAATTATCCCAATGGCCTTCAAAGTGTAAAGGCCTAGATCTCTAAGTGACTTTATTTTGCACCCCAATATTTTGCTAAGCCGTTGAACAAAGGTCTACACACTAACGATGCATGTTGAAGCCTTCAAATTTAAGCATTGAAGCCAATCCCATGAATGCATTTAGCATATTGTGTGAAGTGAAGCAAACACAAGCTAAGATTTGAGACAAATAATTATGTGAATTATCATGCAAATACACAAAATGCCTAAGTGATTTAGCCTTTCACCAAAGGATGGAAATAGACTTCCATAAGCCAAGTTTGGTAGCTCAAGGCTCCAATGTATGTTCCAAAAGTCATATCATCAAAAAGGTACAAACGAAGTTCCATGAACCCCTTTTATAGTTGAGCCCATGCCGATGCCCTAACTAAGGTTCCTACTTTATTACAAAACATCCCTTCCCCATAGATTTTGTCCTCAAGATTTGCTTTATGTATACTTAAGTATATCCTCCAATATACACCAATATACATCAATGGAGAGGATGGTAGTGAGCTTATAATAGGCTGAAAATGCATTGATCAAGTATCCAATGTATCCAATAGGCTGAAAATGCATTGATCAAGTATCCATCATTCTCCTCAATATATACAATCGTCATGATGACCATTGAAGCCCAATATCAAAGAGAAGAAGCCTTCAAATGAACTACTGCTAAATCTATCCTAGAAATTACAACATGTATACTTCCTAATGAAACATTTGTAACTCCAAAGAAAATCATGCCACATGGTCAAGAAACACCCTCTGTAGATAAACCTTGTTGTTGCACATAAGAAAGTGGTTGCCATGTAGTCTCATCCAAGGGTAAATGCTTCTATTTGATAAGGAATTCTTTAATGCTTCGATTCCTCTTGTTCTCTTTCCAACAATCCTCTCCGGCTCATATATGATCTTCCCTTCTTCATCCATAGGTGGAAGCTCCTCCATCACTTGAGGTGTAGGCCCCACAAAGTTCTTAAGATTGGATACATGAAATACATTATGGCTTCTTGTAGAAGTCGGCAAATTAAGCTTGTAGCCAAGTCACCAACCTTCTTGAGCACCAAATATGGCCCATAATATCTATGAGAAAACTTTGGGTTGGTGGAGCCTTTGAGAATGTTATGACGGCTCTTTGGAAGTTTTAACAACACATAGTCACCCTCTTGAATCTTCATGTTGCATCTCTGTTCATCTACATTAGCCTTCATGACATCTTGAGCCTTCTTCATGTTGTCCTTACAAAGTTGAAGAAGTTGTCTCATCCTGTCCAATTCATATTTGGCTAAAGGGTTAACCACCTTGTCCTCTCTTGAAAAGCTATGGATGGCATATGCACTTGATAACCATAAAGAGCCTCAAAAGGAGACATTCCTATGCTCATATGCTTGCTTAAATTATGACAAAATTCAGCAAGATGCAACCATTCATCCCATGAAGCTTGTATAAATAGTGACTCAAATACACCTCAAGCCACTTTTTAGTACACTCTGTTTGCCCAACTGTTTGAGGGTGATAGGCTGTAGATGGAGTTATTTGTGTGCCCATGTTCTCATTTAAAGATCGGCAAAAAAAATACCCATGAACTTGGTGTCTCTATCGCACACTATGTTAAGTGGCAACCCATGCAACTTGAATACATGCTCCATGAATTGTTTGGCAATTTGAGATTCTCCATATGTGACCTTGGAAAAAATGAAATGGGCTGATATCGTAAGCTGATCAACCACCACAAATATTTAATCCCAACCATGCTTAGTATTGGGAAGACTTGTAATGAAATCCATTGATATATGAGCCCATTTCCCATCCGAAATGGGTAAAGAATGAAGTAAACCATCAGGTAGTTGATGGTGGCTATCCTTGTTTCTTTGACATAAAGGACATCCATCACAAACTTCTTGACATCCCTCCACATGCCTTTCCAAAATAAACTCTTGCTCACTTTGTCATATGTCTTCAACACACCAAGATGACCCACAAGTGGAGAAGAATGCCTCTCATGAAGCACCTTTGGTATGTAGGATGAGGTAGAAACAAGATACACTCGATCCTTGTACCATGAGAGGTTGTTTATGAAGCTTGTAAATGAGGAGTATCTTCATGATTTCCTTGCTGTAATTTCCTATAAATGTGGATAGCAACCTCATTTAGGAGGTATTCATCTTGAATTCCCTTAATCATCCAATCACTATAAACCTCCATAATTGATGCCATAGTGCAAGCCCACATTATTAACAATGCATTCTCTACTACATTGTCTTTGCCCGGAGTGTATAATATCTCAAAATCATAACTTTAAAGAGTCGCCAACCACCTCTTTTTCTAGGGAGATAGAGTTAGTTGGGATAAGAAAAACCTATGATCACTTCTCATCTTGATGTGGGAACCATACAAGTAGTGATGCCATTTCTTGATAGCATGAAGGATAGCAAGCATCTCTTGCTCAAAAACATGCTATGCCATCTCTTTTTCAGTAAGCTTTCTACTCTCAAAAGCAATGACTCCATGCTCTTGATACAAAACAGCCCCAAGTCCTCTTCCACTTGCATCCCAAAATTCTTGGAAAAATTGGGACAAACAAGAATGGGGGCTGCAGTAAGCAAAGCTTTGAGCTCATTGAAGCTTTTGTCAACAATAGCATCGCAAAAGAAAGCTTCCCTGTTGAGAAGATCGGTGAGTGGTGCCAATAGATGCATAATGCTCCATGAATCTTCTATAGAAATAAGATAACCCCAAAAATCATCCCTCTTGATTGAGAAGATCGGTGAGTGGTGCTAATAGATGCATAATGCTTCATGAATCTTCTATAGAAATATGATAACCCCAAAAATCATCTCGTTGAATTGCTTGGTGTTCACGTGGGTTGGATGGGCCCTCCTCTGGCTAATGATATCTCAATCCCGAAGTCTCTAGAATATTCAGCCAATCTTTTACACATGCCATCTTCTTTGGATTGGCTCTTATGCCATTCTCTCCCACCAACTACCCAAGATATTCCACTTCATTGACCATGAATGAGCATTTTTCTCTCTTTTGCAAATAGCTTTTTGCAAATAGCTTGTACTCCCTCATCACTTCAAACTCTTGCTTCACATGAGATAGGTTCTCTTCTTTACTCTTACTATATATCAATATATCGTCAAAGAACACTAGCACAAACTTGAACAAGAAAGGAGCCAATACCCTATTCATCAATGCTTGGAAAGTGACCGGTGCGTTTGTATGACTAAAGGGCATAACCATAAAGTGAAACAACCCTCTTTCGATCCTAAATGCGGTCTTCTCTTCATCACCCTCCTTTATCCTTATTTAATGGTATTCCCATCTTAGATCAATCTCAATGAAAAATCTTGCTCCCTGAGCTCATCCTATCAATATGTGGAACGGGGTACATATTCTTGATGGTGACTTTGTTCAAGTCACGATAATGAATACGTGGAATGGGGTACCTATTCTTGATCATGACTTTGTTCAAGTCATGATAATCAATACACAACGGGAGAAGCAACTGGAGAGTGTAAGGGTTGAATAAGACCCATGGAAAGCAAATCTTGCACTTGATTGGCCACTTCCTCTCTTTCCACCTCTCGGACAACCAATAGGGAGGCTTGTTGACAGCCTTTGTATTCGGTTCAAGAACAATGGCATGATCAATCTCTCTCTTAGGAGGCAAACTACTTGGTGCTTGAAAAATATCATCAAACTCCTTAAGAAGGGCTACCATATCTTTGTCCACATGCTGTCCATCGCTTGCCATCCTTTCTGGAGCAAGATGCAACACATAAATGGTGTCAAGAGTTTTGAGTTCCGTCTTAAGTTGCTTTGGGGTAATCAAATAAAGCTTCTTTGAGTGATTTCTAGCCAATAATACTTGTTGTCCATGATTCATGAAACTCATAATCCCTTGTTAAGAGTTCATGTGGAAACCCCAAGTGATGATAGCCAATCACACCCCAATAACACATCAATAGGATCCATCCCCAACACTACCAAGTCACCCTTCCAAGTGTATGATGGAGATAAAACCATCTCAATAGAAGGACATGCCAAACTAGTCTCCTCATTTTCTCATTGGCTACTTGTACTTGGAAGGTTATGGGTAGTTCCACTGGAGCAAGCTTGGGAAGATATAAAGTGGCCTTACTTTGTGCTTAATGTCAAATAGGAAAAGTCTATAGACTTCGTGTATATACTTGCTTAAGACTAGTAATAGAAACCATCTTCTTGCTTGCGTGAAAATTAGTCACTTGGATATAAGTCATTTTTTATAATAGAAATCATCTTCTTGCTTGCGTGAAAATTAATCACTTGGATATAAGTCATTTTTTATAATAAGCAATACACAATCATTCCTTTGCAATAGAATATTTGTGAGCTCTTCTCTTCCCTCTTCTTGCTTGCGTTGAATCTTACATGCTTGATGGATGCATGCTACCCCGCCTCTTTTGAGAACCATGATGATGGATCATCTCTTATTGTTTCTATCTAGGCATAGAGAGCTCTCCCTTCACCCCATCGGCAAACAAGGAGCATTCTGATGGGACAATGGAATGAGGATGTGAATGACGAGCTAGTGTATCCACATTGGGGGAAATTGCATTGTGGCTCTAAGGCAAGACCCAACAACACATTCTTCGGTAAGTATAAGGTAAGATCTTGACTTGAACATAAGGCTACCCATAAAATGAAATTACATTATGTCATATGAATGTTGTAAATACATTTTCACTTATATAAAAACCATACCTTATACTCTCTTAAGGAATTCACTTGCCACCTAATAAATTTGCTAATGGAATTTTCAATCAAAAATATATGGCTAGAGAAGTAAGTTGTAAAACTCAAAAGCATTACTACCAAAAGGGTTTCCACCAAACCCTCAACACACTAAGACATGGATTACTGTACTAGTTGCACTGGATAAGGGCACTACTCCCTCTTATACAAAGATTCTAGTATCCTCTAATAATCAATGGAATAAACAAAGTAAGCATAGAATGATAGGAATATATTATTAAAGGCCATCTTGATGAAACACCCGAGCTTTGCCCTTTCAAAGAAGCTAGTGAAATAAAAGAAATCAATGAGGTATTTAAAAGCAGTAAGGCAAGAAAGATATAAATAAGAAAAGTAACTTATGAGTTTACTATTTTATACGCCCACCAATTATTAGGTCTATTATTACTTAGGTGGATGAAATCATTGTCTTTGAAGGGTAGACTTTGGCTTGTAGTAGCAAACTTCTTGATGATGTAGTTGCCATCATCAAGGATGGTATAGAGCATGTTAAGAATATTAACTCCTTGTATCCTAAAAGTCACATTGTTATCGATAAGGAAAGTAGTTGTAGGAAAACCAATCTAAAGATACTTGACCGAGTAGATCTAAAAGGGTGATTCTTTGGAAGAGATGGTGGTGTTGAAGAAGATGAGAAGGTTTAGGACACTAACCCATAGAGGTCCTCCTCCAAGTACATGAAACAATGACTAAAAAAGATAATAATTGCTTATCGCTTACTGCCAAACTATAAATAAAGTGGATCTCCAAGCCATGGAAATGTCATTATTTAGTTGATGTAGTTGAGCATAATGAAGTAATGGTCCATAATCCAATTGTTGGGGTGCAAGACTTTTTATGCATCCTAAGCTTGCTTATCATCATCGAGGATTAACTTAGAGCATAGGGCTAGGTAGAGGTAATTCTTTGAAAGAAATACATCATGGCTTCCTAGTTGAGAAGTCCCTTTGTATAAGTTTTTTTAACCCACGAGAAGGATAAATTCATAAAACTATTTTTAACCCATGAGAAGCTCCTTTGTATAAGTTTTTTAAGCTACGAGAAGGATACATTCATAAAACTTTTTAATGTTTGCTAAGAAGATGTAATTGATACAATCTAGTATGTTTATCCCATATAAGAGAAAGATTATTTTGTTTAGAGACCCATAGTATTCCTAGAGGGGTTCAAGGCAAGTAGAAATATTATTTTGTTTAGAAAGGCATAGTGTGGCTAGAGCGGTTCAAGGCAAGGAGAAAGAAGGCTTATGAGATGAGCATGAAAAGAGGTGTAAAAATGCAAATGGAAGCACTAGTTTTTAAAAAAAAACACCTTTGTTTTCAAAAATGTGTGCTTAAAAAGGAGTTTAGGGGAAAGAAACTAGACGCACTAGTTTAAAAAAAAACACCTTTGTGTTCAAAAATGTGTCCTTAAAAAGGAGTTATGTAGGGGAAAGAATTGTGGGTGAGGCATCTAGGGATAAACACATTGAGTTCCTCATATAATCTGGAGGAGGGGTTATCAAAAGTTCTCATGAAATCATCACTATTGATCCTTTATATAATACTAAATTTTGCATGAGTTTATTGCACACAAAGGAGATATTGTTCATAGCTATGTTGACTCTATTAATTAGGGAACATTTTTGGAGTAGGCTCATTATAGTCATCTTTTTTTAATAGAGAACATTTCTTAAAATGAGTTCTCTATATATGAACAAATGGAAATCACACATGCACGTGCACGTGCGTCACACACACACAAACCTCACACAATACATGAAAATAGTAGGGATACAACCACAAAAGGCTTGGTTCAATTTTAGCTTTATCTTTGTCACATAATCAAAATTTAACTTCACACATGCACACATGCACGTGCACACACACACACACACACACACACACACCCACCTCACATAATACATGAAAATATTTTAGATGCAGTAGGCATATAACCATAAGGGGCTTGGTTCAATTTTAGCTTTATCTTTGTCACACAAATCAAAATTTTAATTTCTTGCCACCATTGCACATGTTGTAGAACTCTTTGAACTCACCAAGTTGAACCCTATCAAGATGCAAAGGAAGAAAAAACCTATTTGCATAGGTGACCTTGGATGTGGTAAAAAGGATCTCAATGAAAGGTCCCATTATGTCATAAGTTAGATATTTTTTGTTTTACTTTTTAGAGGATGTCACTTAGAGAAAATGCCAAATAAATTTTTTTTGGGGGTAGCTCCTTCTTGCATAGTTCTTCCTATATGCAAAGGGTGGACCCTATGTAATGGTGGTGACTTGAGGATTAAAGAGCATGACTATGAACTTTTGCTCCCTAGACTCACAATGTTTTTCATGTTAGCTTGCTCAATAAGTATGTGCCAACTCATAACCATATTTTAGATGATGAGAAAATACTTTGCCCACCCAAGGATATTTGGAATTGGAACCTTGAAATGAAAATGATAGTTAGGGAAAATCCTATCCTCAAGGAATATCTAGTCAAATGGAAGTTCTCCTTAAAGATTACCCCTACTTGGTGAGATGAGGACACATCTTTAGTCTTTCAAGAGGGGGAGAATGAAAGATCCCCCCTTATATAATTTGATGAGAGAGAAAAATAACATCCCATGTGTATTTTTCCTAGAGAGATAATATTATTTATGTAATTATTATAGTTAAAACTCAATATTTCTAAATCATACTATTATTAAAAAAATTTGAGAGAGAATATTTTTTGGATTTCAAACCATCATAATCATACTAAGGTTAACCTTTGCACTAAGTTGGATGGAAATTGGACGAACTTAATAAGAAGCCTAATTTTTTCATTTTTGTGTTGTGCGTGAGCGAGCTAGACAGATATATTACGTTCTAAAATGGCTGCATAGGGTCTTGTTGGAAAGGGAAAGTTCCGAGAAGTGTGGCAATTGATGAGAAAACTTACGTGAACCTTGAAATGAGTTTTATGCAAGGAATTTCTTATATGAAGGAAGCGTAGAGGTAAACACTTTAAATAAGAAAGATTTCCAAATTGAAAGGTATTATGCCTTTAGGCTTTGGATAAGAAAAAATAACTAAATAAAGAGTTATGCATGGAAAAGGAAAGCGTGAGGAGAGAAGCTAGTGTCATTCATGTTCATGCTTCATGTACTCCACTCCTTTAGACCAACTCTTTCTACATGGATGAGCCCTCTAATTCCCTACATAAGTGAGGGATCCTTGTCATCTCTTTAAGTATAAGCTTTGCTTATAACAGGCAAGAAGAGGGGTGCTAATTTGAGAGAGCATGTTTAATTGGAGGTCCAAACATTGCCAGATTCGCCAAGATTTTGTCAGGCTCATATTGAAGTAAGTAACCATTTTGAAGCCCTAATCTCCTCTTAATCTTAGTGCAAAAAATGCCTTTTTGTGAAAATTGTAATAAATATTTTTTCTTCTGTCTTGAAGTTATTTTTTAATTGTAGATTGATCTTTAGGTAATTTTGTGAAACCCCAAAAAAATCCCCTAGTGAAATTAAGTTTTAACTACTAGTGAGTAGTTAGAGTTTCAGAAAAATCTAACCTTCTTCCTCTTTTTATCCTTTGAAGAAGAGGGGACATTGGAGCCTTTTTCCTTTGCGATGATATAGATTACTGCACCATTTTGTGTCTTTTAACACATCTCCTCCCATGGTAGCATTGCATGATGCTTATGTACCTTTGTGCAAGATCTTGGGTCATCTTTTTCATCCCAATAGCCACCATTCGATCATAAGGGTTCTTAATCCTCATGATGATGAATTACTTCACTCCTCCTCTACAAGCCTTAGTTCTATGCCAATGTTAGTATGTTGTTGCTTCCCACTTCCCAACAAGGAGATAGATTGATGTTATGATAGGCTGCTTTTCATGATGAAGCCAAAATCACTATCATCTTGGTACCTCAATTCAAGCATAGGTAAGAATCCAACTATGAAGATGGTTGCTTGTGGGGTTGGCTATCTCTCTTTGGTTTACTGAAACATTGAATATACTGAGTTGTAGTGCCCAAGATCTTGAGGAAGAGCTTTAAATCATCGCCCTTTGTTGCCTCTGACTTGCCTCAAGATTTTCTCCTTTTCTATCTCTCCCACACCTTGGCCTTCTTCGTGTGTGCTGAAGTTGTTAGCCTATTTTAGCACTTTATACTCATGTTTTTTTATGGAGTCTTGATGTGCCAATTCCTTACTCTCTATCTTTCCTATGTCGTGACCGGGAGGTGTAATGGGCTTGATTTTGGAACATTGTTGAATGGAGGCATATAGTACGATTGGCGTAAGTGAAGAAACTCCTCCTCCTCTCTCTCTCCCTCTCTTATTGTTACTTGTCTATTATGCTATTATATTTGCACATAGAGAGCACTTCTTACTACTTAGATGAAGTTTCTCAAAGCTATAAGCTACTCCTTGAAGCTTATTTTTAAAATGCACCTTAAATCCAAATCTCTTACCTCATGCAAACAAAGGGAAAAATATTATCTTAATCTTTTTTAAAAAAGTAAAAATTATCAGTAAATAACAACGAAGCTATGGCAAAACTTTTAGAAATTAATACATAGCTCATTTTTATGCATAATGTGAAAAGAGGACTTCCTACCATATTCTAGGATCGGTCATCCTATGCTAAAGGAATCATTTTCATCACATTCATGGAAAACTAATTTTTAGTGTTTATGCATAAATAATTAATTAAAGAAGAGAAATTTTTGGTGTTTTTATTTTTATGCCAAAAGAGGAATTCCCATGATAATGGAGATCCATGTAATTGAAATAAAAAAAGAGAAATTTTTGTATATTAAAATAATGAATATTTTAATTTAAAGAGAAATTTTAGATAAATTTATTTTATGCATGAGAAAATTTAAATGATAAAAGAGGAATTCCCATGACAATTGGAATTCAATCATTTAAATGGTAAAAGTGGAATTCTTGGCATATTTGAATTAATGGATATTTTTATTTAAATTTAAAGAGAAATTTTAGATCAATTTATTTTATGTATGAGAAAATTTAAACGACAAAAGAGGAATTCCCATGACAATTGGAATTCAATCATTTAAATGGTAAAAGTGGAATTCTTGGCATATTTGAATTAATGGATATTTTTATTTAAATTTAAAGAGAAATTTTAGATCAATTTATTTTATGTATGAGAAAATTTAAACGACAAAAGAGGAATTCCCATGACATTTGGAATTCAATCATTTAAATGGTAAAAGTGAAATTCTTGGTATATTTGAAATAATAGATATTTTTATTAAAGAAAAGAAAAATTTTAGATAAATTTATTTTATGATAAAAGAGGAATTCCCATGATATTTGAGATCTAAGAAATTAAATGAAAAAAGAGAAATTTTTAGCATAATTCAAATTATGAGTATTTATCAAAAGTGAAATTTTGAGCATTATTGGGAAATATGGGTAGAATTGATTTTTGTAAATCCCATGAATCTTTTACTCAAAAGAAGAATATTGAATATATTTCACTTGAGAAATTTAAGAAAGAATATGAAAATATCCATCGAGAAAAAGTACCTTTAACTAGGCCAAGCAATTGGTAGAAATTTAGAAAAAGTCCCATCGGTATCGAAAGTAGAAAATGTTACTAAATGTGAATATATATAAATACGATGTGTTAAGATGTGAATGCAATGTGATAGGATGTGATAAGATGTGAATGTGATGTAAATGGATGTGGATGGGATGTGATGTGATGTAAATGGATGTGGATGTGAAGAGATGTGGATGGGATGTGATGTGATGTAAATGGATGTGGATGTGATGAGATGTAGATGGGATGTGATGTGATGTAAATGGATGTGGATGTGATGTGAAGAGATGTGGATGGGATGTGATGTGATGTGATGTAAATGGATGTGGATGTGGATGTGATGAGATGAGATTGAGATGTGATGATATGTGAAAGGATATGATGTGATGTAAATGGATGAGAATGAGATGTGGACGTGATGTAATGTGGATGACATGTATGTGATGTGATGTGAATGTAATGAATGAGATAGATGTGAATGGATGTGAATGTGATGTGATGTAAATAGATGTGAATGGATGAGACATGATGTGAATGGATGTGATGTGATGTGAAATGGATGTGATGTGATGTGAATCGGGATAGATGTGAATGAATGAGATGTGATGTGAATGGATGTGATGTGATGTGAAATAGATATGATGTGAATGAATGAGATGTGATGTGAATGGATGTGATGTGAAATGGATGTGATGTGAATCAAGATAGATGTGAATGAATGAGATGTGATGTGATGTAAATCGGGATAGATGTGAATGGATGATATGTGATGTAAATGGATGTGATGTGAATCGGGATAGATGTGAATGGATGAGATGCAATGTGAATGGATGTGATGTGATGTGATATGGATATGGGTAGATGTGAATGGATGAGATGTAATATGATGTGATTAGATGAGAATGGATGAAGGACAATGGGAATACATATGATTGGATGTGGATTAAGCAAAGTGAATTGATTTAGAAGAATGTGGAATAACGAGAAATGATGTGGAACGATGTGGAAAGATGAGAGTTCATTAGAAACTGTATTTATGACCTGTTTTTAAATGACTGTTTTATGTCAAGAATGCTGGAGAAGCATTTTTACCGAATGAGGTCGTGGAGACCTAATTGATAAAGTTGCAATAGTTGACGGAGAGTCAATGGAGGACGTCTTATGTAGCAAGGTCAGCCGAGGTCTTGACCAGCCTCGGTTCGATTTAAATGGTGAGCTTATGGTACAGTGGATGAGGGACCAAGGAAGCGGCCTATGAGTGAAGTGCTAGGTGACCTACGAAGGATCTTAGAGGGTGCTGACCATACGGTGCTTGGGCTCTGGGTCACCGAAGATACCCACACGTGCATCGAGGAAAAAACTGGAACAAGGAGTTAGAGTTGTTTTCTGAACTTGGGCATGGATCTGGTTGATTGTCCTTGCTGCTCCTCAACGGATGAGTCCATGGCTCTTTTATATGGATCTGTTGGTTGATCTTTCTAATCTTCAATGGAGAGTCCATCTAGATTTTTATAAGTGAATATATTTCCGGGTACTATGAGCTAGGAACTATTGAAAAGACCCTTGAGTGAAGAGGTGGTGAGGGTTCTGGTTGCCAATGATGCCATGGGTACACCGATGAAAGAATGATTGAAAATTAGAATTCAACTAGGATATTTTGGAGGATTATGATCAATGATACTATGGTTTCATTAAAAGATTGTTTTAAAGCTGCATTTGTGAACCAGGAAATTTCATATTGGATGTGTAAGTCGTGTGACTACCTTGAAGTTTGCTTGAAGCGCCGGTAGGGAGCCTGGGAACTCTTTTCGTTGGTACCCGGGGCAAAACATAACCAAATTCCTAAATGGATCCTATCACTACAGTGGTTGGGTGGTTGGCTAACCCATGGGACTGGCTAGATTGATGGATCCCTAAAATGAGACTCAATTCTATTATGGTACGATAGATGAATTAAATCCCGGATAGTCTTTGTTCTATGGAAAAGAATCAACTGTTGTGCCTCTCGATGAGGAAAAAAGCGTTGGTCTCTATGATCCAAGTGCAAGTCTTTTCCTAGATCTGACCATGTGACTTAGGGTTCGGTCGGATCAGTTTGGTTAGTTAAGGCTCTTGACTATGTTAGAATAAAAATATCCTAGAGGAATCGCCCGTGCTTTCTGGGCTAGGAAAGTTTTTCCGGGTTCGGTTTTGGAAGAACCGAGGGATTAGTCTTTTGTCCGGATATTCGTGGGCGAGGCCCGCGAGTGAGAGGCTTTGCCCTGCGCAAGAAGTGCTAGTTCCTTTGCTAGCACCCCCGATTTCGTTGCGCAAAGGAGGCAGGGATCTTTCAACTGGTATGAGAGCAAATTGGCTAAAGTGGATCAACGGAGAAGCAAGAAATGTCAAAAATTTATGAAGTACCAATAAAAGATTGTAATTGTGTGATGAAATTCATACAAATTGATATTGAGAATGAAGATTCATAAATTGGTAATTGGGTCTTCAGATGGAAGTACCGCAATTGTATGGAATCCTTGACTTGCTTAAGGCCTATATATGATGGTATTTACCTTATAAGTCCAAGGACCGTGACTACCCCCATATATACCGTGGGTATATCTGTAGCTCTTTATTGACAATATATACGAGTAGATCTAAGACCTTGAAATTATAAGCAATTATGCAATCCAGATGATGAATTCGAATGCTGGTTGATATGATTTTAGAATTCTCGTTGAGAATTGATGAGCTGATTTGGATTCTGATTGAAAGATGATGATTCCTGAATTCTGATTGAAAGATGATGATTCCTGAATTCTCGTTGAAAGAATATAAGTTGAACAAAGCCACAATGAGGATGAATGGGACAAATCCCAGTGATAATATTGGTAACTGGAATGACGATTATGACTTCAGCAAATCACTATGAGATTAGTGGATTGCACTGACAGATTGCTGCTGTTAACCCTTGACCCAGTGGATCTAATTAAGGGACGACAAATTGAAAACCTGCATAACTGAAATTTCCGTGGAGGAATGATCAGATGGAATTTTCGGTCTGATGGACCATTAAGAATATGAATGAATTATTCTTTGATAATGAGTTCTGTATGTTCTTCTGTTAGAAGGGATCTTTATCCCATGATTCTATGGGGGGCTGACCAATCTAAAGAACCCAAAATTAGTTAGATCTAAAGTCGGATTTGAATTATAAATAAAGGGACTTAACAAGAATTTTCGTACTGATAGGATCATGGATTATTGAGGTTGTCGTGGTAGGAATGATATCCCCCAACTCGATCAGGAAGAGCTCGACTTGGATGTTCGTAAAACTCTTCATAGATTGTAGCCTGGACCTTTCAAGGGTGAAACTCTTCATAGATTGTAGCCTGGACCTTTCAAGGGGGAAGGGGAAAACTTGGGCGAGGTTGTGGAGAAGTGGATCGAAGCAATGGAAGAATACTTCGATGTCACCAGGTACAATGAGAAGAGTAAAATGGCTCTTGCAAGACTGAAGATAGTAGAAACAGCTAGAGTGGCATGGAGAAACTACTATGAGACAAACCGTCTGGATCATCGGAACACCCAGACATGGAATGATCTCAAAATTTACCTACGGAAGAGATTCTGTCCTCCCGGCTTTTTGGAAACCAAGATGAACAAATTCTTAGAGTTAACCCAGAGGGGAGCAGAACTATTGAAGTGTATCACCAAGCGTTTGCTCTCCTCCTCAAGTATTTGCCACCGCTGGATGAAGAACAGGTGATGGCCAGGTTCATTCGGGGATTGAACAAACCTTTGAATATCCTAGGTGAAGAATGCCAAGCCAGTTTCCATGGCTGAAATAGTGCGGATGGCGAAGGATTTTGCCAAGGCCGTTGATGTCAAGGTCCCTCCGAAGCCAGCACCATCATCTTTCAAAAGATTTCTAGCTCCTGAAGATGATTCCAACCTTCCACCGCATAAGAGACAACAAGGTCAAGTTCAGGATATGGAAAGTTCTAGAATGGAAGAAAGGTCCTTTTCTCGAAACTCAATCCCCTGGAATTCAGCTTCAGAAGTTCCACCCTTGAATAAAGAAGTGAAATGCTATAACTGTCAAGGATTTGGACATCGCAGTATGGATTGCTCAACTCCTTTTGGATCAAGGTTTTTGGGACGGGGAAATCAAGGACCAAGATTCCAGACTCCAGCTCCTTCCTTCCAGAGTAATCAGGTTCCTTTCCGTCAAAATCAGGGAAATCCCAGAGGTAGACCCTCTAACCAATCCTCAGTTTCAATCCAAAGTAATGCAAGACCTCCACTTCAGAATAGGGAAAGTCAAAGAGAGATGTTCCCAAATCGGCCGTCCACTTCCAAGGCAGTAACGCTGGAAGTGATTGAAGAAGAAGAAGATGAAAGAGATTATACTCTACCTGCGAGATGAGAACATCTCGTGTTTTTTAAGTAGGGTGGGATGTGAGATTCCTCCCTCCAGGTTTTGAGGTATAAAGGTGTAAGAACCTCCCCTTCTGTTCTTGTAATTATTCCCCTCTCTGAAATAGAAGAAAGATCTTGTTTTACCCTGTTTTGGCCTAGAGAGAGAAAAAGTCTAGAGAGAGATAATCCTAAATTAAGATATCTTTGGATATAAAAATCCTCCTAGTATCTAAAATGGATTCCCTTGAAACAGAAATTCAAAAAGAACTTTCCAATGTGTATTTGGAATTAATTGAAAATATGTATAAAGAAAGGACCTTAGCCTAAGGGTCTACATTTTCAAAATTTTTTAGATTATGGTCCAATTAAGGCTCCAATGGGCCAATTGGATTAATCTAAGTGTTGGGATGAGATAAATCCAAAGAATAAAAGAAAATACCAAAAAATAAGTAAATGCTCACATAAGATGAAGAGTTGGCTGAGTATAAGGTTTATTAGTTAAAAACTATGAGATATTACTAAAAAAATAGATATTTTAGAATAATGATGCATTTTTGACACCTTGGTAAGGAGAGGGGGAATCTTGAGGTAGGCACCTAATTCACACATGTGGATGAGTTTTTAATTCAAAAAAATTGTGATATTTTTATCTCTCCTCTCTCCTGGATCAAACCAAATAAAAAAGGGAGCCAAACTGATCCAAATCTTGTCCAAATTGAGTCAAACTAAACCTGGAAAATTCTATAACCCAGTTGGACTTGGTTAGTGTCCTCCCTCACCTATAAATAGATCCTTAGTCTTTTGTTAAAAAAAAACCGTGAACTATACCATGCCAGTATTACATCAAAATAATGATATTTTCTATTATCCCTTTAAAATCGTCTACTTTTGGAGAGATTGGAGCTTCTCTCTCTCTTCAACAATCCTTGGAGTTTTCTTCTCAACATACTAAACCAATTGATTGGTTGGGGGCTTCCTTCTAAGATAAAGAAGCGAGCCAAATCTAGAGGCAAGAAGTAATTTCATGGTTTTCATTAATATTCTCAAAAGATTTCACTTCTCAACCCCTCTCAAGCTTGAGAAGTTTCAAATTAATTGTTTTCAATGTAAATCAAGATTTCTATAAGAATTCTAATGATTGATCACAAAAAAGTTAATCTTTATGCTTAATTAGAATGCTTTTTATGTATATCTCTCTCTCTCCCAAAAGAATAGTCATTCCTATGACTAATTCTTTAGCAAATGAATGCTTCTCATTGATAAATTCTTAATTCAAAATCAATCTCTAAGCTTGTTAAGCTAGAGGTTAAGAAAATGGCTTTTTATGCTTTTATGTTAAATTTATGATTTAATTTCATAATTTAAATTTAAGATTAAGGCTAGTTCTTCTATCCTAATTGTATTACAAAGTCTTAATCTTTTTTAAAAAAGTGAAAATTATGATCTAGTTTGATTCAGGAGATTGGAGAGATAAAAATATCTTAATATTTTGGAATTAAAAACTCATTCACATGTGTGAAATAGGCGCCTCCTTGAAGTCTCCCCCCTGTGTCAAAAATGTATCATTATACCAAAATATCTCAAATTTTTAGTAATATCTCATAGTTTTTAACTAATAAACCTTGTACTCAGTCAACTCTTCATCTTATGTGGGCATTTACTAATTTTTGGGTATTTTCTTTTATTCATTAGATTTATCTCATCTCAACACTTGGATTAATCTTATTGGCCCATAGGAACCTTAATTGGACCATAATCTAAATTTTTTAAAAAATCTTGACCCTTAGGCCAAGGTCTTTTAAAGCATTTTTAATTGATTCCTAATGCACCTTGGAAAATTCAGGGAAACATATTTTTGATATTAGGAGAATTTGTTTATCCAAAAATATCTCAATATTGAATTACCACTCTCTAGAATTTTTCTTCTCTCTAGGAAAAAAACAAGGAAAAATAATATTTTCTTTATTCAAAAACATGGAATGATTACAGGGGATTGAAGTAAAGCTTATTCATTATTCAGGCTGAGGAGGAATCTTACATCCTCTCCCACTTAAAAAACACGAGATGTCCTCATCTCGCAAAGTGGAGATAATCTTTCGCCAACTCTTCTTCTTTCTCCCAGGTGGCGTCTTCTAGGGGGAAGAACTTCCACTTTACTAAAAATACTCTGAGGACTCTGCTCCTGAGAATCTTCTCCCAAACATCAAGGATTTCTTCAGGTTGGAGTACCATCTGGCCTTGAGTCAGAGAAATCAATTGTTCATCATCATCAAGCACGTGACTTGGGCTGGGGTACATATTTCTTAAGCAAACTGACATGGAATACATTATGTACCTTGAGATAGGGAGGCAGAAGAAGTTTATAGGCTAGATCGCTCACTTTCTTTATAACAACATATGGCCCACAGTATCTAGGAGAGAGCTTCTTGTACTTCCATAAGGATAAGGAACTTCTTTTTGGTCGTACTCGAATGAAGACCATATCTAATTCTTTAAACTCTCTCTCTGATCTCTTTTTATCTGCATACTGCTTTTGCCTATCTTGGGCTGCCTTTATATCTTTATGGATTGATTGCATTTGCTAGTCCATGTCATCAAGCATTTGTGTGGACATTTTAACTCTGATCAATGGGTCTAACCAAGTCAATGGTGTAAGGCAATCTTGTCCATACAAAGCATTGAAAGGACTCATCCCAATGCTTCGATGATAAGAAGCATTGTAAGTAAATTCGACCAGATGCAAATGGTTTAACCACTTCTTGGGTTCCCTGTCTCGCAGCATGACGCACGGGCTTGCGGTTGCTAGGACACCCATGCGTGCGTCAAGGAAGATTCGGATGGACTAAGCAGAATGACTTTTGTGAATCAAATTTTGATGTTGGATCTTGTTAATTGGCTAGCTGGTATTCAACGGAGAGTCTAGAGGACACATTTTGTAATACAATGGACTCAAAATTTTGGAGGATGATGATCAATAATATTATGATTTTCATTGAAGGATTGTTTTAAAGACAGTCGAATCTGTTTATAAATGGCAATTTCATATCAGGTGTGTACGTGGTATGCCTACTTTAAATTTTGCTTGAAAGTTGGCTAGGGGGCCTGGGAACTCTTTTCCTCGGTACCCGGGCAAAACATAACCAAATCTTTATAAAAAGAAATTCCACCAATACAGTGGTCAGGTGGTTAGCTACCCCATGGGCTAGTGTGGATCGGAGGATTCCTACGAATAATTAAGATACGATTAGTTACGTTAGTTAGATTAAGTCCTGGAAGACCTTTGTTCTGTGTGGGAGGCAATCAGCGGTTGTGCCTCGTTTTAAAGGAGGAAAAAAGCGATGATTCTATGGACCAAGTGCAAGTCTCTTCTTTGATCTGACCATATGACGTCAAGTTTAGTCGGATCAGTTTAACTAGTTAAGACTTTGACTCGTTAGATCAATTCCCCCGTTAGAAGATTTTACCTGGATGAATCGCCCGTGCCTTCCGGGCAAGGAAAGTTTTCCGGGCTTGGTTTTGGAGGAATTGCCGGACTAGTCTCTTGTCCGAACATCCGCAGGAGAGGCCCGAGTGTGGATCCCTACCCTGCACGAGAGGAGGGGGCATTGCAAAGGAGGGGCGTGGGATCTCATGGCGGCTGGTATCAGAGCTTTGTTAAAAGCTAATAAGGATAAATAAATTCTTATCAAAAAAATTTATAAAAACTTACAAAGAGGATTTACATATTGTATTTTCATTCCTTAAGCTTCATTAATCAAAGAATTTGGTTTTATAGATGGAAGTTCCACACTTATCTGCTGGTGTCCCGACCTCACCCAGTCACAAGACATGACTATGTTCGCCTTTGAGCATCTTATCTCTTCCGCTACAACTCGAACGAGCCGAGCCAGGCTCGCAGGCCATTTCGAGGATCTATATTTCCCTGACCCAGCGGAGAGACGACAACACAAGTGGTTTGCAGGGTAGTATGTCAATGCCTCTTGCGACCAGCGTGCGATGCTGAGGCAGACTCGCAGGCCATTTCGAGGATCTATATTTCCCTGACCCAGCGGAGAGACGGCAGCACAAGTGGTTTGCAGGGTAGTATGTCAATGCCTCTTGCGACCAGCGTGCGATGCTGAGGCAGAATCTTTCATTAACTATGATTTTGATGAGACTGAAAGTGATACATGGTGTTATTTTGATGAGACTGAAAGTGATACATGGTGTTATTTTAGATCACTCAAGGCCTCAAAATTTCAGACTTTCCTGCCAAATCTACAGACTCCGTAGTCGCTTTATTTCTAATAAGGAGAACATAGTAGCTCCCTTGGTAGTAAGGGAACATTTGTATCATGGCATGTCTATAGCCTAGTACCATCGTCTTATGCATCTCCTGAGGAGATTTTGACTTTTAGAGCCGAGCTGCTCTATGTACATATTGCAACCTTTCTATAAATAAAGAAATGTTTTGTGGAAAAAATTCAGAGAAAGACTCCTTTGTATTAGTCTAATAAGGGTCCCCCGCGCCAAAATCAGGGCAACCCCAAAAGAGTGCCAGCTCAGCCTGCAGCCTCCATGCAAAGCAGTCTCCAAACTCCCTCCCAGAATTGGAGTAACCAAAGAGAGAGAGTTCCACCTTAGACTCTACATCAGCTAGAGCTGTCACTATAGCTCTGATGAAGTGGAGAAAGAAAAAGGACAGATCTATGCAGTAATAAAGCATCAGGGGAATAACCGTCAATTTTCAGTCCTCCATACTCCAGCAAAGTACTAGGGTAAGCAATTCAAGCTTTTGATTGATTCAGGTAGTTCTTTTATTTCCCCAGGATGTCTACGTAAATTAGTCCTAAATCAAAAATCAGGGAAACCTATACAAGTGGAATTGGCCAGTGTTGGAAAGATTCTTTTCACACACCTTGAGATAGACCTTATTCAGTTTAGCCTAAATGGGAACGTAATAGAGTGCCAGTTGGGAGTCCTACCCTTGGGAGTCTATGATGGAATCCTTGGAATGGATTGGCTCGATAAGAATCAAGCTGATATTCATTGTCACAAAGGAACCATCTCTTTCCTTGACCTTCACGGGAATAAAGTTGTGGTAGTTGACAGGCTAACCAAAGTTGCCCATCTGATTCCAGTGAAAGAACCATACACTACAGTGGATGTTGCCAGAGTTTTCCTTAAAGAGATCTTCAGATTGCATGGCTTACCCAGGAGGATAGTAAGTGACAGAGATCCCAAATTCACATCAAAATTCTGGACTGCATTCTTCGAAGCAGTAGGAACTTTCTTGGATCTCAGCACAGCCTATCACCCCGAAAAACAGATGGCCAGACTGAAAGAGTGAATCAGGTAATAGAAGATATCCTCGCCCATCATACCAGAAGCGTACCATTTTAACCGTACCAAGGCTGGTCAAGACCTCGGCAGGCTCTGCTGCGAGTGACGTCCCTCGACGACTCCTCGCCTGCCAGCTGTTGCAACGAACCTCCTCTTAGTAAAACACATGCCAAATGCTTCCTCCAGCATTCTAGCGTAAAACAATCCTTTAAATGAAAACAGAGGTTCTATGGAAGTAAAATTCCCGGTTTGAGATTGGTTCCACAAAATCCCTTTTTCCATAATTCCCAATTTCATAATGAGAATCCTTGATCTCTCATCAGGGTAATCTACCCATCATTTGACTGATTGTCTGTCACGTAGGCTGTAATGCCTGTGAGACCGACGGCAGACCGGATGGCCATGTCCGGGGTTCAGTGGGAGAGGATGCCCATGCGGAGTCATGGGCGGCCAGGCTAGTGTGGATGGCAGGCCACACACTATATAGCCTGGGGGATGAGGGGCAATCCTCATTCTTCCTCTATGGCTGGGTGGTGAGCCAGAGGCCGTCCCCTCTCGTGGTAACACCCGTAGCGGCGTTACGGGTATCTAACACTGGTATCAGAGCAGAACCTTACGTGAGCGTCGTCGTCAGGGGCGACTTGCATTGCTGACCCACGTGCATTGAAGAGGAAGGGTGACTTGCATTGAAGTCGACCTGCGTGGCCAGCCAGGCCAGCCAGGCGGCGGCGGCCAGCCCGGCCAGCTAGGCGGCCAGCCAAGCAGCCAGGCCAGCCAGGCGGCGGCGGCTAACCGGGCGAGCAGCAAGGCCAAGGGGCCGGCCAGCATTATTTATTTTTAATGAAATTAAAAATGAAACTCAATTCAAACAAACCCTCTCTCTCGGCTGGGGAGGAGGGATAATCCCCGCAAGAAATAATCCCGGCAAGGCACAACCTCTCGATCATTTTAATTTTTGTTATGAGTTGCAGGCATTATTTTTTTCTCTCGGATCGGAGAATCTCGGAGTAGCGTCCTTGTAGAGGCTCGCAGCGCAACACAAATCGACAGGCAACCGTAAAGGAGGGTGACTTTTATTCTCTCTCCACCACCACTGCTCATTTTTATTAGCATTTTTTTAAGTAATTTTCGAGTTCTCGCATTGTTTTTTGCAAGAATTAAAGATGTCTGCTAGGCGTAGTGTGTCCCCACCGCCTTCTACTTCTCTAGGTTTTTCCAGTCTCTTGTCCTCGGTCGTCGCGGGTTTAACCCCGACCGAATTGTCAGGCCGTACACGCCTGATCGTTGTTTGGTCCGGAGTGCGCTCGTCGATCACGCGTGATCCACCAGCGCCCTCCTCGTTTATTGACCCCGCCCTAGGACCCAGCGAGCCGGCAGTGGCCGCATTGGCAGATGACCCCTTTTTGGCCGACGAGCCAGAGGACATGAACACCGACATCGCCGAGGGGACCGAGGAGGACCTCTTGGATTATGACGACAACGACTATGACCTATTGGACCCTGCTGATGTCCTGACAGAGATGGAGCTCTCTAGTGGACTGTTTAAATATCTTAATGCCAAACTAAACAATATGGGTAAAGTCCAGGCTGATTTAGTTACGATGCTACAGAGCATCTCCACACGGTTAGATGCACTGACAGCCGCCTCGGCTAGTACTCCGACTCCTCGAGGTAGCCGAGCTCCTGCAGCACGGGTGAGCGTAGCCTCGCCAGTGCTTGCAGGAGTACAGGCCGATGCGCCTGCGGGGCCGTCCGTAGCGACAGCTTCGTCGTTTTATTAAAAGACTTAAAGCCGCCTAGTTTTGGTGGCGAGGAAAAGGAGAGAAACAAGGACTCAGTCAATATGTTTCTAGCGAAGTGGTCAGATTTGCACGCGCTGCGATAGCAGCCTAGCCATATACAGCCCATAGAGACTAGCCTCTCATTAACCGGCAAAGCGTACAAGTGGTGGATGAGTTTGACAACTCGCCCTGCCACTTGGACGGAATTTGAAACAATGTTTCGAAAAGAATTTTTGCCTGTTAATGAGGTAGAGAGAAGCTGGGAGTTATGAGACAAGTGCTTGATGGAGAACAAATCCCTAACTCAGTACATCTCAAACTACAGGGAGATAGTACTCAAGCTAAAGGGAATCGATGCATTCCAGACATTGCGAGGCTTTAAGAGAGGCCTCAAAGATGATTACCTTGAGTACGTAGAGCCCTTACAGCCTAAAGACTTAGTAGAGGCAATTCAATATGCACAGATATTTGATGACATCAAGCGCCGTAGTGCGTGTGGTGGTTCTAGCAAGGCCGAGGGTAGTGAAAAGAGGAGGTCAGGCTTCAAAAGAAAAGGGTTTCGTAGTGAGAAACAAGGGGATAGGACGGACCAGGAAGGACAGGGTGGAATCCAAAAGAAAGAGCAGTATATTAAAGCGCGAAAGGAAAATCGCTGCTTTAATTGCAATGAAGTAGGGCACACGAAAGCTGAGTGTCCAAAGCCTAAAGCCAGCACGAGTGGCAACGAGCCCAAAAAAGATGGTAAATCTTCTAGGCAGTTGCATACAGTGTAGAGACTCCCTCTCAGTTCTGCAGAGTTCAGAGAGGTGACAGTGTGTCATTGTGATGAGCATCACGCTTGTTCAGTGACACCAGCGATGTGGCAGCCTACTGTAGGTGCATGACATGGTGCGCATGTATGGCACCATAGGTGGCCGTAGAGTCACAGTTTTTATTGATGATGGAGCTAGCCACAACTTTTTGAACTACTCGTTAGTCAAGAAGTTGGGGTTGACTGAGACCCGGAGTGATCATGAGTATACTGTTGGCCTAGCCAACGGATATGACAAAATGGTATGGAATACCGTAGTATTGGGGGTCCCATTATCTATGCAGGACTACGAGGCTCCGCTTGACTTTCAGGTCATGCACTTAGCCAGAGCAGACGTATATCTAGGCAGGGAGTGGCTGTATGGCTTGGGCCCTAGTCTAGCTCGGAATTACTTACATAATACGCTATGTTTTGAGCACGGAGGTAGAGTCATTACCCTACAGGGCGACCGTACTGTCCCTGCCACACCACTTATTTCCTCCATGGAGCTGTGTACAGTGGTCCGCAGAGACCAGATAGCAGAGGTATATGCTTGTTACCCTCTTTTGAATTCTGTTTCCGTAGATGAAACGATAAATGATGTTTGCGTAGACAAACAAGGAAAACAAAACAACCTTGGACGAGACCCACTGTTTGAAAACCCTGTTTGGCATGCATGTGATTCAAACAAGAAAAAATCCAAGGTGAATGAGACATTAAAGAAAAAGTACGTAGATACTTTAATGAATTTATTAGAGGAATTTCAAGATGTTTTTCCTGATGATTTGCCAGATGGTTTACCACCATCTAGAGAAGTAGACCATGGCATCGAAGTTATGCCAGGATCAAAACCTATAAGTAAACCTGCTTATAGATTAAGCCACTCTGAGGCACAGGAGGTGGAAAAACAATTGATGGAATATTTGAACAAAGGCTTTATTCGGCCTAGTTCAAGTCCGTGGACATCGCCTATTCTTCTGGTAAAGAAGAAAGACGGATCTATGCGGATGTGCATAGACTATAGGGCTCTTAATCAGATAACGATTAAGAACAAGTATCCAATGCCATGCATGGATGAGTTGTTTGATCAACACTATGGATCGTGATACTTTACAAAAATAGACGTGAGATCTGGGTATCATCAGGTTAGAATAAAAGCAGAAGATGTTGCGAAGACAGCATTTAGGACCCGTTTTGGGTATTTTGAGTTTTTGGTCATGCCATTTGGGCTAACCAATGCTCCAGCGACGTTTATGACGCTAATGGATAGCATTTTACGTCCATATCTAGGAAAATTCGTAGTAGTTTTTCTAGATGATATTCTTGTGTACAGTAAGACACAGAAAGAACACATAGAGCATTTGCGTCTAGTGTTCGAGTTGTTGCAAGAGTACAAACTATTTGCGAAGAAGAGCAAATGTGAATTTTTTGAAACAGAAATTCACTACCTTGGCCATATTATATCCGCCGATGGTACGCGGATGGAGCCACAAAAATTGATGTAACGAGAAAATTATAATTCCCACTCAAGGAGTCCTTGAATTGTAGCCTAGTAGGATCATAGACTCTAGAGAAAAGAAACTCCGAAATAGAACTCCTTTAGAACATCTAGTACAGTGGAAAGATTACCTTGAAGAGGATGCAACTTGGGAAGATGAAGCTACACTCTTAAAAGATTACCCTCTAGAAGAGGATGCAACTTGGGAAGATGAAGCTACACTCTTAAAAGATTACCCTGTAGAACATCTAGTACAGTGGAAAGATTACCCTGAAGAGGATGCAACTTGGGAAGATGAAGCTACACTTTTAAAAAATTACCCTGAATTCATGATGAGATGAGGACATCTCGATTTCTTTAGGAGGGGAAGGATGTAACATGCCCATCTTCAATAATAATATATATTCAGAAGATGAATTTAAGGTCTTTTATGGTGTAAAAATTAATAATTTTAATAAACGATCTATTTCAACTTAGAATCTTAAAATTATGAGTCCAAATTTGGATTCTGCATGCGATTTTACCCTAATATAGGATTTTACAACATATAAAACGGACACCAGATCAAGGCTCTACATTAATTTTTAGTTATTTATATGGTATACTTTAAACCTTAATAAATGCACGATCGGGTGTCCGATTGACGAACGGTCAACCAAGGAGACACCCCAAACATTTTCACAAAAAAACAAATTCACACCCGTCAGGTGCTCCGGCATGCATATTGAGGCCAACGCCCCAAAAAAGAGGTCCCCACCCCAAAAAGATGCCATTCACATACCCGAGCGCCTGTACAATGGCCGCATAAGGACCAAAGGCTGACCGCCCCAATGTACGATCTCCACTGGCCGCCATGTGGATGCCCATGCTACCACTAACTTGGAAGGTACATGTGTACCACAGCTTTTGCCCGTGTATGGGTACCATCCCTTTCCCCAGGCTCATGCAAGTCACAGGGCAGCGTACTTTCACCATACATTGACCTTTGCACCCACGCTTCTCTTCCTTTCCCTGCACCCGTACCCATACCCATATCTATATAAACCTCCCAGCACCCCCGTGTGGTCGAGACACCCAACACCATGTTCTGCCCATACTACCCAACACTCTGTGTAGTGACTGTACTCGATAGTATGTATTCGACACTTTGTGTGGGACTGTACCCGACATCAATTTTTTCCTGGTGTGTCTCCCTGGGGGTCGTGGGGGTGTAGACCGTTCGTTAATCGAACACCCGATCTTGCATTTATTAAGGTTTAAAGTTTATCATATTTTAACTAAAAATTTACGTAGAGGCTTGATTCAGTGTCCGTTTTGGATGCTGTAAAATCCTATATTATGGTAAAATCACGCGCAAATTCCAACTTTGGACTCAAAGTTTTAAGATTCTAAGTGGAAATAGCTTTTTTATTAAAATTATTGATTTTTACACCACAAAAGACCTTAAATTCATCTATTAAATGGACATATATTATTATTGAAGATGGGCATATTACATCCTTACCCCCTTAAAGAAATCGAGATGCCCTCATCTCATCATGAATTCAGGGTAATCTTTTAAGAGTGTAGCTTCATCTTCCCAAGTTGCATCCTCTTCAAGGTAATCTTTCCACTGTACTAAGATGTCCTACAAGAGTTCTATTTTAGAGTTGCCTTTCTTTAGAGTCTATGATCCTACTAGGCTACAATTCAAGGACTCCTTGAGTGGGAATTACAATTTGCTTGTCATCGAATAATGTTAGTGATTGAAGTAGAGGCTCCCATCATGGGTGAAGCACCCCTTAATTAGATTTTTCTCTTTCTCTGAATTTCCCTCTTCTTCTACTAACTTCACCATTCTTTGGTAATTAGGATCATGAGATGAGACTTCTTTGACCTTGTCCAGTATGGGATCATTTGGCATCGAAATTGCACTCAAGAAAGATTTGCACGGCTGAGTGCATTCGCTACCACATTATCCTTCCCAAGGTGGAATTTGATGTCGAAGCCATATTCTTATATGATTTCAATCCATCTTCTCTACCTAATGTTGAGGTTAGGCTGGGTGAAGATCCACTTCAGACTCTTGTGGTCAGTTACACGATGGAATTTGCCACCCAAGAGATAATGTCAACATAACTTGAGGCAATGAACAACTGCTAAGAGTTCCAAATCATGGGTGGCATAATTTGCTTCAGCTTGCGAGAAGTATAAGCCAATGGTTTTCCTTCCTAGCCTATGACACCACCAAGTGCTAGACTACTAGCATCAATAACCACCTCAAATACTCTGGTGAAATCATGAAGTTTCAGGACTGTTGAGCTGATCAAAGCTGACTTGATGGATTGGCAACCACACTATTTTGCAATCCTTCATAAGAAGTTCTGTTAAGGGTGCAGCTACCCACGGCATAATCTTTGATAAAAATCATGTACCATCCTGTGATTCCCAAAAACCCATGAACTTCACGGTCTGATTTAGGGGGTGGCCAATCCCGGAGTTTGATGGTCAAACTGAAAGAGTTAACCAAATTCTAGAGGATATGTTGCGTTCTTATGTTAGTAAGAAGCAATCTAATTGGGAAGAGTACTTGCCCTTATTGGAGAACTTTGCCTATAACAGCTCCAAACACTCAGCGACTGGATTTACACCATTCATGTTAATGTATGGATTCCAGCCGAGATCTCCGATGGCTGTAGGCCTAGAAAAGGAGAAGATTCAATCTGTCAAGGATTTCCTTGAAGATATGAATGATATGCTCAGAGCCGCACGTGAGAGCATTCGTAGCGCTCAGGATCGTGCTAAAACTTATGCGGATAAAGGACGAAGAAAGGTGACTTTGTATTCCTCAAGGTTCCTGCGCAGTCAGAAACCATGAAAACGGGAAAGTGTGATAAACTTTCTCCGAGATATTGTGGTCCTTTTAAAATCCTTAAGAAGATTGGGGACGTAGCATATAAACTTGAGTTACCAGAGAGTTCTCAAGTCCATCCTGTCTTCCATGTCAGTAAACTGAAGAAATCAGTTCACGAGTTAGAGAACGCAGTTTCTCCAGAGATTTTGGTGGACTTGATAGAGCCACCAAAGATACCACATGAACCTGAAAAGATTCTAGAGTATCGTGAGAGACAAATCCGACATAAAGTGTACCACCAGGAGGTACTTGTTAAATGGACAGATAGGGATGAGGAGGTAACAACCTGGGAACACCGTAGTGCAATTTCCAAAAGGTTTCCCCAGTTTGTTTTCGAGGACGAAAACTCTTCTTAAGGGGGGGTAATGTCACGTAGGCTATAATGCCTGTGATGACCGACGGCAGATCGGATGGCCATGTCCGGGGTTCAGTGGTGGGAGAGGACGCCCATGCGGAGTCATGGGCGGCCAGGCTAGTGTGGACGGCAGGCCACACACTATATAGCCTGGGGGATGAGGGGCAATCCTCATTCTTCCTCTATGGCTGGCTGGTGAGCCAGAGGCCGTCCCCTCTCGTGGTAACGCCCGTAGCGGCGTTACGGGTATCTAACATTGTCCAACTAGATTCTTGGTGATTTCAGTTAAAGGAAAACTAGTTTGATTTAACGGTAGTCTATTCTTTATATTTAGGAACTGGAATTGGTCACACGAAGTTTTTGCTTGATTTAGATCAAGATATGGACAAGTAGGTTTATTGTCCGTCCCTCTCGTAATCTAACCAAAATCATTCGGTTTAGTTCTAAAAAGGATTTTCTTTAGATAAACATCTATTTTTGGGTAAATACCAATTTAGTGATTTAACCAAATAAAATATCTAAAGATATTCTTTCTACCATTGATTTTCTCAACCTTAATTCCCTTGGTGGAATTATGGTGAAAATTCCTCTTTTATCATTAAAAACTAATTCAAATCTTTCTCTACTTAAATATCATAAAAATTCTTCTTTAAATTAAAGACAATTATCCATTTTTTTAAACAAGCTTAAAATTGCTCTTTTTCTCATTTAAGGAGTGCAATCCAAATGTCATGGGAATTCCTCTTTTTCCATTTAAATGATTGAATTCCAAATATGATGGGAATTCCTCTTTCATCATTTAAATTTATTCATTCATAAATAATTTTAATCTCTTAAAAATTAAATAAAAATATCCATTAATTTAAATATGACAAGAATTCCACTTTCTCCATTTAAATGATTGAATTCTAAATATGATGGGAATTCCTCTTTCATCATTTAAATTTATTCATGCATAAAAATAATTTATCTAAAATTTCTTTTTAATTTTAAATAAAAATATTCATTATTTTAATATACCTATTTTTATCTTTCTCCATTGAAAATACATGGATCTCCATTATCATGGGAATTCCTCTTTTATCATAAAAATGAAATTACTAAAAATTTCTCTCTTTCTCTAATTAACTATTTATTCATAAACATTAAAAATTAATTTCCCATGGATATGATGAGAATTATTCTTTTAGCATAGGATGACTAATCCTAGAATATGGTAGGAAGTCCTCTTTTCACATTATGCATAGAAATGACTTATGTATTAATTTCTAAAAAAATTTCCATAGCCCCGTTGGCTATTATTGATAATTTTTAATAATTTTGAAAAGAATAAAACTTAGTAATACAATTATGATAAATTAACTATCAATAGATCTAAATCCAATTTGTGGATCTAAATCATAAGTTCATCATAATTAATGTAACATAAAAGTATTAAAAAGCCATTTCTTTAGCCTCTAGCTTAACTAGCATAGAGTTTGATTTTAGAATTAAGCATTGCTCCATGAGAAGCATCATTTGAATAGAAAATTGGTCATAGGAATGACCATTCTTTGGGGGAGAGAGAGATATACTTAAAAAATATCCTAAATTAAGCATAAAGATAATCTTTTTATGATTAATCATTAGGATTTATTAGAGAGCTTCATTTGCATTGAAAAACCATTCATTTGAATACTTCTCAAGCTTGAGAGGGGTTGAGAAGTGAAAACATTGAGAATATTAGAGAAAACCATAAAGTCACATCTTACCTCTTGTTTTGCTTGCTTATCTATTCTTAGAAGAAGCCCCCAACGAATCAATTGATTAGTATGTTGAGAGGAAAGCTCCAAGGAAGGTTGAAGAGAGAGAGAAGCTCCAATCTCTCCAAAATGTAGAGGATTTTTAAAGGATAATAGGAAATATACCTATTTTAATATAATATTGGCATGGTCTAGTTCACACATGAGAATACAAAAGAATGAGAGTCTATTTATAGGTGAGGGAGGCCACTAACTGAGTCCAACTAAGTTCTAGAATTTTTCAGCTTCAATTTGGCTGAATTTGGACAAGATTTAATGCTTCGATGATAAGAAGCATTGTAAGCAAATTCGACCAGATGCAAATGGCTTAACCACTTCTTGGGTTCCCTGTCACACAACATGACCGAAGGATATCTTCTATTACCTGATTCACTCTTTCAGTCTGGCCATCTGTTTTTCGGGGTGATAGGCTATGCTAAGATCCAAGAAAGTTCCTACTGCTTCGAAGAATGCAGTTCAGAATTTTGATGTGAATTTGGGATCGCTGTCACTTACTATCCTCTTGGGTAAGCCATGTAATCTGAAGATCTCTTTAAGGAAAACTTTGGCAACATCCACTGTAGTGTATGTTTCTTTCACTCGAATCAGATGGGCAACTTTGGTTAGCCTGTCTCAACTACCACAAAAATAGAGTTGTAACCTGATTGCATTGAAGGTAATCGAGTGACAAAGTCCATACTAATACATTCCCACTTCATCTAAGGAATGTCTAGAGGCTATAGTTTCCCTGGCATCTTGACTCTGTGACACATTAAGCATTCTCGCACATGATCAAGTACATCCTTTTTGAGTCCTGGCCAGAAGAAGCTTTTCTTCACAGATATATAGGTTTTTATAAACCCTGCATGTCCAGCTATCAGGCTATCATGGGCTTCTCTCAGAATTCTTCCCTTTATTCCCTCATCATTGGGGATACATAGCCGATTATTATAATACATGCATCCTTCATCCAATTTGTACCCAAGAACTCGACTCATTTCCTGAGGAGTCTTTCTTTCTTGCATCAGAAAGGTAGCAATAGGGGTAAAGAATTTGTCCTGCATGATTTTCTTCTTTGCTTCACTGATCAATGGATTTGACACCACTGTAATTGCAAGCAAGGAGGCTTTTCTGTTGAGCGCATCTGCCACCACATTTGCTTTCCCTGGTCGATACTTAATTTCAAAATCGAATTCCTGCAGGGTTCTGCATCCATCTCCTTTGATGCATGTTGAGATCCCTTTGGGTGAAGATCCACTTCAGACTTTGATGATCTTTCATCAAGGTGAACCTCTGTATAATGTCTCCACAACTTTAGAGCATAAACTACTGAGAGTAACTCCAAGTAATGGTGGACGACATAATTTCTCTCATGTGTTCTGAGCTTTCTGGATTCATAGGCCACTGCATGTCCTTCTTGCATAAGAGCACCGCCTAAGGCAAACCCACTGGCATCAGTAACTACCTCAAAGGGTTTGGTAAAATTTGGCAACTTAAGGACAGGGTTGGTTATACTAAGGCTATCTTTAGCTTGTCAAAGGCACTCACTCAGACACATTGCACTCTACTAAAAAAGTGTACTCTTCTTGAGAAGGTTAGACAAGAACAAAATCATCCAAGTATTCTCTGAGAATATCCTGCATAAGATGATTAAATGTCGCCGGGGCATTAGTCAATCCAAACCGCATGACTGTGAACTCATAATGCCCATAGCGAGTATTGAATGCTATCTTTGGGATGTCCTGCTCCTTGATTCTGATCTGGTAGTACCCGGATTTGAGATTTATCTTTGTGAACATTTGGGTCCCACTTAACCGATCCAGAAGTTCATCAATCCTAGGAATAGGATACTTATTCTTTATTGTTAATTGATTCAATCCTCTGTAGTCAATAGAGAGTCTTAGCGTTCCATCTTTCTTCTTTTTGAAAGAGAACGAGCGCACCCCAAGGTGAGACACTGGGTTTGACGAATCCCTGCTCTAACAATTGTCTTAATAATTGCTCCTTAAGTTCTATGGCTTCAGGGAGGACTTGCATTTTGTATGCACACTAAGCCATTGGCTGAGCTTCAGGGGTTAACTCGATCTCATGATCTACTTCGCGAGACGGATGTATCTCAGTCAGCTCTTCAGGAAACACATCTGCATACTCACTTAACCACTCTGGTTCTTTAGCCTTGCATTTTATGTTTACTAGATTCATCTTAACGACATAAACAGCTTGCCTCTTTCTAATCCTTTTTAATAATTTAGAAGCCTTGACTAGTTCGAGCACTAGGGAACCGAAAATTCCAATTCCTTGAACAAGGATTCCATCATAGACTCCCAAGGGTAGGACTCTGAACTGGCACTCTGCTACATTCCCATCATAGACTCCCAAGGATTCCATCATAGACTCCCAAGGGTAGGACTCTGAACTGGCACTCTATTACATTCCCATCTAGGCTAAACTGAATAAGGTCTGTCTCAAGGTGTGTGAAAAGAATCTTTCCACACTGGCCAATTCCACTTGTATAGGTTTCCCTGATTTTTGATTTAGGACTAATTTACGTAGACATCCTGGGGAAATAAAAGAATGAGTACTGCTTGAATCAATCAAAAGCTTGAATTTCTTACCTTGGTACTCTGTTGGAGTCTGGAGGACTAAAAATTAACAGTTATTCCCCTGATGCTTTATTGCTGCATAGATCTGTCCTTTTTCTTTCTCCACTTTATCAGCTATAGTGACAGCTCTAGCTGCTGCAGTCTATGGTGGAAATCTCTCTCTCTTTGGTTACTCCAATTCTGGGAGGGAGTTCTCGGAGACTTCTTTGCATGGAGGCTGCAAGGGCTGAGCTGGCACTCTTCTGGGGTTGCCTTGATTTTGGCACGAGGGACCCTTATTAGACTGATATGAAGGAGTCTGTCTCTGAATTCTGGGACCTTGGCTTCCTTGGCCCACAGAAGGAGATGGGAAATCCTTGAGCTGGTGCCCAAACCCCTGACATCCAAAGCACCTATTCTCACTTCGAAGCTTCGAAGCACCTATTCTCACTTTCAAAGCACCTTTGCATTCTTGAAAGAGATGGAGTTCCTGAGAAAGAACTTTGAGGGAAAGGTCTTCCTTCATTTCTGAAACTTCCCGACTCCAGATTTTGGTTGGGACCTTGGTGTCTCTTTGGAGGCGGAAAGTTGGAAGAACTTCTCGGCGTCTGAAACCTCTTGAAGGATGACAGAGCTGCTTTGGCGAGACTTTTACAATGAAAGCTTTGGTGAAGTCCTTCGCCATTCTGACAGCTTGGCATTCTTGACTAGTGTGTCTAAGGGTTCGTTCATTCCCCGAATGAACCTGGCCACCCATGAGTTGCTCTCCTTAGGAATAAAGCGACTAAGGAGTTTGTAGATTTGGCAGGAAAGTCTAAAATTTCGAGGCCTTGAGTGATCTAAAATAACACCATGTGTCACTTTCAGTCTCATCAAAATCATGGTTAATGAGACATTGCACGCTGGTCGTCGCAAGAGGCATGGACATACATACTACCCTCCTGCAAACCACTTGTGCTGCTGTCTCTTCGCTGGGTCAGGGAAATATAGATCCTCGAAATGGCCTGCGAGTCTGGCTCGGCTCGTTCGAGTTGTAGCGGAAGAGATGAGATGCTCAAAGGCGAACGCAGTCATGTCTTATGATTGGGTGAGGTCGGGAACACCAGATAAGTGTGGAACTTCCATTTATAAAACCAAATTCTTTGATTAAAATTCTTCATCATTAATGAAGCTTAAGGAATGAAAATACAATACGTAAATGCTCTTTCTGAGTTTTTATTACAATTTTCTAATAAGAATTCATTTCTCCTTATTAGCTTTTAACAAAGCTTTGATACCAGCCGTCGTGAGATCCGCCACCCCTCCTCTACGATGCCCCCTTCGAGGGCATTGACGGCGGAAGTAGCATCAACCTCTCGTGCGGGGCAAGAATCCACACTCGGGCCTTGCCCGCGGATGTCCGGGGACAAGAGACTAGTCCGGCAGTTCCTCCAAAATCGAGCCCGGAAAACTTCCCATGCCCAGAAGGCACGGGCGATTCATCCAGGTAAAATCTTCTAACGAGGGAATTGATCTAACGAGTCAAAGTCTTAACTAGTTAAACTGATCCGACTAAACCTGAAGTCACATCGTCAGATCAAAGAAGAGACTTGCACTTGGTCCATAGAATCACCTCTTTTTTCCTCCTTTAACGAGGCATAGCCCCGCTGATTCCCTCCCACAGAACAAGGGTCTTCTCATCAGGACTTAATCTAACTAACGTAACTAATCGTATCTTAATTATTCGCAGGAATCCTCCGATCCCAGCCTAACCCTAACCGGCCCATGGGGTAGCCAACCACCCGACCAACTGTATTGGTGGAATTCCTTTTTATAAAGGTTTGGTTATGTTTTGCCCGGGTACCGAGGAAAAGAGTTCCCAGGCCCCCTAGCTAACTTTCAAGCAAAATTTAAAGTAGGCATACCACGTACACACCCGATATGAAATTGCCATTTATAAACAGATTCAACTATCTTTAAAACAATCCTTCAATGAAAATCATAATATTATTGATCATCATCCTCCAAAATTCTAAGTCCATTGTATTACAAAATGCGTCTTCTGGACTCTCCGTTGAAGACCAACTAGCCAACTAACGAGATCCAATATCAAAATTTGATTCACAAGAGTCATTCTTCTTAGTCCATTCGAATCTTCCTCGACGCGCGCATGGGTGTCCTAGCAACCGGGAGCCCATGCATCACCTGGTCAGAACCCTCTAGGATCCTACTTAGGTGTCCTAGCACTTCACTCAGGGACCGCTTCGTCAGTTCTCGCCCATCATATCGGAAGCGCTCTATTTTAACCGTACCGAGGCTGGTAAGACCTCGGTAGACTTCACCTGTGAGCGACGTCCCTCGACGACTCCCCGCCAACTGTTGCAACGAACCTCCTCTTAGTAAAACACATGCCAAATGCTTCCTCTAGCATTCTGGCGTAAAAGAGTCCTTTAAATGAAAACAGAGATTCTATGCAAGTAAAATTTTCGGTTTGAGACTGGTTCCACAAAACCCCTTTTTCCATAATTTCCAATTTCATAATGAGAATCCTTGATCTCTCATCAGGGTAACCTACCCATCATTTGACGGATTGTCCAACTAGATTCTTGGTGATTTCGGTCAAAGGAAAACTAGTTTAATTTAACGATAGTTTATTCTTTATATTTAGGAACTGGAATTGGTCATGAAGTTTTTGCTTGATTCAGATCGAGAGATGGACAAGTAGGTTTACTGTCTGTCCCTCTCGTAGTCTAACCAAAATCATTCGGTTTAGTTCTAACAAGGATTTTCTTTAGATAAACATCTATTTTTGGGTAAATACCAATTTAGTGATTTAACCAAATAAAATTAAAGATATTCTTTCTACCATTTATTTTCTCAACCTTAATTCCCTAGGTGGAATTATGGTGAAAATTCCTCTTTTATCATTAAAAATTAATTCAAATTAAAAATTAATTCCTCTTTTGTCATTAAAAATTAATTCAAATCTTTCTCTACTTAAATATCATAAAAATTATTCTTTTAATTGAATATAATTATCCATTTTTTAAATAAGCTTAAAATTTCTCTTTTTCTCATTTAATGAGTGCAATCCAAATGTCATGAAAATTTCTCTTTTATCATAAAATAAATCTATCTATAATTCCTCTTTAAATAAAAATATTCAATATTCTAAATATACCCATAATTCCTCTTTTTCCATTTAAATGATTGAATTCCAAATATGATGGGAATTCCTCTTTCATCATTTAAATTTATTCATTCATAAATAATTTTAATCTCTTAAAAATTAAATAAATATCCATTAATTTAAATATGACAAGAATTCCACTTTCTCCATTTAAATGATTGAATTCCAAATATGATGGGAATTTCTCTTTCATCATTTAAATTTATCCATGCATAAACTAATTTATCTAAAATTTCTCTTTAATTTTAAATAAAAATATTTATTGTTTTAATATACCTATTTTTCTCTTTCTCCATTGATAATACATGGATCTCCATTATCATGGGAGTTTCTCTTTTATCATAAAAATGAAATTACTAAAAATTTCTCTTTTTCTCTAATTAACTATTTATGCATAAACATTAAAAATTAATTTTCCATGGATATGATGAGAATTATTCTTTTAGCATAGGATGACTAATCCTAGAATATGGTAGGAAGTCCTCTTTTCACATTATGCATAGAAATGACTTATGTATTAATTTCTAAAAAAATTGCCATAGCTTTGCTACTATTACTGATAATTTTTAATAATTTTGAAAAGAATAAAACTTAGTAATACAATTATGATAAATTAACTATCAATAGATCTAAACCCAATATGTGGATCTAAATCATAATTTCATCATAATTTATGTAACATAAAAGCATTAAAAAGCCATTTCTTTAGCCTCTAGCTTAACTAGCATAGAGTTTGATTTTAGAATTAAGCATTGCTCCATGAGAAGCATCATTTGAATAGAGAATTGGTCATAGGAATGACCATTCTTTGGGGGAGAGAGAGATATACTTAAAAAATACCCTAAATTAAGCATAAAGATAATCTTTTTATGATTAATCATTAGAATTCATTAGAGAGCTTCATTTGCATTGAAAAACCATTCATTTGAATACTTCTCAAGCTTGAGAGGGGTTTAGAAGTGAAAACATTGAGAATATTAGAGAAAAAACCATAAAGTCACATCTTACCTCTTGTTTTGCTTGCTTTTCTATTCTTAGAAGGCAATCAATTGGTTAGTATGTTGAGAGGAAAGCTCCAAGGAAGGTTGAAGAGAGAGAGAAGCTCCAATCTCTAATAGAAAATATACTTATTTTAATATAATATTGGCATGGTCTAGTTCACTAACTAAGTCCAACTAAGTTCTAGAACTTTCCAACTTCAGTTTGGCTTAATTTGGACAAGATTTGGACCAGTTTAGCTCCCATTTTGATCTAGTTTGATTCAGGAGAGAGGAGAGATAAAAATATCTTAATATTTTGGAATTAAAAACTCATTCACATGTGTGAAATAGGTGCCTCCTTGAAGTCTCCCCCCCTCCTTACCAAGGTGTCAAAAATGTATCATTATACCAAAATATCTCAAATTTTTAGTAATATCTCATAGTTTTTAACTAATAAACCTTGTACTCAGTCAACTCTTCATCTTTTGTGGTGGGCATTTACTAATTTTTGGGTATTTTCTTTTATTCATTGGATTTATCTCATCTCAACACTTGGATTAATCTTATTGGCCCATAGGAACCTTAATTGGACCATAATCTAAAATTTTCAGAAAATCTTAACCCTTAGGCGGCTAAGGTCTTTTAAATCATTTTTAATTGACTCCTAATGCACCTTGAAAATTTTATTTTGAATTTTTGTTTCAAAGAAACATATTTTTGATATTAGGAGAATTTGTTTATCCAAAAATATCTCAATATTGAATTACCACTCTCTAGAATTTTTCTTCTCTCTAGGCAAAAACAAGGAAAAATAATATTTTCTTGTATTCAGAAACATGGAATGATTACAGGGGATTGAAGTAAAGCTTATTCATTATTCAGGCTGAGGAGGAATCTTACATCCTCTCCCACTTGAAAAACATTGAAAAACGCGAGATGTCCTCATCTCGCAAAGTGGGGGTAATCTTTTGCCAACTCTTCTTCTTTCTCCCAGGTGGCGTCTTCTAGGGGAGAAGAACTTCCACTTTTGTACCTTGAGATGGGGAGGCAGAAGAAGTTTATAGGCCAGATCACCCACTTTCTTTATAACAGCATATGGCCCACAGTATCTGGGAGAGAGCTTCTTGTACTTCCCTAAGGATAAGGAACTTCTTTTTGGTCGTACTTGAATGAAGACCATATCTAATTCTTCAAACTCTCTCTCTGATCTCTTTTTATGTGCATACTGCTTTTGCCTATCTTGGGCTGCCTTTATATCTTTACGGATTGATTGCATTTGCTGGTCCATGTCATCAAGCATTTGTTGGACATTTCGACTCTGATCAATGGGTCTGACCAAGTCAACGGTGTAAGGCAATCTTGTCCATACAAAGCTTTGAAAGGACTTATCCCAATGCTTCGATGATAAGAAACATTGTAAGCAAATTCGACCAGATGCAAATGGCTTAACCACTTCTTGGGTTCCCTGCCGCCCGCAGCATGACCGAAGGATATCTTCTATTACCTGATTCACTCTTTCAGTCTGGCCATCTGTTTTTCGGGGTGATAGGCTATGCTGAGATCCAAGAAAGTTCCTACTGCTTCGAAGAATGCAGTCCAAAATTTTGATGTGAACTTGGGATCTCTGTCACTTATTATCCTCCTAGAGGGTAAGCCATGCAATCTAAAGATCTCTTTAAGGAAAACTTTGGCAACATCCACTGTAGTGTATGTTTCTTTCACTAGAATCAGATGGGCAACTTTGGTTAGCCTATAACCTACTACAAAAATGGAGTTGTAACATGATTGCACTAAAGGTAATCGAGTGACAAAGTCCATACTAATACATTCACACTTCATCTGAGGAATGTCTAGAGGCTGCAGCTTCCCTGGCATCTTGACTCTCTCTACCTTGACTCTCTGACACATTAAGTATTTTGGCACATGATCAACTACATCCTTTTTGAGTCCTGGCCAGAAGAAGCTTTTCTTCACAGACATATAGGTTTTTATAAACCCTGCATGTCCAGCTATCAGGCTATCATGGGCTTCTCTCAGAAATTCTTCCCTTTATTCCCTCATCTTCATTGGGGATGCATAGCCGATTATTATAATACATGCATCCTTCATCCAATTTATACCCAAGAACTCGACTCATTTTCTGAAAAGTCTTGCTTTCCTACATCAGAAGCATAGCAATAGGGGCAAAGAATTTGTCCTGCATGATTTTCTTCTTTGCTTCACTGATCAATGGATTTGACACCACTGTAATTGCAAGCAAGGAGGCTTTTTTGCTGAGCGCATCTGCCACCACATTTTCTTTCCCCGGTCGATACTTAATTTCAAAATTAAATTCCTACAGGGTCTGCATCCATCTCCTTTGACGCATGTTGAGATCCCTTTGGGTGAAGATCCACTTTAGACTTTGATGATCATCAAGATCGAATTCCTACAGGGTCTGCATCCATCTCCTTTGACGCATGTTGAGATCCCTTTGGGTGAAGATCCACTTTAGACTTTGATGATCTGTCATCAAGGTGAACCTGTGTCCCAAAAGAGTCTCCACAACTTTAGAGCATAAACTACTGAGAGTAACTCCAACTCATGGTGGACGGCATAATTTCTCTCATGTGTTCTGAGTTTTCTGGATTCATAGGCCACTACATGACCTTCCTGCATAAGAGCACCGCCTAAGGCAAACCCACTGGCATCAGTAAACTACCTCAAAGGGTTTGGTAAAATTTGGCAACTTAAGGATAGGGTTGGTTACTAAGGCTGTCTTTAGCTTGTCAAAGGCACTCAGACACATTGCACTCCACTGAAAAAGTAAACTCTTCTTGAGAAGGTCGGTTAAAGGGGATGCTATGTGAGCATACCGGGGTATAAAGATCCTATACCATCCGGTTAATCCTAGGAATCCTCTGACTTCCTTTACTGTCTTGGGTTCTGGCCATTCTACGGCTGCTTGGATCTTTGCGGGGTCCTTTGATACTATAAATCCCAAGTATTCCACCTGGTCAACAAAGAAAGAACACTTGCTCTTTTTTACAAAGAGTTGGTGTTTCCTTAGGATTTCCAGGACCTTGCACACATGATCTTCATGATCTGCAACATTCTTTGAGTATACCAAGATATCGTCAAAGAAGACAAGAACAAAATCATCCAAGTATTCTCTGAGAATATCTTGCATAAGATGCATTAGTCAATCCAAACGGCATGACTGTGAACTCATAATGCCCATAGCGAGTATTGAATGCTATCTTTGGGATATCCTACTCCTTGATTCTGATCTGGTAGTACCCGGATTTGAGATCTATCTTTGTGAACATTTGGGTCCCACTTAACCGATCTAGAAGTTCATGAATCCTAGGAATAGGATACTTATTCTTAATTGTTAATTGATTCAATCCTCTGTAGTCATCAATAGAGAGTCTTAGCGTTCCATATTTCTTCTTTCGAAAGAGAACGGGCGCACCCAAAGGTGAGACACTGGGTCTGACAAATCCCTGCTCTAACAGTTGTCTTAACTGCTCCTTAAGTTCTATGGCTTCAGGGACTGGCATTTTGTATGCACGCTGAGCCACTGGCTGAGCTCCGGGGGTTAACTCGATCTCATGATTTGTGAGACAGAGGCATCTCAGTCAACTCTTCAGGAAACACATCTGCATACTCACTTAACCACTCTGGTTCTTTAGCCTTGCATTTTATGTTTATTGGAATCATCTTAAGGACATAAATAGCTTGCCTCTTTCTAATCCCTTTTAATAATTTAGAAGCCTTGACTAATTGCAGCACTAGGGAACCAAAAATTCCAGTTCCTTGAACTTTATTCCCGTGAAGGTTAAGGAAAGAGATGGTTCCTTTGTGACAATGAATATCAGCTTGATTCTTATGGAGCGAATCCGTTCCAAGGATTCCATCATAGAATCCCAAGGGTAGGACTCTGAACTGGCACTCTGTTACGATCCCATCTAGGCTAAACTGAATAAGGTCTGTCTCAAGGTGTGTGAAAAGAATCTTTCCACTGGCCAATTCCACTTGTATAGGTTTCCCTGATTTTTGATTTAGGACTAATTTACGCATGCATCCTAGGGAAATAAAAGAATGAGTACTTCTTGAATCAGTCAAAAGCTTGAATTGCTTACCCTGGTACTTTGCTGGAGTCTGGAGGATTGAAAATTGACGGTTATTCCCCTGATGCTTTATTGCTGCATAGATCTGTCCTTTTTCTTCCTCCACTTCATCAGCTATAGTGATGCATGGAGGCAGCAGGCTGAGCTGGCACTCTTCTGGGGTTGCCCTGATTTTGGCACGAGGGACCCTTATTAGACTGATACGAAGGAGTCTGTCTCTGAATTCTGGGACCCTGGCTTCCTTGGCCGCCACATAAGGAGATGGGAAATCCTTGAGCTTGTGCCCAAACCCCTGACATCCGAAGCACCTGTTCTCACTTCAAAGCTTCGAACCACCTATTCTCACTTCGAATCACCTTTGCATTCTTGAAAGAGCTGGAGTTCCTGAGAAAGAACTTCGAGGGAAAGGTCTTCTAGGTGAGTAGATATGATCCTCTACACAAGAGAAATAACATAGCCTTGGCACCAAGCCCCCAAGCCTCCCTTGAGTGTGCCCCATGCCCCTATTATATAGGAGGGCCCTCAAGTGACTCGACTCTCCATTTTCCATGTGTGACCCTTGGATACCTTAACCCGTAAGGTAAACCAAGCTGGACTTACAACGCTATCGTGAAGTCTCAATAGACACCATCCACCTGTTTGGAGGAGTAACTTGGCGATGCCGAAGCCCTGAGTAGCACAACCACCTTCCACCCCCTCTGCTCCTTCCTCCAGTACCCTAGATTGCAAAGTGGACACATTGATGGATACAGCCCCATGGAGCTCCCTACCCTTACCCTCCCCCCACAAAGCCCATACCAACTCATTGACCTCCACTTTTGGAGCATCCGGCTCAACCTCCTCCAGCACATCTACATGGACAAGCCCCTCTCTCAACAAAATTACACATACCTTCTCACCAAGCTCCCTATCTCCAGTATCATCCTCATCCCCCACTTTTACTTTCAGGGCCTTCTCTCTTTCCACCACCCCCATAACTTCTACAAACTCCCTCAACACCCTCTCCTAGACATTTTGATCAACTAGAGTCTCCTCCTCCATTTTGGCTTCCCCTCCAACCCCGTAGAGCTTAAAGACCTATCCATTCCTGGACGATCTCTGCCCATACCCCTACCCCTCCCACCTTTTGATCGAGGTTCTGAGTTATCTACAGAATATTGGCTAGCATGTGGTGAATAGCACATACCTCTCCATCCGCGTTGATGCTCTTCTCCCCTATTCTGCAGAGGGCCTTCTCATTTTATACCATAGGTGCCACACGCAAATGCAAGTGATGGCCGCCACTAGCATATGCCAGTTTGACAATTCTCACGTTGCTTTCCTATTGAGTCTTCCTCCGAAGAAGTAGAAGCTGCAGAAGCATTTTTCAAAGCCCACGGCCTCGCAGATGCCAGTGACGAGGAGCATGTCAATCTCCCACCCCCACGATCCTCCTCTCCCCCACCTACCCCTCCACCACCTGGTTCATCTTCCCCCCCCTATACCCGCACCCAACCCCCACCATCCCCACCCCCCTTTAGCGCATCCACCCTCCCACTCTTCCATTTCCAACCTTCTTCTCCCCCCATTCATTTTCCCACACCACCTCCCTCACCCACCCCACCCTCACCACCCTTTTTATCCTTGCAGGTTGGAATTTACACCGCATTCTGTAATATTTCGTCCACCTCCACAAAACCCCCATCCCTCTTCGACGCAAGCCTCACCACCACGAGAGCCTCCACCTCGACCACCCCTCCACCCCCGTCTCACCGACACGACAACCCTCCCCACACAACCTCGAAGAGGGTGAGATTTTTCCTCCGTCGCCACCACTGGAGTGTGAGGAGGTTGACCCTCTACTCAACCCTCTTAACTGGTGGGACATCCTTGATTGCACAGAGTTCGAGCAGCAGACGATTTCCATCCTACTCAATCGACAACTCCAGGCAGAACCCAGCACCTACATAATAGACCGCATGGACATCCATGTCTTGCGCCCTTACCTTGAAGCTAAGTATCGCCAGTGGCAGTGAGAACACCCATCAAGAGAGCATGGAGGATACCATCGGCCACCCTTACCTTGAAGCTAAGTATCGCCAGTGGCAGTGAGAACACCCATCAAGAGAGCGTGGAGGATACCATCGGCCACCCACTACTGCTCCCCCCATCACATTTGACCTCATGGGTGAGCAGCCGAGCTGGAGGCACCCCTTCCTCTTCAAACCTTTCGTATGGGAATCTTATTGAAACGCACCCCACGCACTCCACATTAGCTCGGACTACCTCCCTATACGAAGATGGTGGGCATGAAATGTTTTCCACCACGGAGGAGCAGAAGTAGAACCCGAAGAAGCTGAAGTTCAACTTTCCTTGGTTTTCTCCTCCGATGGTGGTGCAACAAACTTGCACGGAAGACACAATGATTCGGTGCTTCAGCAAATTCATCCGCCGCTATGACCAAGTCCCAGGCCTAGCCATGATCGCAAACAACGATCAGATTTTTTCACTTGATCATCACGTTGCTAGAGTCACTTCCCGATTGGGACCACTACCATGAAGGCGCATAGTGGTGGCCTTCGACATCAAGAAAGGCTCCAACCTCGCACCACGACTTCATCCAAACCTACTCAATCTACTACTGATAGCTTTGGCCAGCTCCGAGGACGGACCCACAATAAGGAGGGGGGTATGTTAATCACTCTAGTTAACATTATCTTGCGTGGCTACACTCTTTATAATGTATCTTTTGTAACCACACAATAGGCTTATTGTATAAGAGACATGGGATGACCGAGCTTATGGCTTGTGTAATGACGGTCATGAGGAATACTTGTACATAGAGCTAGAAAGACTAGGAAGACTAGTTTTGGGCCCCCAATTGTAAATGGGCGACCGGCCATTATAACTATGAGCTCTTGTATATAAGTCATTTTATGAAATATAAAAAGGGACAATCCCATTAGTCTCATTTGAGCTTGCCTCTTCTCTTGAACAGAGATTGCCTAAGCTAAGGTCGATCACTCTCTGATACCAATTGTAAGGTCCCCCCTTCCTAATTAGGGGTAGCCTTAAGATAGTCTACTAAGTCTTACTTCATAAATTTTCAACTTGTCGACACCTTGACCATGTAAAGATGCAAGGATACGATTAGTAGGTAAGACCTAGTTCTATCCTGCACAGCAGCAGGGGAAGCGTGGTCTTTCTAGATGATTCCTAAAATCAAACCACTCATAGAGGGATCGACCTTATCTCAGGCAACCTCTATTCTTAACTTCTAGAAACAACGTTTTTTTCCTCATCTATGCAAGGCACAGCTGCTGACCTAGTCCTCTAGAGTAGGGTTGCCGAGGGACCTAGTTATCTAACGTAGAAACTTCAATTAATTTGTTGGAAAGCTACCTGACTAATCAGGTCCACCCATCCATAGGATGTTTCCGGAATTCCATCCTCCCACTTTCCACCCAACTCACGCATCAATTTGTTTTCTAGTTAATCCTACCACACTGTTTGACATAAATAAGCAAGTTCCTTAATTAATGTCCTTACACATTTTTCGTTTAAATAGTCTTTATCAATGGTACAACAATGCTTACAAACAAAGGATTTAATATAAAAAATAGATACAAGGTTCAAAATTATCCATAGACAAATCCAGGCTCTTTACTTTATTTTGTCGATGATCTAGAATTCGGCCTCCCAGCCTCTAGGCAATCCCTACGGGACCTTACACCTTATCGTCGTGGCGAAGACTCAAGCCAGCCTATCGCCCCCTCTAAAGATTCATCGCTTGATCCTCCTACCCCTTAAATAGATGTCTACACGTTAGGGAGGGCTTATTCATCGCACTAGCCTGGGCCCGCAGAACTAGGCAATATCACAATACTTACCTCAAAAAGTGAACCTCATTTTTCCAATGGTATGAGCGATAGATACCTTGGGCCGACTCCGGATCTTGCTACTAACGTTGTCGCCCGACTACACAAGCACGGAAACGAGGTTAGCGTCGAGGTGGGGAGAAGATGTACTTATACTTTTTATTTTAATCAAGATAACAATTTCTAAAATAAACCATAGAATATGATAGACAACATCACTTTCTCGAGAAAACAACAATTTCAGAGAATTTTTGGTATGAAGGAAAGTGGCATCTTCTTTCTTAATTTATTAATATCAACATTAAAGATTAATCAAAAACATCTTTTTAAACGATGACCAAGCTAACCTGGCCATTAATTCCTTGTGGGACTCCCAGGGGAGAGTTGGGGTCGCATTTGGAGCAATCTCTCTAGGGGCTCGTGCGCGTCTCTCGCGGGTGATATTTTGGCACTTTTGTGAAGGATCCATTCTGCCCACCTTCTTGTAGCCTACGTTGCCGTAAATCCAACACTTCAGTCGGATCACAAATCGGAGATCGTTTTCTCACTTTATGAGCAAAAAACTCCTAGGTGTGAACATCTCTAAGAGCCAAAGAGCCCTTACTAAATTCACCGCTAATGGGGAGGAGGTGTCCTTAAACTGGATTTTTAGGGGAAAAGGCTGCACTTAGAGGGAGATAAGGGGCAGTTCTCCCTTAAGTCTATTCACACGGGCACTCAACACAAGGGTGAGAGGGTGAAAAAATTTCACCCTCATCCTACAATCATTCAACCACCAATTCAAATTGTTCTAGTAAGTTATTTTATCAATCAGCATTAGGTAAAACATACATTCCAAAACAACCTTAATTAACAAGTCCTAGGAACTAAGATCGGCTCTGATACCAATTGTAAGGTCGAGGGTGACGCTTACTCAAGATTCTTAGTCTTCCAGTGCATCTTCCAGACGGCTTGTCACTCTTCAAATTTCGAGTTCTATGATACTATGGTGTAGATACTTGAGAGGTTGTCCCTCACTCATCCCTCTCATACCCAAAGAGGGTGGGGTAGAGATCACCTTTGGAATCGCGGGCCGAGGTACTTTTTCATCAAGGCTTTTCATCAAGGCGGACCGAATTGGGAGCCTCACCACCGATTTAAAGCGGTTTCGTTGGATCGAAAAGCTGAAGATGATCCGTTTATTTTGGCTCGTGGGTACTCCCAGACCAAAATCTTTTTGACCATAGATGGGAATCGTATACCACAGGACCGTTGGGTATATGACCAAGTAATGCAGGTCTTACCCGTCACATCGTCGACAGAGGAGCCGTTATGGGCACAACTCAATCCAAAGTCTACCACCCTTACCATCAGTCTTCCATGTCTTAGAAACCTTCATTAATCTGTGGCATGCGACTAAGTGCATCTGCCACCACATTATACTTACCTTTCTGGTAACGTATCTGAAGGTCAAACTCCTGTAGAATCTTCGCCCACCGAGCTTTTCTACCCTTCAGTTCATTTTGACTTGAAAGCCATTTCAGACTTTCATGGTCCGTCCGGACCTCAAAAGTAGCACCATATAAATAGTGTCTCCACTTTTTCAGTGCATGAACTATCGCTAGTAACTCTCGCTCGTAAGCCGAGTAGTTACGCTGCGCACGATCTAACTTTTTACTCTTAAATGCAATTGGACGCCCCCTTTGCATAAGTATGGCCCCAATGGCCTCATTACTAGCATCTGTTTCCAAAACAAACGGCTCATTTGGATCCACAATAGTCAAAACAGGTTCACCTTAAGCTTATCAAAGCTTTTCTGTTGGGCTTCCTTCCAACTAATGTTTTTTGTTTTTGACCGTAACTGGTCAGTCAACGGGACTGCGATCTTCACGTAGTCCTTCACATACTATATGAGTGAGGCTGGGTACATAAGGCTTTAACAAACTTACATGAAATACATTGTGGACTTTGAAATGGGCTGGGAGTTACAGCTTATAGGCACTTCTTCCCAGACACTTGATGACTGTGTAGGGTCCACAATATCTTAGGTTGAGTTTCTTATATTTCCTAAGTGACAGAGAGCTATGCTTGGGTTGCACTCACAAAAGAAATTTGTCTCCTTCCTTGAAGATCCTTTCAGACCTTCTTGTGTCAGCAAAATGCTTTTGTCGATCTTAAGCAACTTTAAAATCCTTTTGGATTACCTTGGTCTGATCCTCCATCTCTTTGAGCATTTTTCTGGATGCCTCAACTCTTATGGTTGGATCAAAGAAATTTAGAGGAGATAAGCATTCTTGCCCATAGAGTGCTTTGAATAGTGAATTCTTGTGCTTTGATGATAAGATGTATTATAAGAGAATTCTACTAGAGGAAGGTATTGAATCCATCTTCTTGGCTCCCGTCCACAATATGCTCTGAGAATGTCTTCAATTACTTGGTTGACTCTCTCAGTCTGGCCATCGATCTCTAGATGATAAGCTATGTTAAAGAAAAGGTGAGTACCCAAGGCCTAAAAGAAGGATTGCCAGAACTTTGAAGTGAAGTCAGAATCCCGGTCATTGACTATCCTTTTCGGTATACCGTGAAGCTTGACCTCCTTGATGAATAATTGGGCAACATCTGAAGCTTTGAAGGTTTTCTTTGATGGTATAAGATGAGCTACTTTGGTAAGAAAGTCCACCACCACTAAAATGGAATCATATCCTCCTTATACAGTGGGGGGGACTTGTGACAAAATCCATACTAATGCATTCCCACCTCATTTGGGGGATATCCAAGGGTTGAAGCTTCCTAGGCATTTTAACTCTTTCAACTTTGATCCTTTAACATGAGAGACATTGCTTCAAGTATCAAAGGACATCATTTTTCAAGCCTGCCCAATGATAGCTCCTCCTTACAACATTCAAGGTCTTTGCATAGCTTGGATGCCCTGCAACGAGGCTATCATGAGCTTTGTGGAGGATTAGCTTCTTTAGGGCAGAATCCTTAGGAATACATAGTCTGTGATTGAAGTAGAGGCTCCCATCATGGGTGAAGTACCCTTGATTAGATTTTTCTCTTTCTCTGAAGTTCCCCCTTCTTTTACTAACTTCACCATCCACTGGTAATCAAGATCATGAGATGATACTTCTTTGTCCAGTATGGGATCATTTGGCATCAAAATTGCACTCAAGATTTGCGAATGTATCCGCTTACCACATTATCCTTCCCAAGGCGGAATTTGATGTTGAATTCATATTCTTTTGGATTTCAATCCATCTTCTCTGCCTCATGTTGAGGTTAGGTTGGGTGAAGATCCACTTTAGACTCTTACGGTCAATTACAAGCTAGAATTTTTCCCCCAAGAGATAATGTCTCCATAATTTGAGGCAATGAACAACTACTAAGAGTTCCAAATCATGGGTGGCATAATTTGCTTCATATTGCTTCAACTTGCGAGAGAAGTATACCTGGCCTAAGACACCACCAAGTGCTAGACTACTGGCATCAGTAAAACCACCTCAAATTCCTTGGTGAAATCAGGAAGTTTCAAGACTGGTGCAAAGGTAATGATGGCTTTGAGCTGATCAAAGCTGACTTAATGGATTGGCAACAACCACAATCTTTTGCAATCCTTCTTAAGAAGATCCGTTAAGGATGCAGCTACTAAGGCATAATCATTGATGAAAATCATGTACCATCTTGTGATTTCCAAAAACCCACGAACTTCATGGACAGATTTAGGGGGTGGCCATTCTAGTATATCCTTGACCTTGGTGGGATCTACTGAGAGACCATCTTGGGAGACAATGAATCCAAGATACTCGATCTGATGAGTAAAGAAGATACATTTTCTCTTCTTGGCATAGAGTTTATGTTGTGCAACAATTGCAGAACTCTACGCACATGCTCCTCATGCTCTTCCACTAACTTGGAGTAGACCAAGATGTCATCAAAGAAGACAAGTGCAAATTCATCCAAGTAGGGACGGAATATATCTTGCATTAGGTGGTTGAAAGTTGCAGGTGCATTGGTTAACCCGAATGACATTACAATAAACTCATAGTGGCCATAGCGAGTATTGGAAGTTGTTTTGAGTACATCTGTTTCCTTGACTCTGATCTGGTAGTAACCAGATCTTAAGTCTATTTTTGAGAAAACTTTGGCCCCATGAAGCCTATCATCAAGAAACTCGTCGATACGAGGGATAGGATACTTATTCTTGACAGCAGTGACCTGATTTAGCCCTCAATAATCTATGCAGAGACGAAGAGTGTTGTCTTTCTTCTTTTAGAAGAACGAGTGCTCCCCAAGGAGAGCTATTGGGGCGTACAAATCGTTGCTCAATAAGTTAGATAAGTTGCTCCTTAAGCTCAATGGCTAAAGGGAGAGACATCTTATAGGGTGTTTTTGTGTGATAGGTTAAGCACCAGGGATCACCTCGATTTCATGATCGACTTCTTGAGGAGGCGGTAGCCTTGTAAGCTTGTCTCACGACAGATGTCAGAGAATTCTTGGAGCCGAGAGGGTTCTGATTCTTTACTAGGTTCATCAGCTTTGTTGAGCTTAACTAGGAAAACTTGTTGTCCCTTACGTGCTCCCTTGAGAAGATGCTTTACCTTGACTACCCTAGAATTAGGTTTACCTGTCTTCCCCTGAACTGATACTACTTGGCCATGCTCATTTTTAAAAGCGATACTCCCCTCGTTACAGTGAATACTAGCATTGTTTGCAATTAACTAGTCCATCCCAAGGATACCATCATAAATTCCTAATGACAGGACTCTAAAATGGCCATGAGTTTTCTCACTACCCAATTCAAAATCAAGGTTTCCTACAGAGTATTGAGATACTACTTCCTTCCCATTAGCTAGTTCTACAACCATTCTTCTATAGTTTGTTTCTGACCCAAGTTTAATTTTTGTAAACACCTTGGAGAAAGAAGTGAATGGGTATTGCTACAATCAATCAAAAGTTGGAATGGTTTACCGTGATGAGTGGTTGGGGTTTGAATAACACCAAATTATTGATTTGGACCTTGATGTTCTACCGTCGCATGGATGGTGGCATGTTCTTCTTTAGCTATCTCTAGAGTTGGTTATTCACTTATAGCACAGGCGGTGCGAGAAACTACTCCGCGGTCTCTACCACATCCACCACCTCTTGCACCTTAGTGGATGGGGGTTCCATGGCCTTGATTTGCTTCACTACTTTGAGGAAAAGATGATGCTAGCTTGGGGCAGTTGGCCCTAAAGTGCCCTAACACAGAGGGGCCTCTCTAGAAGAAGCAAAATACGAGAGGGGAACAAAGGAGTTGGTTTGCTGCCTTTGGTTGTAGTAGGGAGCATTCCGCTGGGGCTTATTTTGAGTAATCTTTAGGGTTTGCTTCAGGATAAGATCTCTTATGAGGCTTAGATTTACCAAACTTTAGCTCTTTCACAAGAGGTTTTGCTCGTATACATGAGAGACTCTTGCAATGTGCTCGGCCTCATTGCTTCGAGGTGGGAATCCAAGGGTTCATTCAAGCCTTGGCAAAAACAAGCCACTTGTTTGGGAAGTAGTCATGGCTGGGGCATACTTCCATGAATTTAGAATAGTATTCTTCCAGGGTTAAACTGAGCTGCTTGAGATAAAAAAAGTAATTCATCTTGATGGATTCATGAGATGGGGGAAGATATCGTTCCTTCACAGCTTGCTTGATATCCTCCCATGTTTGGGAGTGTTCAGTGACTCCCTTATACGGCACCAATTCTTCCACCAGAGTTTAGCATCCCTGGTGAGATAAAATTGTGCAAGCATGGACTGGTTTGCCACTCCAGTACTGGAAGCTGAGAAATAATCATCCATTGCTTGTCTCAGTTATAGTAGGGAGAATTCTATTGGGGCTTTTTGTAAGAGTAATCTTTAGGGTTTGCTTCAGGGTAAGATCTCTTCTGAGGCTTAGCTTTACTAGACTTCAGCTCTTTCACAAGAGGCTTTGCTCATATGAGAGCATCTTGCAATGTGCTCAGCCTTATTGCTTCGAGGTGGGAAATAAGGGTTCATTCAAGCCTTGGCAGAAACGATCCACTTGCTGGGAAGTAGTCATGGCTGGGGTGTACTTCTAGAGAGTGATGAATTTAGAATAGTATTCTTCCAGGATTATTGAGACTAAAAAACTCATTCATCTTGATGGATTCATGAAATGGGGGAAGATATTGTTCCCTCATAGCTTGCTTGATATCCTCCCACGTTTGGGAGTGTTCAATGACTCTCGGCACCATTGCTTCCACCAGAGTTTAGCATCCTAGCTGAGACAAAATTGTGCAAGCATGGACTGGTTTGCCGCTTCAATACTAGCCTGGACATCTGTATATAATTCATTGGGGAGTGGGAGTGGAGGCTGATCGTCTCCTGGCCATCACATCGTAAGATTAAATTTTAGGATTACGACATTCATACTTTACATTACGCTCATGCTTTTAAAAGTAAAACTTTTGAAATCATTTTATTTCTCAAATATTTATAAGGGTAAGTTTTATTACAAAGATTTGAGACTAATATAATTAGTCTTATTCATCATAAAAGAAACTCCTAGGCTCAACTAAGACATGAGACTAGAGCGGTCCACATAGGTGAAATATGAGGTTCCTCTTTGCAGCCAGAGCAGATTGTGTATCACAAAGAACGCAAGCTTGCTGCAAGCAAAGTTGTCAGGCATTACCTTGTGAATTTGGGATCAATCATTAGAATTCTTATAGAAAGCTTGATTTGCATTGAAAACAATTAATTTGAAACTTCTCAAGCTTGAGAGGGGTTGAGAAGTGAAATCTTTTGAGAATATTAATGAAAACCATGAAATTACTTCTTACCTCTAGATTTGGCTTGCTTCTTACCAATCAATTGGTTTAGTATGTTGAGAACAAAACTCCAAGGATTGTTGAAAGAGAGAGAAGCTCCAATCTCTCCAAAAGTAGAGGATTTTTAAGAGATAATAGAAAATATCATTATTTTAATGTAATACTGGCATGGTACAGTTCATAGATTTTTTTGAACAAAAGACTAAGGATCTATTTATAGGTGAGGGAGGACACTAACCAAGTCCAACTGGGTTCTAGAATTTCCAGGTTCAGTTTGACTCAATTTGGACAAGATTTGGATCAGTTTGGCTCCCTTTTTTATTTGGTTTGATCCAGGAGAGAGGAGAGATAAAAATATCACAATTTTTTGAATTAAAAACTCATCCACATGTGTGAATTAGGTGCCTACCTCAAGAGTCCCCCTCTCCTTACCAAGGTGTCAAAAATGCATCATTATTCCAAAATATCTCATTTTTTTAGTAATATCTCATAGTTTTTAACTAATAAACCTTGTACTCAGTCAACTCTTCATCTTATGTGAGCATTTACTCATTTTTGGGTATTTTCTTTTATTCTTTGGATTTATCTCATCCCAACACTTGGATTAATCCAATTGGCCCATTAGAACCTTAATTGGATCATAATCTAAAAATTTCTGAAAATGTAGACCCTTAAGCTAAGGTCCTTTCTTTATACACATTTTCAATTAATTTCAAATGCACATTGGAAAGTTCTTTTTGAATTTTTGTTTCAAGGGAATCCATTTTAGACACTAGGAGGATTTTTGTATCCAAAGATATCTTAATTTAGGATTATCTCTCTAGACTTTTTCTCTCTCTAGGCCAAAACAGGTTAAAACAAGATCTTTCTTCTATTTCAGAGAGGGGAATAATTACAAGAACAGAAGGGGAGGTTCATCCACCTTTATACCTCAAAAGCTAAAGGGAGGAATCTTACATCCTGCCCCACTTAAAAAACGCGAGGTGTCCTCATCTTGCAGGTGTGGAGTATAATCTCTTTCATCTTCATCTTCTTCAATCACTTCCAGCGTTACTACCTTGGAAGTGGATGGCCGATTTGGGAACATCTCTCTTTGACTCCCCCTATTCTGAAGTGGAGGTCTTGCATTACTTTGGATTGAAACTAAGGGTTGGTTAGAGGGTCTACCTTTGGGATTTCCCTGATTTTGACGGAAAGGAACGTGATTACTATGGAAGGAAGGAGCTAGAGTCTGGAATCTTGGTCCCTGATTTCCCTGCCCTAAAAACCTTGATCCAAAAGGAGTTGGGCAATCCATACTACGATGTCCAAGTCCTTAACAGTTATAGCATTTCACTTCTTTGTTCAAGGGTGGAACTTCTGAAGTTGAATTCCAGGGGATTGAGTTTTGGGAAAAGGACCTTTCTTCCATTCTGGAACGTTCCATATCTTCAGCTTCCCAGTATGCAACTCTTGTTTTAACTGTAACTTCCTTGCCTTTGTGTTAGTCTAGAACATCTGAACTAGATTCTGCCATGCAATTGCTAGAGTCTTTGCGTCCTGTACATGTCCTATCATAGTGTCTGTGACACTAATTGAAAGCCAGTACATGACTTTTCTTGCACCCTGATTCCAATCCTTGAATGCCTTTATATCTGCAGGAGTGGCATTCTCCTCAGGAGGCTCCTCATTGTCTCCTTCTACATAATCGCAAAATCCTTTACCCATTAGGATATTGGTCATTTTAAACTTCCAAGAATGGAAGTTATTCTTATCTAACTTCTCACTAATAATCTGATTAGTTCCGCCAGACATGTTTTCCTACAACAATCAAATAACCTGCAAACAAACAACTTCTGTATGCAACCTGTAATACAACAATATCTCCTTTAATTACTGCAGCAGCGGTACTTCAGCACAGCCTGTGTGTCACAGTTAATGCCCCCCTGATTGGTTTCTCCAACAAGGATGCACAATCCTCCAAGATGGCTAGGTTTTTTAGGCTCCTTGGCATCCTAATGTGTTTTGTCCACAAAATATGGATGTGGGTTATGGAAAGAATAAGGAGAGGCATGCAGAAGACGAGCCCAGTGGGAAGGGTTCTTTCCATTAAACACATCATGATCCCTACCTCAATATATTTCCTCTCTTGCTAGAGACCCTCTGACAAGGATCTTAAAAGTTTGGAATCCCTTTGCAAGAACCTTCTGTGGTTTAGGAGATGGGATGATGTGTAAAATGCCCAAAGTCGCATGGACTTACTGCACCCTTCCTAAGGCATAAGGAGGGATCAGACTACCCCAATAGTAGGGAACTTGCAGATAGACTAAGTGCCAAGTGGATGGTAACAAGTTTTCTCTTCCCTTCAGCAGACTAGGCTAGACTGCTACATAGAAATCAAAGCAAACATAGGTTGAAGTCTTTCAAGAAACGTTGTGATCTCCCCTGTACTATCCTCTTCTTTAGCCCCCTGCATATTACCCCTTTTGAGAGCCCCCTAGTCAAAGGTATATGGAGTGCATGAAATAAAAGAAAAGGTGATCTGACATTATCCTCCCAATTGCATCATGAGAAGGTCATCATCATGGCTCTGAGTGCTTTTGGGAAACTATATGTCCCAAGCCTTCTGCCCACACAAAAAGGGCATCAAAGTGTGGATGGCCTATAGAACACCACCAATAAATGTTGGATGTCCATAAGAGAACTTCAAGAAGCCTATAGACTTTCACCTAGAGACTCACATATGATACTTGGCAGACTTAATAGGGTGGACCCTAATCCCCCCCTTCCAACTCAACAACAATTAGAGTTCTCACAAAGCCTTCTCTTAGATTGACCAGCCTGATTTGCTCCCCATCCTCCCTGGTCACTTGAGTTGTACCCCAGTCCACTACAAGCTTAATGCTGCCTGATGAAACTTGCTTTGGGATAGGAGCTAGTGGAATTTTAGATTCATTCATCTATGGTCCCACTTCATATATAGCTAAAAAAATATTTCCTTCTCTGGCTTGTCTTATTCAAAGCCATTTGGTCTAGATCAAAAGCTCTTAAATTGGATGTTGATGATGGAATTTATAAACAATGTGGGTGTGTTGAGGAATCCATTGCCCACCCTTTCATAAACTATGCTTGGAACATGGAAGCCATTATATTTCTTCATGTGTGTGTTTCACCAGTATTCAAAGGCCACCTTTCTTGGCAACATATTATGCTTGGAGTTGGTCCTAATTGTAATACTAGGTTATGGAATATTATTAGAGTTGAGTTCCTTTGGGCCATATGAATGCGAGAAATCGAAAAGTGTTTTAACAATCAAAGCATTCATGCCTTGTCTAAGGGACTACCTTTTTGTACATATGAAATTGGTGGATGCTAACCCCTAAATGTGAGAAGCTCGTGCTGCTCGAGCGAATGAAATGGGGAAGCTATGAAGACCCTAATGCCTAATTACTTAAACCAAGGGAGAATCCAACATTAACGCCACCTACGTAATAAAAGAAGGAAAAGAGATTGAAGAAAAAGTGCAACAATTAGCTTGCTTCATCTTGAACATTACTGCTTTCAAGAATTCTACCAATTTGTAGAGGTTCCAGGTCTTATCTAGGGTTAGCCTTCTCCGTACAAAATACCTTTTTGTAATGCCCCTCTTTTTTGTTAATATAGTTTATGCTTTTAAAAAAAATGACATGGTTATGAAGGTTCTGATAAGATTAGGAAGTCAAAATATGATTTTTATTTAAAAAATTAGGAAAAAATACAAATTATAGATCTGCTTTGTTTTTTAAAGTGTGTTGTTAGAAAACATGGGAGCTCAAGGATGGATTGAGCACATGATTAGAGTAAGGATTAAGAACTAGAAAGCAAGACTATGCTTAAGCATGGCTAGATTAGCTAAAGACAAATCATATGAGCATAATGACAATGTGAATAAGGCAAAAACTAAAGTATCTTCTTCATTAGATGAGGAGCCTTTAAATAGGCTGAAGTACAAAAGGATTAAGGAGGAGATTAGGATCTAATCCTAATCAAGATGCTTATCACTTGCCTAGAAGTGAGCACCCAAAGCCTAGAGTAGAGAGCAAGAAGTAGAGATTCTCCACTAAGGCATATAAAAAAGCTGAAAATAGGACCATCCAAAAAGGAGCTACTAACCCTTAGAGAAATAATCTGCTAAGGTCCAAATCTAAAGCCAAGCTACTAAACCTTAGAGAAATAATCTACTAAGGCCCACTACTAAAGCCATGTAGAGGGGCCATAAATTCCAATACCCTCCTTGGACCTCAACATGGCCTGAAAATAAGGCAAGAGCATCCAAGAAGTGTGAAGGAATACCAAAATACCCTCCCATGTTCCAAACACTAACTATGGGACTAACCAAAAAGATTTGCCCTCCCAGGAGGCAAATGTCTAAAACGTTACATGAGCTACATCATGTGGTGCTCAGAGGTAACCATACATCAAAAAAGACTTCAAAAAGCCCAATCAGAATCAATAGAAGCAAAATTTGCTTCTTCTTCCTTTGTCAAAACTTCTTTTTCCTCAACCAAGTGTGCTTTATCCTTCTTTTTAAAGCAAAAATTCTCTGAATGACCTTTAAGACCACAAAAACTGCATATCATCTTCAACCTGCCTGTGTCAACTTTGTGTCTGACTTTCCACAATGGGAGCAGGATACTTTTGATTTGCCTACTACCATTGCATTGTTGGACTCACATGAAGAAGGCATGTTGAGCTTACAAAAAAAATAGTGATTAATGTCCACTAATCACTCATTAGTGATTAAGTTCACTATTTTGAAAAACCAAAAAACTGGGCCACCTTGGAGTGAAAGAATGGATGCCTTTCACTAAACATTTTCAAAAAAGCTTCAACATGCTTCAATAGCAATGTGTCCACATGATAATCATCACCCTAAACACTTGATTAAGCAAAGAAATCATTACTTAATCTCTGTTTTGACCAAAGTGCCTTCTGTAGTTGCCACAGTGCTAGAGGAGCTACAAGCAAACATTTTCAGCCAGATCTGATGCTACACGCGTGTTTGCCATGCCCAAAAACCCCCGGGGCTAAGAGGAATTAGATCAATTCGTGGTGATTGGCTCAATTTTTGCAAAAAACCAAAATTTTTCCTTCAGGATGGCGATGGCGATTCCACCTGTTGTGAGCATTATTTTGCTTCGAGCCTCCACATAGAGGGTTGCCTAGGGGTTAGCTTGAAGCCCCTAAGAGGGCTTGATCATTGTTGAAGTGGTTTGTGCACAGCAAGGCAATGTTCAGCTGTGGGTGCAAATGGGCTATGGTGAGAAGAGGTAAAAGTGACTTAATTAATGAGGGATGATTAGCAAATGAGATTAGGGACTACACACAGCTTGAGGGTGACTTACACAGCTCTAATACCATGTTAGAAAACATAGGAGCTCAAGGATGGATTGAGCACATGATTAGAGCAAGGATTAAGAACTAAGAAGCAAGACTATGCTTAAGCATGGCTAGATTAGCTAAAGGCAAATCATATGAGCATAATGACAATGTGAATAAGGCAAAAACTAAAGTATCTTCTTCATTAGATGAGGAGCCTTTAAATAGGCTGAAGTACAAAAGGATTAAGGAGGAGATTAGGATCTAATCCTAATCAAGATGCTTATCACTTGCCTAGAAGTGAGCACCCAAAGCCTAGAGTAGAGAGCAAGAAGTAGAGATTCTCCACTAAGGCATATAAAAAAGCTGAAAATAGGACCATCCAAAAAGGAGCTACTAACCCTTAGAGAAATAATCTGCTAAGGTCCAAATCTAAAGCCAAGCTACTAAACCTTAGAGAAATAATCTACTAAGGTCCACTACTAAAGCCATGTAGAGGGGCCATAAATTCCAATATGTGTGACCTCCTACATGCAGTCTCTCTCTCTCTCTCTCTCTCTCTCTCTCTCTCTCTCTCGTGAAGCTAGGTATTTTTAGAGGCACTCTCTCGTTCTCTCTCTCTCTCTCTCTCTCTCTCTCTCTCTCTCTCTCTCTCTCTCTCTCTCTCTCTCTCGTGAAGCTAGGTATTTTTAGGGCTTCTTGCTTGCATCTCAGGTTGACCCCTCAAATAACATGTAGAGGCACTCTCTCGTTCTCTCTCTCTCTCTCTCTCTCTCTCTCTCTCTCTCTCTCGGGCATAAGAGGAGGAGGCTGAAGGAAAGAGAGGAGGGGGAGGATCAAGTGTGGGGTGGAAGGTTTCCCTCGTCAGCATGCCCAATTCCCATCTAAACGTCAATCACAACTATCCAGGGTCAACAATAGAACTAGCGGGTTTTTTTTTAAAGGACGCACGTGAAAAAACTCCAAGAAATGTATGACACACTGGTTAGCCCTAGGGTTCTTGATTGCAGGCCTCAGCCGTCGTGCTGCCTGCCCCTCTCAACTCATACGTGTCACAGAAAGAGCCGGTGTATGCCAGCAGAGAGGATCAAATTCTCCCCTTATGGCAAGCACGCCCATGCCGCCTCATGACTAACACTGGTAGCACAAGCGGATGGACACCTAGCTGAGTGCAAACAAGCCAATCATTTTGTTAGCCTAGTCACGGCACTAGCTCTAACGCTAGCGAAGAATCCAAGAAGAGTGCAAACACGTCTCCTATCCCCTCTAATGCATGCCCTACACATGCGGCCCCAATCCTGATGGCAGATTCCTTGCGAAAGAGAGACCAAGAACCGCCTTAGGATCAGGGCTCTGGAGTGGCAAGTAAGAGCACTCCACCATGCCCCCCTCTGCAACTTAGAACCCTTAATGTCCCCCCACATGGATCAGGTAAAGGCTCGCTCTCAGGAAGGAAGCTCGGGCCAAAGGACAAAGCCTCGTTTTGGGTAATAAGTATGATGCTTTGGTAGCCCTTGAGCCGATTGAGCTAGATATGTCTCAAGATGTTTAATATGACTTTGCACAGAAAGATTAAAATCATCTCCTAGAGCATACGGGGATGTGCTCTAGCTGCTGGAAGAGGAGAGGTTTTAGACCTATTTGATGCATGGCATGCTGACATTCTATGTCTGCATAGGAATTGAAAACTGGAGGCAACCACCCCCTTAATTTCGAGAGGGGTAGTGACTTCTTTTTACACTAATACACCGTGCCTCCGAGCCAGTGGATGGCTGTTCGGGACGGCTCAGGGGTGGACCTTCATAGAGCAGTTCAGGAGAGAGGAAAATGGACATGCGCAGGTTCTAAAGGTAAAGAACTCCTCTGTTCACTTTACTCTGTGTAATGTGTATTCTCCTAATGACTCTGTGGAGAGGGAAACATTGTGGGAAAGATTAGGTACAGTGCTGGAAGGGGAGGATGCAATCATGATATGAGATTTCAACATGGTAGAGACCACAGCCAATCAGTCTCACCGGGGAGGATAGACACCTGTTTGGCAGAGAGGGAAATGTGGAGCGCATGCAATCAAAAACGCAATTGGGTTGATGCTGCCAAGGCCACATGCAGAAAGATTGATGCATGCAGTTACATGTGGACAAATAAACAAATGGGGCAAGACTGGAGAGCTGCCCGGTTGGATAGATGTCACACATCCAATGGAGGTTGGTGGGGGCGGTGCCGCCCTGAGACCTACGCACCCTCCCCAACTGGGGATTCTCGGATCACTCGCCCATTAACGGGTCTCCTTTGACATGCTGACCGGTGCTCCGCGGCGCAAGGCTTCCCCCTCTCCCTTCAAACTGAATATTTCTCACCTGGGGAAGCCTGACTTCGACATGGGTGTGGCTAGAGCGTGGGAGGCAGCAAGAGCCCAAGGTGGACCCCCACAAGATAGATGGGACAGATGCATCTGCAGGTATACAACAAATTTTTGTAAAAAACATGGCAAGGCCCAAGCTTGAGTTGGACGAGCTAGACTCTCCTTACCAGAATGACTGAAGAAAACCTTATCCAAGTAGTGCAACAGGAGGGCCTTGATGAGATTAGCACTACCTTAATTAGTAATTTTGATTCATACCTCCAGATGCAAGCTAGCACTAGAGCTGAAGCAATCAGAATTTGTTACGCACACGATGGCTGGCCACACGATGGCTGGCCAAGGGTGATGTCCCAACTAGCTTCTTCTTCCAAATAGTTAGAGACAGACACCAACAGGAAAGAATAAGTAGATTAATGAAACCAGATGGGTCCCTCACTGAAGATGAGAATGAGATAGGCTCTCTCTTCACCTCTCATCTATCAGCCACATTAGTGGAGCGACACCCCCTCTAGAGAGTGGGTACTCGGAGCGATTGCATAATTTCCTGTCAAGGATAATTGCCTCAATTGTTCGCTCCTCTCTAACAGTCTTAAATAGGGTGTTCGTGGAGGATGAACTAAGATATGCTGCCAGGTAAGATGGGCAAGGAAAAGACACCTGGTCTAGACCGACTACCCATAGAATTCTACTGGCACTTCTGGCAGTTGATCAAAGACTGATCTATGTGCAATGATTAATGAACATATACCGAAGAGAGGAGCTATCTCCTGAGGTCAATCGAGGGCACACCTGGTCCGGAATTCTACTGGCACTTCTGGCACTTGATCAAGACTGATCTATGTGCAATGATCAATGAAGCATATACCGAAGAGAGGAGCTATCTCCTGCTGAGGTCAACTGAGGGCACATTAATAAACTCATCCCAAAAAGAGCTCATAGGCTAACAGTAGGAGATTGGCACCCGCTCACCATGTTGAACACCTCATACAAGGTGTTTGCAAAGGCCAATTGCTCTCAGAATAAAATTCATTTGGCCCCAGGTGGTTGATCCTAACCAATTCGAATTTGTGCATGGACGATAGATTCATGAAGTGGTGCTTAATGTAGTGTGGAATTGACTATGTATTATCTCTCAACAATCAACCGTATATGCTCCTCAATATTGACCTGGATGAAGCATATGACAGAGTCAAATGGGATTTCATGCTGGCTGTCTTAGAGAAGATGGGATTTCATGCTGGCTGTCTTAGAGAAGATGGGATTTGGACGTGCCTTGATTGGGATGGTCTGTGCCTTGCTGTGATCAATGCCAATGCAGAAGTTATAATCAATGGGATGGCAGCAGGAGAATATGGCTTGCAGAGATCAGTTCAGCAAAGATGCCCTCTTGCCCTGCTCCTTTTTGCTATAGTCACAGAGCCACGGCTGGCTAATGTTCGTTGCTTTTAGGTGAGAGGACTCATTAAAGGTTTTCCCCTCCCAGAAGGACTAGGAGATGACCACCCAATTCTTTACTAATGATAACAACTCTATTATGGTTTATGAAGAGACTAACATTGATGTGTTCTTGTAGGTAGACGAGTTTTGTCAACTATCCAGGTTGGTGAACAGCACTGCTAAAGCTAAGGCCCTATTGCTGGACACATGAGATAGACAAATATGGGATCTCAAATATGACTTTAAATTGATCCCCCATGAGACTCCATTTAGGCTGTTGGGCTGCCCCATTGGCACATCAACAATAAGCAAAGGTTTGGCTGGTTCCTTCCCCGACTATAAGGCAAAATGACACACTGGAGTAAAGCCTCTATGTCCTTAGCTGGGTGCCTGGTGGTGCTCAAACATGTTTTGCTATCCTACATGACATATCTTGCCTCTTATTGTGTCCTCACCAATACGGATTGGGGCAGAATCAACAAAATCTTTCATGACTTCTTGTGGAGCAGAGTTGAGGGACAGAGCTTGCACGCAATCCCATGGGCACAAGTCTACTCCCCCAAGCAGAAAGGAGGCTTGGGAATCACTAACCTTCAAGTGAGCTCTAAAACTCTCACACTTAAATGGCTACAGAGCATCAAAACAATGCGCTCATGGGCCGTAATCACTAGATATTTTATTCAGAATGCCTTCCTGGGCAATGGCCAAACTTGTCTTGGAAACACAGGATCGCTTCAAGAGGCAACTGTATAGTCAAGCAATCAACTCTTGTGAATGGGCTAGTGGCTAGACAGTGGTAGGAGCTCTTCACTAGTCTACAGTGGAAAGGCCAACATCCTCTCATGGGCGATGGGGCATTGGGCGAGAGCATTTGGTGGTCGGTGTTTTGCAACATAGAAAATGGCAAGCCACAAGCACTGCAGGATGTCAACCAGACCCATAAACTTCACAAAAAAGGGTGTGCAGACAAGGAATGATCTTTGGGATAATAGGACGGCCCAATGGTTGGAATGGGATATTATTTCCTGTCGGTTTGGTCTTTCTCCTCCTGCTCTCACTGCAGATGCGCTCATGTTTCCTCGGCCAACTGCTTTGTGCCTAAAAGCTGAAAACTGGCTTGCCAATTGGGCCACCAACAAGGTAAAACCACTTCCAAAATTGAAAGGTGCCGATTTGCACATGCCCCAAATGGACTAGTTTGGGTGTCTCGCTCACTGATGGAAATCCCCGAGCTCTATTAGAACATGGGTCCGATGAACGGTGGCAATATGGCTTGCAACGCCGTGTTTGTGGGTTAATGTCTTCCTCTAGAGGCTCCTGCATCTCAAGCTCCCCACCAGAGATAGACTCACTAGCTGGGCCCCAATCTCACTGATGTGTCTGGTCTACAACACCCATAGGGAGGACCCGTTCCACATCTTTTGGGCATGCCCAACAACTTAAGCTCTATGGAGACGAACAAGAGAGTGACTGGATAGCAGGGGCACACAGCATCAGATTACATGGAAGCACGCTTTGCTTGGGGATGTCACTTTTCTTAATCCGACATTAGCAAGCATCTGGCCTTGGGTCAAATACGCAGGCCTCCAACAGATCATGCTAGCCCGAAATCAACTTGTTTTCAAACGTTGCCCTCAAATGCAGCGCTCGGAATGGAAGGAAGACGGTTTGTAGCAGAACTAAAAGTATTCACTGGCCCTTTTAGCTTTGAGGTACTGGATTCTGCAAAGCGGCTACTGATCAGTCCCTAGCCTATTGATCACATGCGACAAATCATCTCTCTTTTGTAATTAATAATAAAGTTAGCCTTTCTATAAAAAAATAGTAGAACTAGCTAGTATCTGATGTGCGCCCAAGATTTGAAAGAGGTACTCAAGGGACATGATAACGGGTATGGAGATCTCAATCGCTAGTATGTAGGGAGAGCGGTGGTGAAGCTGGGCAAATTATCATTGGGCGTGAATGGGGAAGCCATAGTTCCGTGAGAGGTAGTAGGGCCATAGAGGGCATTACTTAATTCAAAGTTGCACCTACCGAAAGCTATGTGAATATGTCTTGAGGCTTAACTTACAAATTACAAATCATTATGACTTATTATGGTCATATGTCAATTTAATAGACCTATGTACACATTTTGCAGACAAGGTTTAAGAAACACTAATTACATGTTCTAGTTGGGGGCCGGGCCACACCACTATAGACCACGGGGTCTTAAAGACCCTTGTCAGGTGGCATCCACGATTATCGTGCACTGAAGATTGCATGGACAAATCTTAACCATCAATCTTCAAAATAAACTCGGCCTAGTAAGCTCGGCCAAGTAAACTTAGACACGTAAACTACGATGGCACACCGCAAAGTAATATATAATCACTTGACACCACATAGTTTCATTGCTTGAAGGTATAGTATAGTGGTAGGATGCTTCCATTGGAATATGAAGTAAACTATGATTTGTCAGTAAACTAAAAAATAAACTATGACGGCGTAATTTACTCGGTCAAGTTTACTTCATCCAACGGCCCCAAAAAAGTGTCACGATTTAGATTAGTCAACTAACAAGGGTTTTTAAGACCCCCTGCGCGGTAGATAGTGCTGAGGGGGCTGAGCATAGTAGTGTTCCAAAAAAACCCAAGTTTAGTGTAGTTTGCACCTGCATATTTTGAAAAAATAACTTAAACTTGAAGGTACAAATACCTCCATATCTAGAGAACTTCTAAAACAAAAACTTTCAGATTTCAAGACTTTCTTTTACAAAAAATTCCACAATTTTTTAGATAAATGTTTTCCACTTTTTTGGAACACTGCAGTGGGTAGTTTATCCGGTTGAATTGAATCTTCAACACCTACCTCTGATCCCCAGGGCTGAAATTTGAATAGGCGCTCTCTTTCTTTATATATTATAGCTTATAGCTTGGGGATCCACCGAACCTCTAATTAGATACAGAAGATTTGCCAAGCTAGTCAGAAAAGACTTTGTAGACATTCATTCACGTTGGCCAGCATAAGCATCGATAGGACGGACTCACGGTACGCTACAGTAGATGTACTCACAAAGTTTGATAGTCGTTGGAGAGAAGATACATCCTTTCAGAATATTTTCTCCGCCAGAGTGTTTGGCTAGTATGAATAAAGATTCTGGTCGACATATGGCAGAGCTTGTGTTAAGACACTAAAGTATAGTATCTTGAGACACGTGAGTAGATTCTTTGCAGGGGCCGGGTCAAACATTCAAAAAGCATTGAGAATAAGGGAGACGAAGAACTTGCAAAACCATTTTGCTGCAATGCTTGGTTGAGCTTAATTAACGCCCTGGAGTCGAAACTCAGGGGTGGAAACTGTCATGACCTTCTTCGCTGGCTATGTCATCCAGGTACGTGGTTAGCATCTTCTCTGCTTGGAGACCAAGATCAGTGATCAGATTCTCGTCGAATGATTCTGGCGATGGACTCACATTTGCAACTGCGCCTTGCCGGAGAATGGTATTGTACTGTGACCGATTGCGACGGAGGCTTGAAGGCTGGTCTGTGGTGGTGGATGCTACCGCAGCTTCTGGCGCGTCTGATGGCAATTGGTCGGCAGGTTGATATAAGTCCACCTGCACCTTCCTTACGTCAGCCTTGGTGTCCAACGAACAGAGTGTAGCCTTGGTGTCTAGCTCCGTCCTGGAACAGACTGCAGCCTTGTCATCTTCAACCTCCGCATATTCATGCCGAGGCGCTGGGTCGATCAGCAAGGGGTGATGATCTCCTATCATAGCTGGTAAAATACTGGAGGCACTCTGGGGCATATGGAATGCGCCAGTGCCTACGCTTGAAAGAGTTGGACAGTTGAGGTCTGCAGGATATTCATGAGGAGAAGGAGCTGCTGCTGCTACTGGAGCAGGAGCGCTTAGAGTTCTGAGGAGTGGCGAGTGATCCGGCACATTTGACTCGCTGTTGAAAAATTGATGTGGGAGTTGAATGGAGGGGTTGGAGCTGTTTACGGCAGGTAGCTTGGACAGAAGAACTTGAAGATTAGCCATGGAGGGCAGCACCGACACAACACCACCACCACCGCCACTACCACTTTGGCTGGCGGCGCAGCTCCTCGGTCTGATTCCTGTAGCGTGTTTGGTTAAAGTAGTGCTTCCACCCACAGAAAAGCTAGAATTTGCGTCGGCCAATGGATTACTGTGATACCAGGGACTACCACCGCTACTGCTGGCGCTGCTCTGGTCTGCCAGCGACGGAGCCAAGTGATGGTGAATATCATCGAGCAGCTGTACACTAGCTGCTGGCCTCGACCTCCTGGAATCGCTGACAGTCCCGCTCCATGAGAGCCGCCTCTCCAACGTCCTTCGGAAGGGTGACTCATCCCTGTCCGACCGGCCGTGCCTCATTTTTCGCTCTAACGAATCTGGAGACGTCCCATAATACTGTGAGCTTACTTGTAAGTTGGTGCCAAATTGTGAAGAGGCCGGTTGAGGATTCATTGCTTGCTGTAGCTGATTGTTGAACCTTTTTTGCAACAACACCACAAAGTTGAGATCCTCGAGAATCTGCCAGAAAAATGAAAACCACAAAGTCAGAGATGACAGAAGCGAATTGAGAGCTAATAATCCGAATGGCACAATCTCATTGGAATTTGGAAAGACTGATCGCGGGTGACGTGTTATCAATTCACCTGCCGGGTGGACCCAAGCTGCACAAGCCCTTCACGAACAGCTATTACTACTATCGTCTGCAATAGCACACCATGATAAGGCGATTATAATGATCCGGATTCGGTACTTCAGCAACAGTAAATGTAAAACGCGGGTCTCTCTCTCATGTATTACCTGAATGCCACACTTGAACTGTGCTTCCCAAGTTCGAGGTTGCTGTAGTGGAATTACAATCATACAACAGGAGATCATCATCATATCAAAAGATGCTTCCTTTCCAAGAAAAAGGACAACTTATAAAACACTTCTTACAAGTTCGAGAAGGAAGGTAACGGATCACTTACAGGGTCGATGCTGCTGTGCCAAAATGACACAAGACGATTATCGCGTTCAGGAGGGTCTTTGTAAACCCACTTGTGGCCATTGTCCGCTGCGACTTTGCCCATCAACCTAGGTTAAGATTCAGATTAGCCAACCTTCAAAGTGCAGCAGCAGAAATGTGGAACAAGTTACATTATCTAACTGCATGAAAATGAGAATAGAAAACCGCTTGACGAACCCTTCGCCATAATTGTAGACTTCGTGGGACATTTTGAAGAAGAGCTCTGGGTGCAAACCACCGTTGTATTTCTCAGCAGTCGGGTCATTCATTACAAGACTGCTTGAGACTGCAGTAGGGGTACCAGTATCACAGCTAGTATTGTTGACACTCCCTTTGCCGCTAGCTGTTCTGGCTGTCGAGCTGGGGTTCCCTTCTGGTGCTGCTAAAGACCGTGCGAAGTCGCAATATCCATCTTCCCAAACAAGTATCCTGCAAATGTACGTTTACAGAGCTTCAACGAGCCCGTCGGCGGAGTACTCTATAACCGAATCAGGTCAGGCATGCATGCAACCTCAATCGGAAGCCAACACTTGCTGCACCAATATGATGCTCAAGCAAAAGGAATTCAGAGGGTTACCAGTTCCTCTTGTTTGCTTTTGACCTATCTAGGTATCCGCCTAATTCCCACCTTGGAGCACAAGCAGAGAAAGTTTAGTTCATTCGTCTGTTGAGCAGAGAGTACCCATGTAATGTAATTAGCAAAAACCTTCAAACAATGCAATTCTTACTTGGGCGGCGGGAAGTTTCTCGGCAGTATTCTCCAGAACACAGAGTACACCCACTCCGACTCTACGCACACACCTCTCAAAGTCTGTTGAAGAAGATGGCTGCACAGTGGCAGCCTTGAGATGCTATCCATACAGGACGCTGGGACACTGGGCCACTGGGCTCTACTTGCAAAACCTTACCTGTCGCACGGCTGGAAGGTCGAACTGTCATGAGTTTGCTAGGAAGTCGAAACAGTAGAAACAAATACAGACTACAGTAGAGCAGTAAGCGGTGCTCCGCCAGCCACACAGAGGGCGTTGAAGGTCAGGTATGTGGAATTCTGGGTATGTGCAATGGTGCACGTTGAGGAGCCATACGCTCAGTGCAATGCAGGCCCCAGAGGGAGCCTTACTTTTAACATCTTCTTGAAGTGTTTTAATTAGAACGGCGGTATTAGGGACCTGGGTCTGCCTTTTCTAGGCCGATCACGTGCTGCTGCTCATCATGGAGATCTAGAAATTCAAGTTTATAGTTGCAACTTGCCACCGGTTATGCGGAACTGCTATAGAAGAGAGAAGGATTCTCAACATATCTTTCAAAGAAAAGTGGTCTTGAAATTTGAAAAGTGGCACTGAAATTTGAAAAGTGGTATTGAAAATTCATTATTATTTGGAGACAGAGGAACTTCATGCTGTTCGAGGGGCCTTCCCAGACGCCAAGTCTGAGAATATTCTTTTATGATGTCAACTTGCAGCAGGCACTGAAGGTAGCAGCAATATCTACCACACCAAGAAGGCTCTCCTCAGCGACGTTGACTACCACTACTCACGATTTCTGGCCAACCGTCCCCCCAACGAAGACCCTGGGGATCGACAACGCATGAGGGATGAGTGGGAGAAGGATCTGGAAATCAATATCAACCACCTGGAGTCACAGATTGAGGAAGGCAACCAGTTTTTGGACGATCTCCGGTCGGAGATTAACAACCTCCCTGCTTCTAATGGTTACTGACTGGAAAGATCACCTGGCTATGACAGTTATAGAAGACGAAGTAACCAGCTACAAGACCAAGAAGGCTGTCTTGAAGGACACCGAGTTCTATCACACTCATCTGCTTGCAACAAAGCTCAATGAAGCGTTCAGAGATCACTAGAGATGAACGGGAAAAGAGCCTGGACATTGAGATCCACCACCTGGACCCAGATTATGGAAGGACGTTGCTTCTTGGAGAGTGTGCAGGCAGAGTTGGCTGCCCTCCCTAAAGCCCCTATGAACTCTCATATGCTATTCACCCTGTTTTGTGGAAGCCCCTTGTATTCCCGGCTCCTGGCCACTTTCTCTTGTCTGTCCCTTGACTGGTTGTATCCTGGTTGGTTGTATCCTGGTCGTATGGATTCACCCCTGTCTCTCCATGCTCGAGCTGATGTAATTTTTGTTTTATTCTAATTCAATTCACCGCGCTTATAGAAAAAAAAAACCTACAACGTAGAACCGGGCTTGACAAAAACGGTAGTTTTACCGGCTGAAATTTGAAAAACCGGCTAGAAATATCAAGCCCTCAAAAAAATTATTAATTTTTAATTCAATACGACAAAATATGCAAATTTAGCTTTGTTTGCAAATTGCGGTAAGATACCAACTCCAGTTACTCCATCAAAGCCCCCTGCCCAGTACTCTTTAAAAAACACGACAATTTAGAAAAAAAAATCTGTATATGATCAACTAAGAAAGTCAGAGATTTTTTTTAAGGAAGATTTAAAATAAAGAATAAATGGATATTTCCACTGTAGTGGACTAGGATCGTACCCAGGAGGGCCAGGACCTTTGCGATAACATCATAACTCTCGTCTCCTTCTAGTGACTGGTTGCAGGCTTTAGCTGTTCTTATTTTAATGATTCATTTATCATATATTTTAGAACCTGTAATTTCATTGCTCTTATTTTAACTATTTATTTATTATAGTTATAAAATCGACATATAATAGTTATCCTTATTTTGATTGGTTGGAAAAAATATTTATTTATTATATATGTATTTTAGTTATAAAATCGACATGTAGTAAATCAAAAAGTTGTCCTTATTTTGGTTGGGAAAAATGTTTTTCTCGAGCACAGCAGCAGCTCCTAGAGTCCAAAATGGGAAACAGTGGCCACTGCCAGCTTTGTCTCAAATTTGCAGTCCCTGCCGTCCTCGCGAGTCGCCTCCATGGGCAACAGGATTCGTCCCGGAGATTCTCTTTTTATCGAGACGTATCATCATCGTCATTAAACAGTTCTAAATAAATGCTGAGCCATCGCTTGCATATAACACGTGGCAACTTTTTAGAGACGATAAAATGAGCTTGGAAGTCGCCAGAGAGCAAGTCGCCATGTGCGATTTCTAGCAGGTCATCCCAAATTCGGAACCATTACTTACTACTGCCTACTTGTTAGCCTTTAAAGTTATCAACTTATGGTACTTGCCGGTGCAGTCCTGTCAAAGATCGGCGCTATAAATATACACTGGATGGATGGATGGATGGACTGACTTGTCACGGCTATTCGCTGAAATCTGGAAAAACCGGTTATAGCGTTTAGTTTGACCGATTTAGAAAAATGCTTTTATCGAGCCCTGCTATGGTGCAACCTGCACGCTCCACTCTAGAGTCCAGCTGCTTCCCTCTCTGAGCTTCTTCAATTTGCCAACGATGACGGCTTGCATGCATTTCTCTAAACGGGTGTACACTGTAGGGCCAGGACAATAGGATTGTGGCATCCTCCCTTCACCGTTCCACCGGATACTTGGCCCTATAGTGTACACAGTTCCCCCTAGTGTAGGGCTGGCCAGGACAATATGGAAGTGGCCTGTGGCTTCCTCCCTTCCACGGATACTTAGGCCCTATAGTGTACACCCCTCCCCCCTCATGTAAGAACTAGTGTGTACACCGCTAGGACAATATGGAAGTGGATTGTCCCTTCCACCTGTTCCTATAGTGCTAAGTGTACGCCCCTCCCCCTCATGTAAGAACTAGTGTGTACACCCATCCCCCTCATGTAGGGCCAGGACAATATGGAAGTGGACTGTGGCATCCTCCCTTCCATCGTTCCACCAGATACTTGGCCCTATAGTGTACACCCCTCCCCCTCATGTAAGAACTAGTGTGTGCTTATGAGTACATATGATTAGATAACACAAAAGGTAGAGTCTAGCCCACAAACCAATATAAAGCCAATAAAATCCTATATCACCGACACACAAAAATATCAAAAAGAGTGACCAAAAAAAAATAGATCAATGCCCCATGCAGAACCATCATCATTGACATGCACATAAATTGGATCATAGGTTAACAGGAACCACACAATTTACTTCTCTTTTTCTCGCTAACCCTTTAAAATAATCTTCGAGCAAGCAGATTATCTCTCTTTGGAAGCCTATACTCCTCACCTCCATCTGTCCAAAAAAATATTTATAAGATAATAACATTGACTATTGAAAGAAATAAATTTTTAAGAAAATAAATGTTGCAAAGATAAAACTTTACAAAACTCATTTGGTGGATCAATTCTTGAGAAGAATGGCGTTTGAACAAGCTTGTAAACAACAAATCGAAAAATTCAGTATTGTCCGCATCTATGCACTGAAAATCTAACTTATCATGCTTTTCATAGTCTATAAACATTACATGTATATAAAGCCGATCCACAATCATTCGCAATTTTAGATTGTAAATTCCAAGGAGCCCAAAGTTCTCAGTGTAAGTATCTACACCATACAAACTTAGCAATAATGTAGGTTCAAAAAAATAAAAATATTCCCTGTTTCCAAAAAAACATATATCAATAAAAATTTAAATTTATAATTAAACGTAATAAATATATAAAAAGCAAGTTTTTATACCATAATACACATGTACACTCTAACAGTTTGATCATAAGGGATGCGGTTGCTTGTCCTTCCCAAGATGGAGGGTCTAAAATTGAGCCATAAAGATTAAATATATGATGGTAAACAATGATGACCATATTATAGTAAACATTAAGGCAAATACCTTTGATGTCTTGTCCATCGCCATGAATAGATGAAAATGATTTCCTTGCCATAGACATCCTAAGGAATGGTATCCATTATATCAAATACGGTACTACAGTTCTCTAATCAATTACATAAGATTTTGCTCTCTCTCTCTCTCTCTCTCTCTCCTCTCTCTCTCTCTCTCTCTCTCTCTCTCTCTCTCTCTCTCTCTCTCTCTCTCTCTGTGTGGATGTTGAGTATTTTGAAACAAAAACAAAATAATATTGACACTCTAAATGAAATCAAATGAAAAGCAAAACATTTGCTTATCCTAGAATCAATAAATTTACATCCCCTTGGAGGATAAATATCACCGCATATAACCAATACTAAACCCATCAAATATTATTCAACTTTAGACATAGTATTGCTCCTTAAGGTGTTTGGTGGAACACCAAACAAATTGCATGCACATGATATCTTCCTTCCAACTCTCTTTATCGAACTATGTTAATACTCAAGACTTGCTGCACCATTCAGCAAAATCATATCATGAGGTGAGTGGACCAATAAAGCTTCATAATAGCTTCTATTTTGTAATGACAAAAAAGCTAATGTGCCATTTTGTTTTTTGACATTGCTTCTTGACCATGATGGCCTTGTAGTTAAGAAGGTGAATCTAATGTGCTCATAAACTCCACACCCCCCCACTTGCCAGCCCCAAAAAGGACAGAGGCCTAAGTATGTCACACGTGAAAATGAAATACTTGTTATCTATGAATCCTCATAGCATTAATCAAGTAATACCCAAGGCAATTAAGTAGCCGCTCGTCAAAGAGAGCCATAGTAAAAACCATTATATTTGGTATATTTTTGCAAACAATGAACTTCAATATATTCCATGACAAAACTAAAGACAAAGTTGAACTCACCATGCCCCTATAGCTATCTCAAGAATTTGAACCAGAGCAAGAACTAGGGCACTCTATACTTGTAGATCTGCACGGTAACTTTACCTCAATATTAGCCATGTTATCTGCACAATGTAAGTACATTTATATATATCAATTTGTAACATACCCATTGTAAATATAGCACATTTAGCACAATATGGCATATCCTTTGCAAGTATAGTTCAACTAGTTCATTATAGTTATATTAACTTGTTATTTTTTAATCCCTGAGAAGCTACTATTTTGAGACGATTGCAAATTAAGCAATTTTACTTAGGAAATGAGAAAATTGAATTCTAATTTGAAATCTTAAGTATGACAATACCCCGGGTAAGGCTTTTTCCTAGACTGAAACAAGTAACCAAAGTGGCCTAAATCGACCCGTGAAGTTTTGAAATCTAGTGGCTTCAAACCAAAATTAGTAGCATTCCTGGTGTCCAAATGATGGACAGAGAGTGCCCACAGGATCCCAAGACAATCCCTAACAATTTCCCAAAAAAAATCATGACGGTCGTCACATCGGGCACGTGCGCGATGGTGGGCCCCACCAACGACCCCCGCCTGGGTGACATATGATGCCTACAAACACCTTCCCTGAACACCCGAGAGCTCATTTCTTACCAAATTATGCACACACATATCCACGGCGGGCAGCACCGCTCGCCAACAGCTCGGATCCACAAGCGTCGCCCCAACACCTAGATCCATGGGCACCGCTCGCCAACACCCCAGATCCACGGGTGCCGCCCATCAACCCGCCCAGACAATGCCGCCATCCCCCCCAAGGCACTCCTTCCTACACATTACCCCTTGCTACCTCCACCGCCCCTCTCTAGAGACCCTTCTTAGACAGGTGGTGCATGTACCCCCTTCCCCTGCCACCTCTCCCCCCTACGTACACACCTTCCAGACACCTCCTGGACAAGTGGTGTTCTCTCCCCCCCTGACACACCTACCATCCATGCAGCTAGCCCAGATGGGGTCTCCCACCTAGATGCACTTGTACGGTCGTGCCTCGTAAGAAAAGAGGAACAAGGCATTGGCTTCCATGAACCAAGTGCAGACTTAATCCATCCTCGATCATGCACATTGAGTGCCGCTCGATTGGAGGAATAGATTCTTGTTAGAATGACTCCGTTTCCCCTGCAAGATAGAGTTAGGTCCCTCCATTTGCTCATATCCTTATATTTTTGAGAGATCGTGGTATCGGAGACAAAGGGACTTAGCTGCCTATCAAAAGGATCCCCTTGGCCCAACTAGGGCGTGGAGCCATGGATCATCCTATTTCATCATTCGTGTAGATTTGGTTTGGAAATCTTTCCATCGACCTAAGGCAAATCCGTTATATTGAGATGTTGCGAATGGTTCACTTGTTTTGGTTCTTCGGCACTCTTCAAAATGATACCCATTTAACTATTTGGAACTCATATGCTACAAATCGATGGGTCTATGACAAAGTGACTGAGGTTTTGCCTCTCGATAGAGTAGCTCTGTCAGCCGAAGCTTAGCTCATGGCTTACCTCCCTTACTAGAGACTTGCCGAGTTTTAGAAACCTTAGCGGATCCCCCTTACCTTTTCAATGCTAATGCCTCACAGTTTTACTAGAAGCTTACAATGTAAATAAATAAGAATCGAGTTGTATTTATTAAATCTTTGTAATCAACTGGTTTACTTGTAAACATTAAAGCTTGGAATAAAGGATTTGGAATTCTCACACAGTGTTCTTGTGATTGTTACAAGACTAGGTAGCCTAAGTGTTATAATTCTAAACTTAATCTTGCATTGATAAACCAGAGTCGTGAGCTTCTTACTCCCAATGCATTAAACACACATACACATGAGAAGTAGCTTCTGCTCAAACAAATGCAGCCTCTCTCATTCAATGGGGCAAGCTCAAAGATTGAAAGGGGTGTAGAAGTTTGGATTGAAGCTATGGATGATTATTTCTCAGTTACTGGTATAGGAGCTAGAAATCAATCCATGCTTGCCAGGTTTCGTCTCACTGGAGATGCTAAACATTGGTGGAAACAATGGTGTCGAGACAAGGGAGTTACCGAAGCTTCCCAGGACCTGGAGTGACATTAAGCAAACTGTGAAGGATCACTACCTTCCCCCACCTCATGAATTCATTATGATGAATGAGTTCTTCAACCTCAAGTAGCTCAGGTTAAATCTAGAGGAATACTACTCAAAATTTATCACACTTCGCAAGTATGCTCTACCTATGACAACCACCCAATAGGTGGCCCATTTTTGCCAAGGGTTGAATGAACCCCTAGACTCTCGTCTTGAAGCAATGAGACCAACCACCTTGCAAGATGCTCTTACCCAAGCTAAGCCATTGGTAAAAGAAGTAAAGACTAGTCAAGGCAAGTGGAGATCTCATCTTGACTCTAATCCAAGGGGACTCTTCCAAAGGAATTTCCAGCCAAATCCTCACAATTACACTCTTGGTCATTAGGACTTGTTTGGGGTCTTCTTGGGCCCTTTTATTTGGACACTTAGTGAAATGCTTAAAATGCTAATCAAGCTTTGACCAAGCTAGTGGCCTAGGCTTGAAAATGCATTTTTCCTTTTCTACAAAAAAGAAAATAGGCCAAAAGGTGATCTAATCATTAGATCTTCTGTCCTTGGGAAGGAATATGGACCTAACTGCCTTTTTGTCTTGTAGTGAAGTACCTTTCACAAAGAATGTTTGAAAATTTTTGTCACTTTGTTCCCTCCCTTTTTGGAGGTGCTGCAGATCCCACTCTCTCTCTAAAACGCGTTTAGGGTGTTTTACTTGGGTAAGGGCTTCTTTTTCTCTCTCTAGGAGCCATGGCCTGCAGATCTGGACCTCCTACTCCATCATCCTCTCCACCAGCTCTCATGGAAGAGCTCACCATCCCCTCTTGTGAAGGTACATATCTACACATCCTTGCAAGCTGAAGCTCTCCATCTCCATCACTAGCAAGCTCTCCATATCTATCATCCTCTCCACCAGCTCTCATGGAAGAGCTCACCATCCCCTCCTATGAAGGTACAGATCTACACATCCTTGCAAGCTGAAGCTCTCCATCTCCATCACTAGCAAGCTCTCCATATCTATCTCCTCAAGGCCTCCATTTCCAATTCTGTATCCATCTGCATCTCCTCCACCTCCACCTCCATCACCATCTCCATCTTCATCTCCTCCATCACCATCCACATTTCCATCCTCCACCTCCATCCTCCATCTCCATCATCTCCATCACCATCCACATTTCCATCTCTGTATCCATCTACATCTCCATCTCCATTTGCTAGGTACAATGGCTCTACGGGACATCACCAACAAGCAATCAAAGTTTCGCTTGCACGTGGACTTAGACGAGGAGTATGCCACAATGCGAAGTAATCGACCGAAGGGATGTATTCCTGCTGAGGTGCTACGACTTCAAGGTGCAAAAGCCATTGATCTTTGGACTGATGGAAGCATTTATCCCCTTGATCCACAGACTGGTGCACCTTCCCCTTTTCGTAATATCACGCAGGTCGTACGCTTCTTGGGTGATGGTTATAATGGTTTCTTAGGGTACTGTCAGAGGCTCTATTCTTTGTACTTGCAGGAACTCTCAAATCAAAATCACCTCAGGAAGCTTCTAAAATTATGCAAGGCAAAAAAGAAAGAATGTGCGTCAACTTTCATGGCCACAAAGGAACATATGCTGGCTCGAGTCAAGGATCTAGAGAAGGAGGATGCAGAGCAGAAGATGAAGCTTGATGAAGGTGTGGAAAGCAGGGATCAAGCTATAGAGAACTATCTCCGTCTTCGAAACTCAACTCGGAACCTTCGCCGACGTGTCGATCATTTCACTCACCTCCTCGTGGGATATAATGCAAGGCAGCGAAAGCGCAAGCCTCTGAGTCTTCTTTCCAAAGATGGGGGGGCTCGCAAGCGACGTGTGCGTCAAACAAGGTAATCACAGCTTCAAAACTAGCATTACATTCCTTTTTCATATAGTTATGTCATTGACTCTGAACTATGTGATGTCCAGGGAATGTGCTAAAGCAATATTAGGTTGTTCCAATACTGAGGAGTCTATCCTTAAGCACATTATTCCAGAGCAGAAAGTAATCAATATGATAACCAATCCAGTAAATGGTGCGTTGCGTGACAGGATTCAAAAGTATTTTCTCAAGGAATTCGAGCAGATTGTCAGTCCCGTTGACATGCTCACTGTGTGCGACACAGCAGGTATCAGTGATAAGGGATACAGGGCTTTGTATACTTGCATCACAGCACGTCTACGAGGCAAAGGAATGACATGATCTATACTTCCAACACCATACAGTATAGTTATGGCAAGGAAGTCAGCGAACAACAATATTGCCGACTTGCTAGGCGGCTACAGATGGGTGGATGGTAGCATGCCAATGTCAAATTCAAAAGATTTTGCTTACAACAAGTTTAACAATGTTTACGTCGAGGTGGAGGCGCTTCAACGAGCTATGATTCAGTTTTATGATATGACATTAGAGGAGACGGATGGAAAGGCTATATTTGTCCTCAAATTGGATGAATGTCAGGTTGTAAAGGGCCAAAGGGTGGAACGTACAAGTCTGACACTCATGAGCAGGGCATTGAAGCGAAAGAGCTTAGACGGCGAAGATGAAACAGGTGATGCGGAGAATAACTTGCACACAAAGCGACGCAAGCAAGATTACTTTGGAGTGCAGTCTGAGAAGAACATATGGTGGCAGGCGGCATGGACCCTTCCGCACGAGGACCATGACAGTTTGAGGTGGTACTTCACCCGTACAGGTATTCAAGGAGTGATACACAGGCAATCAAATGGTGAAGTCTTGCATGTGCCTGGCACTGGTCACTTTGAAATAGAGTGGCACCTTGGTGGTGATCTCAAGACCCTCAAATGCATGTTGGGAACTAAAAGCGGTGCTAACACTTTGCTTCCATGCATCTTTTGTTGTCATCCAAGGATGCCAAGTGTCGCAGTGGGGAAGGCAAAACAAGCAACCAAGGTGAAAGGTCGTAAGAGCAGGCAAGTGCAAAGGGCTCAAATCAATTACAAAAAGGGAAGGGTATGCACGTCTGGCTCAATGGAATTATGAGCTGCAATCAAAGCAAGGCACCATCTCGCGCAGAGGAGGATGCTACTTGGAACCCTATTCTTTCAATTCCACTGTCGCGAGTACATGTGTGTACCTTGCACGCAAGACTTAGAATTCTGGACAAATTGTTGATGCTCCACATCAATTATGCTTGGAACATGGAGCCAGAGTCACGGCGAGACTAGGGCATCCAAGAGCTTGAAGTTGTTTTATCATCCGTGGGGCTTCACGCAGGTGCTGTCACTCTCTCTAAGGATCGCAAAAACCCATCAAGTACCCAAGATAACCCTAATAAGATATGTATGGGTGGTGCAAAAGCAAGACACCTGCTCTCAAACTATGGTGAGGCTCAAAGCCATACACATTTTGAATTATGGAAGCAGATTTGTGATGTAACAACCTATCGAGGCAATGAGGCGACACTAGGATTGAAGCGTGCACATGTGTGGGAAGCTTGTGATGAGATGATGAGGCTTCTTGAGCGCCCGTATCTTGATGAAGCAGAGATAGCTACATTCAAGACTTCGATTGACAGATTCACAGAAGAAATGATCGATGCTTGGGGGGAAACTCATATAACACACTACATGCATATTCTCTATGCGCACAGTTCCTTCTTTCTAGATGAATATGGGTCTCTTGCACTCTGGAGCAACCAAGGCATGGAACGATCACATTACCAAGCCAAGGCGGCCTATTTTAAGAACACGGGTCATGGCGGTGGCAAGGTTCGCAGCAATGCATTTCAGGAAATGTTCAATTGGTTTTACCGTGCACTTATTGGGAGAAAGGCCCAAAAGCGAGCCGGAAATTTATCTTTGAGGCGCAAAATCATGAAGGTGGTAGGTGCAAGGCGAAAGAGAAGGGTGCAATGCGTCAATGGCACGTGAAAGAGCAAGGCAATGGCACAGTGGTCGACTAAGAAATGGCCGCGTGTGGTTACCCACCCAATAATTCTTGTTCGCCACTTTTTGGCGCGTTCATTGTAAATTGACTTTTTTGTAATTTTGGCCCCCTATAAATATCAGTGAGTTTTATAGTCATTTTTAAAAGTCTTGACTTGTGAGCTCTCTCTCTTCCTCTCCCCTTGACTCTCTCGCGCGCGCTCTCTCTCTCTCTCGCTCGTGCACTAATATCTCACGCACATGGAGCCCCCAAATGATCCTCCCTCCAATACGCAGGATGACATTTTCACAGACCTTGGGCCCTTACCGGTGGCACATAGAACTGAAATCCCAAACATTTACCCACAAGCCCAAATGGATCTGGAAGCTGAGCGTGTGAGGCTTGAGCGAGAGGCCCAAGAAGCCCAAGAACGCCAAGAAGCGGAGAGATTACAGAAAGAAGCAGAGGACATGGAGGCAGCTGAGAGAGCAAGAAAAGAAGCCGAAGAGACCGTCAGAACACAGGAGGAGGACGAGGCAGCAAAGAAAGCACAGGAGGATGAGGCTGCCAAGAAGGCGGAAGAAGACGAGGCAGTTAGGAAGGCGGAGGCAGATAAGAAGGCTGTAGAAGAAGCTCAGGCCGACGCAAGCAACAAGAGAACATTAGCATTCTTTGCTGCGGAGGAGGATTGGCTTAACAGAAAAGCTCGCGGATTTGTTACTGGCCTGCAAATGGCCGGATACGAAGATGACACAATTTTGGAAGCGGCTATACAAAGTCTTCGAGCAGAATATACAAAGAGGAGAAATGAAGACACAGTAGAAAGGGAGCACCTGCCGAGTAATAGGATTCTCAATGCAATGCTAGACAGAGTCTTGGCTCGTGCACTTGGTAAAGGGAAGAGAAAACTCTCAGCTGAGGAAGTAGAAAATAAGAGACAGAAGCTTGAACGAGAAGCCAGGGTAGCAAACACACGGAGGCTTCGTGAGGAAAAAGAAAGGAAAGATGAAGAGGAGCGAGTAAGGAAGGAGGCAGAGCAGAGAGCAGCTCAGAAGACTCCATCTGCAAAGGCAAAGAAAACTCCAACACCTGCAAAGGCTAAGAAGGGAAAAACCATTCCTAAACGCACAGAACCCCCTTCCGATAACTTCCAAGAGCAGCGACAAAAGTTCAAAAATGACACACCAGCTTGGACTCGCCACGCGCAAGCACCACCGCCCCCAACAACGCAGAAGAAGCAAAGGTGGAGACCAGGGACAGTTGCCCTTAGAGAAATTCGCAAATATCAGAAGACCTGCACACCAATTATTCCGAAGGCACCTTTTGGGCGTCTCGTCAAAGAGATTATCCACGACCAGCACCGGGATGTCAATCGTGTGCAAGCGGCGGCACTAGGTGCTCTGCAACAAGGTGCCGAGGATATTTTGGTTTCGCTTTTCCAAGACGCGGTTTTGTGCATGGTGCATGCAAAATGTGTCACTTTGAAGCCATCTGATCTTCGTCTAGCTAGGCGTATCCGTGGAGAGGACGCTCTCTTTCACTAGATAGGGGAAGCCTTTGTAATGCAACAAATCCGTGTTTTGTAATCTCAATTTGATTAATGAAAAACCATGTCTATTTTCAAAAAAGTTATTTTCTATTGCAAGTGATTGTCGTCTTGTCAAGGTAATTATAGTCTTTTGCATGTAATTGTTGTCGCTACGTACATTCGACCTCATGTGAACGCTCGTCTGCCACCACCCGTCCGACTTTGGCTCGACTCGACGGGCCGATTTCTCCTGCGTATGGCCCCAAAAGGGTAGATCAGATGTGCGGGGTGCGCCGGGGCCGACCGGGGGGGGCGGTGGTCGCGCCGTGGAACCTGTGTGCCACTGAGCGACTTTTGCCTGTTTGACCCTGAAACATCATGATAGGACACGACAACAACATATAAACACATCAAGAAGATAAAACTTAAAATCAGCTCGAAAAACATCTTGATGTCATTAATTGTTTGATTTTCACAAAAGGCAAATGAGTACATTGGATCTAGCCAACTCGCTTGATGAGCTTGGTGAAAGCCTCGTGGGTGAGAGTCTTTACTGATGGTTTGTCACCAATGCGTTCGGCTATCTCTTTGGCATCAGTGATGCCTTGTCCAAGGCTAAGGCCACAAAATCCTAGGAAAGACCCTGCACTTTTATCACCAAAGCTATAGATAGCTGCTTCCCTATTTACAAGAATACATTTATGGGCATTTTGGGCTATAGGGGCTTCAGACAGGATGGCGCTTATGGCTCTGCACTTCAAAAATTCAGCTTGCGCATCATTTGAAAAGTCGTTGTGAATCACGCGAAGCATCTCAGCATTGAAGCTCGGGATGTAGTGCCATAGCGCAGCATCTTTTCCCTCCACCTCCTTTCGTGCTCCACCCTTTCGGCTTGCAAACCAGTCCTATAGCCCAAAATGCCCATAAATGTATTCTATTTACAAGAATACATTTATGGGCATTTTGGGCTATAGGGGCTTCAGACAGGATGGCGCTTAGGGCTTTGCACTTCAAAAATTCAACTTGCGCATCATTTGAAAAGTCGTCGTGAATCACGCGAAGCATCTCAGCATTGAAGCTCGGGATGTACTGCCATAGCGCAGCATCTTTCCCCTCCACCTCCTTTCATGCTCCACCCTTTCGGCTTGCGAACCAGTCCATTTCTCTTGCGGTCTACAAAGTAGATAGAAGAATGAGTTGAGTTCAAAAAATTACAAATTAAGAAGGGAAGAAATTGGGTGTACTACCTCAGTGGCATCATCATGATCCGCAAGGTCTGCATCACTAATATTGATGCTCCCGAGGCTGACGGAATCCGAAATGGCAAGCGGCTTGTGAGGGGCAAAGCTAGTTTCTGGCACACTCTCGTAGAAATCCTTGCACTGGGATATTTGTACAAGAGCCTCTGCCACAAGGGACTCTATTGAGGCATGATTTTTCGGGAGCGCAAGCACCTTTGTGACATCTGCGGAACTGAAGTCAATGCGGATGTCATCATCTTTGGACGGCTGATGTGTGTCTCGCATGCCCGCGTACATAGCAATGGCTGAGAGAGTTTCATCCTGGTGCAACCCAAGGACATGGGCGATGTCATCCAAAAATAAGAACTCTACACCTTCTACTATGATGGGGTGTAGAGTTCGCACTTCGAGCTCTGGAACTTCATCCATGACATCGTCCCCTTCGATGTCCCGTTTCACAGCCTCAGCTTGCGGCTCTTCCGCCAGAGTCACAAGTGCAAGAGATGCTTCTTGCACTGGGGTGACAATCTCCTCCTTTGGGTCAGCTTCCTTGATCAAGAGATAAGGTGTGGCTTTCTTTGGAGGAGTGGCCTTCCTCTTTCCCTTGCTTTTCTCTGTTCCCTCCAAGATCAGGAGGGCAAGAGTCATGTCCCACCTCAAAAAACTTGTGCCGATGTTGCCCATTCCAAGACCTACCAGGTTATCTTCTTCCTCCTCCCTTAGATATGTGCTACTAAGGCCTTTGAGGAATCTTGCAAGCCTGAACCTGAAATTTTTGTCCGCTTTGTAGGTATGCTTGATAAGATCCACAGGCACCCAAGTCCCCTCCTCGTCTTCAAAGTTGACACAATATTCAGCCATGTATGTGTCCATGTAGCTAGTGAACGCCCCAAACACGTCATTATGGAGTTCGGCGGTGCCTTCCATGTCAATAGATGTCTGAAAGATGGGTGCAAGCTTCTCGATCAAGTGACCGAGGTCAAGCTTGTGCAATTGAGATAGGAGAGCTTGGGCGGGGGTGGCCATGCTTGAGTAGCGAAGAAGGCAAGGGGACCGCAAAGATGCCGAGAGTGAGGAGATGAACTCAAAGTGGCCAAAAGTGACTTATAAAGAGGTCTTTAAAACTTTTTTTATGTTTAAAAATTCACTTAAAACCTCCAAAAAAATAAAAACACGCGACATAACTTAAAAGTGCACAAAATTGAACGCAAATTGCGAGTAGCCAAAATTGTTTTGAATTAATCTCTCAAAATCTGTTACATAGCTTGCTTGATATGGATACATCTAGGGAAGGGAATGCTTTTACAAAAGTAAGATGCCTCTTTCCTCTTACGTAGAGGTGTGTTATCAATCACAAATGAAAAGTCACCTTTCAGTGCAAACCTAAGGCCTAAGTACTCCCTTAGGTTCGCCATATTCCAATCAGCATTTACTACGATATCCCACACATCAGCTTGCGTGCTAACATGTACATCAAGCTGTTCTGCATCGTTGATATCCGAATCGAGTGCTTGCCATTCGCCTCCAGTCAGCTTCCAACGTCTGTAAGGAAAGATAATAGAGAGTTGTTGCTTTCCAAGCTGGTACCGAACGACCATCTTCTCCGACACCACCATGCACTTTATCTTGTCACCCTGATGTTGAATAACCTTCAAATCCCACGAAGGTGGCAGAAAGGCACTCATTACTGTGCCTCCCTTTGCAATCCACATTGTAGGAGTCCGGTGAACATCAGCCTCCTTGAACAAAAACACAAACAAATGTAAAGGCATGAAGAACGTGAGAGTCGCACGATGTGACCCATAGGTGCACTTCATTGCATTACATACATCAATCTCAATCCGACGTCTAGTTAGTGCAACCAAAGTATTGTCAGGCTTTGGCCAATCATGGTCCGTGAGACTTGGTGTAGGGAGCCTCCGTAGAGTCCCAGAACCATCTCTTGACGTGGGTACAATATACTCTGCATGAAAGAAGAAAACTGAGCGCTCTAAAGGCTCTGATGCCGAACAACCAGTATATAGTAGCTTGTTGATTTCAAAGTGGTGCGCCTCAAAGGTTCCAGAAAGGGCCTCTAAAGGCTCCCATTCCACAAATGTCGACGGAAAGATGTCTGCACAGAACATTACAAGAACACACTTGAAAAAATCAAGCTTCCGTAACATGAAATGATATTAGCATGTCTCAGTGTGCAGCCCATAAAACAAGAAGCACAAATAAAACTTACAATTTGCAGGAAAGCGTTTGTGATTGGCATTGTCAACACGGAGTTGCGATGCCTTGTAGACGTGTTGGATCATCACCTGCTTGCTTCCGTCAGCCCCCTGCTTGAGATCCACTATGCAACCCTTCCAATGGTATGACTTTAACCCTATGTATCTGCGAGAGACTTTGTGGGCTCCCCTTGTGCTTGGACGCATCGTCACCCACATTCCTTTTGCAAAGGTGCTTGTAACCCACAAGCCAGTGTCGTCTTGCTGCTGCTAAAGGACTCCACCCTTGAACGAGGTTGGTGACTCATTGTGCTTGGCTAACCGATTAAGCTAAATGCTATGAAGTTGTAGGTGTGTGAGAAGATATCTGCAACCTAATGCTAGCAGAGCATATAAGCTGGCAAGAGGAGTCAAGAATGTGTATAAGCTAGCAAGAGGAGAGTGAAGAATGTGTGCAAGCAAGAGAGGATGGACTTGATGGGAAAAAAAGTGGACTGTTTTCCAAGCTTTCCATAGCCAAGAAGATCTCTGCAACCTAATGCTAGCAGAGCATATAAGCTGGCAAGAGGAGTCAAGAATGTGTATAAGCTAGCAAGAGGAGAGTGAAGAATGTGTGCAAGCAAGAGAGGATGGACTTGATGGGGGAAAAAGTGGACTGTTTTCCAAGCTTTCCATAGCCAAGAAGGCACAGAAAGATAGATCTAACTTTAGGAGGGAAGGGGAAGGCATAATGGGGAGGGAGGAGGCCAAAAAAAGACTCTTTTAGTTAGAGAGAGACTCAAAACCGAATTGCTAGTTTTAGAGAGAGGAAGAGGGAGTGGGGAGAGAGAAAAGTAGCTTTAAATGAGGGATAATGATGGGGGGGCGTTTTTGGCCCTAGCCCACTTTTTGAGGTGGGGTCATTTATGCCAGTTTGAGCTGTCTTTATTAAAAAAAGGTGGGAAATTTGATTTTATTGAAAGATTTTACATTTTTCAGCCCAATTTCTTTAAAAAAAAGGTATGATTCAAGTTTGACCCCTACATATTAGGGACAGGGAAACCCAACATTTTTCTCCACATGGCCTTCTCCCATTGCACCACTCCTTAATGACTGTCATTAGGCTTGGGGCAAATTAAAGGGCCCAAGAAGACCCCAAACAAGTCCTAATGCAACGCTCCAACGGCAACTTTGTCCCCTGAACTTATACTATTTCTACCATGGATCCCTATGGGAACCAAAGGTGTTTTTATTGTAAAATGAAGCTGGCCACTTTAGAGCTAAATGTCCCAAACTTGCAAGACCCTCTTCTAATCTGGGTAATATTCCACATAGTGGCCAAGCAAACTAGGGCCGTGGAGCCCCCAACTGCCAAGCTGGATGAGGTGGTCGTGATGGACGTGGCAAAGGCTATGGACCGGTTGCTTAAACTTGTGCCATGATTGGTGAACCGACCTTAGAAATGGAAGAGGAAGAGCACTCTCCATGTAACTATGCAACATCATCACTCTTAAAAGACTACAGATAGTTTATGTCTAGATGAGGACATCTCGATTTTTTTAAAGGAGGGAAGGATGAAGGCTTTTTTCGAGACTGAAATGAGTAATCGAAGTGGTCTAAATCCATCCGTGAAGTTTTGAAATCTAGCGGTTTCAAACCAAAATTAGCAGCATTCTGGACGCCCAAACAACAGATAGAGAGGCATGGGATCCCAAGACAGTCCCAAACAATTTTTTGAAAAAAATCTCGACGACCTGACTTATGCCACCTAGGCGCACGTGCGATGGGCCCTGCCACCAACGACCACCCCCGCACGGGTGACATATTTCTCGAAGACTTGAGAGCTCATTTCTTGCCAAATTATGCACGCACATATCCATAGGCAGCACCACTCGCCAACACCTTGGATCCATGGGCACTGCCCACCAACATCGCATATCCACGGGTGTGAGCCGCGCATCAACTCGGGGACAATGGTTGCCATCCCCTCGGGCACGGCTCCCTATGTACCCCTTGCCATCTCCACCCCCCCTCTAGACCCTTTCTAGATAGGTGGTGCATGTACCCCTTTCCCTTGCCACCTCTCCCCCCCTACGTACACACCTTCCAGAAACCTCCTGGACAAGTGGTGCTCACTTCCTGACGCATCTACAATCCATGTAGCTAGCCCAGATGGTGCTCCCACCCATATGCACATGCCCCGCTGTTGACACTCCCTCAGTGCGCATGCACCCCTTCCCCACACCTATATAAAATCCCTCCCATACCTCTCTAGGAGGTAAGCACTCATGTAGAGGCTAGGCTCTAGCCCTTGGGACATGTCCTACACTCTTCCCCTGTGTGAATATACTTAAAGTCACCCTCTTAGACTCTTCAGCCAATGCTAGATGTACCCAAGCCTCACTCTCTTAGACTCTTCAACCAAGGCTAGACGTACCCAAGCCTCACTCTCTCTTGTGAGCCCTCTGGCTAAGGACACCCTCTCTAAATCCCCCCCATGTAAATAGACTTAAAGGTGAGCTTAAGCCTTCTCTCTTTAGGATTTTAGAAAAGCTTTTGGAATTCCAAACGGTGTCCGTTTCCAATTCCATTTGATCTATTTGAATCCTCTCTCTCCCCCTAGTGATTCCTAGCAATTCACATTCGCCCCACTCTCTTTCTATTCTCTACAAATAAGAGCCTTACTATGGCACCGAAACGCTACCGAATTGAAGAACGGTGCACCATTCAAGGCGAAAATGAGGAAGCATGCATCCACAGAAGCGACTTGCCCCTCCCATAATGAATCCTCATGCAAACGACAACCAGGTTGGCCATATTTTTAATTCTCTTAAATATGAGCAACTTCTTCCTTTAGGTCATAAAGTTAAGACTCTTTAGCTTAGCAAGATTACGTCCCCTTTGGTTAAATATATAATGACTACGACTAGCATTGTAGAAGCATCACATTTCTCTTTTAAGTTAAGTAGCCAAAAGGATTAAGGGTCCAATATGGAGAATTGCCACTTATGTCCTTGTATATGCCCTTAAGTAAGACTAGTAAGCAAAATTGTAAGCAATTTTACTCCGGAATACTTATGGTTCTTTTTCTTGTTGACAAGGATTGTAGCCAAGAAGATCATCGTTGTGTCCGATGTTTTTTCGAAAAGAAGAGAATGTTTTCCTCATTTTAATGGATATGTTTGCTGGTTTCGATAGATATGTTTGCTGGTTTCATTGCTAATATGCAAGTACTTCTTCTCCCCTACCCTCCTATGCAATTGGGAATCGGACTTGAGAGAGAGAGAGAGAGAGAGAGAGAGAGAGAGAGAGAGAATTACAGGAGAGAAAGAGAAAGTGAGAGGGAGAGAAAGTGTGTGTGTGTGTGTGTGTGTGTGTGTGTGTGTGAGAGAGAGAGAGAGAGAGAGAGAGAGAGAGAGAGAGAGAGAGAGAGAGAGAGAAGATATGCTAATTCTAATTAGCACGTGTGTGTGTGTGTGTGAGAGAGAGAGAGAGAGAGAGAGAGAGAGAGAGAGAGAGAGAGAGAGATGCAATTTTTTTATCTTTGTGTGACCAAGGTAGAGAAGAGATAGTGTTTTCGATAGAGACAATGAGAATGATAACTGCTAATTGAGATTTGCACGGTGCATTGGGTGGGTGAGAGACATTACAAAGAGAGAGATGTAGAGAGAGAGAGAGAGAAAGACACCCATTAATAATCTCAAAGTTTAATACATCATTATCTTTATGAGTTTCCTTGCTGGAATTCACTTCAATATTTCCTTGAAAATGTAGCTCTTTTCCTTAGAGCTCCTACATCTAATACCCACAATATAAACCCATCTAGTAATCCTAATGACTCTTTGATTAACAAGAGCTTAAGATTGTCATCTGTCCTATAGGGGTCTAATGTTATATAAATATATCGTGGATTAGGATCATGCCATCCATCAAATCCACCAACTTTCCATTTCGGGCTAGGTTGGTATACATGGTATCCAAGATCACCCAATTATGGGGCCTCATAAAAGGAACGTATCTACCAATGTATTATTTTCATAAACCACCTTTAGAATTTCTAATAACGATATATTTGTGCATAAAACATAAACAAAACTTTATATTAAATAATAATCATGATCAGTGTATTAGTGGGAGAGAGAGCGACAGAGACAATATAGATAAAAATATAATAATTACAAACAATTGAAATAAAGAGACAGAGACAATATAGATAAAAATATAATAATTACAAACAAGTGAAATAAAGCTATACACACGAAACTTAAAAAAACCTTCTCACACAAATGATACACAAAACGAATAAAAGACATAGAGACAAAAGGATAGAAACCTTAACACAACTTAGCTATACTATTCATCATGAAAATAAGACATCATATATATCAACTTAGCTATCCTATTCATTATGAAAATAAGCATCATATATATCATCATGAAAATAATACATCAATTTAATTTCTAAGGAATTTATCCTACGAACATGCGTCTTACTTGACCTTTGTCTCTATAGACCTCATAATTTATTTCATAGTAATCTATTAGACCTAGATTTTCTTTGATATACATAAGAGCTATATTTTTATTTAATCTTTTAGGCCCTAGCTCTATAGGAATTTTGGGATATTTATCATCCCATCCACTTGCTGCAACATTTCATGGTCAAACCCATCAATTGCCCCCACGATCATTAAAGAAGTGGACCTCGTACTCTCTAGCCAATTCCACCCTTTCATCATGAGAAAGAGTGTTCCTCATGTGCTTAAAGTACACTCGTCACCTCTTCCATCTCTGAAATTTACAATATGTCTATATTAAAAAGATATTTGAAACACATATGCGTGTATATGCTTATATTTATGCATGCATAATGTATATATGTATGTATGTATGTATGTATATATATATATATATACATACATACATACATACATACATACATACATACATACATAATACTACATACATGAAATATTGCATTTAACATATTTAAATCTAAAACTTACACACACATGGCATAGTTTTTTTTATACAACATATGCATATGGGTATAAAAGTATGGTATTTTATCCTAGCCTAAAACATACGTAACCCTAATTCCCTAAGTTAGTTTTCAAGGAGATATATAAAAATGTGAGATAGAAGTTAGAACTCTATCAATCATTAAGACATATATTTCAGTCCTGTTACTAAACTTCAGCCCTTCAAAATATTTTCCCATATTTTTTGCCACCTATATTTTGGCCGCCAATTTTTTAGAGGTAAAGTATGCATACGTGAACATATGCATACATTTACAAATGTTCACATGGTCAAACATACGCATATCAAAAAATTATGACTGAAACAATCCTTACGTAGGTGGTGGAGACTGGCATGATTAAAACCCAACACCAAAACTACCATAGCTCTCTCAAACAGCTTTCTGCTTTCTTAAACAACTCCAAAATTCAAGCCACTTGGACCTTTATATAGGGCTAGTTAGGGTATCTTACTATATATAGTTAGCATTTCATATATATATATATATGCATATATATATGTATATATATAAATATATATATATATATATATATATATATATATATGTATATATATATATATGTATATATATATATATGTATATATATATATATATATATGGCTTACTTTCAAGTCAACAATAGGTTTCCTCCAAGGCTAATTCTAGTTAGGGTGCATTTTTTGCTTTGTGTGATGTTACAAATTAAGAGATGTGCTCCTAACTAATGGCTTACTTTCAAATCACAATAGGTTTCCTCAAAGGCTAATTAAAAACCTCTCTCTCTCTCTCTCTCTCTCTCTCTCTCTCTCTCTCTCTCTCATGCATTTCTTACTAAAAATTAACTCTTCAACGTTGGCATACACATATTAACTACAAACACACAAATAGATAGAGAGAGAAAGGGCTATAGATGAAGCTTACCTTGAAGCTGTAAGAGAATGATATTCCGAACCACCAACTTGCTAGCTATCAACCTTGTGCCTTGCCTCTATACAATCACACACACAAACTAAAAACTTATGGTCTCTCTTTCTCTCCCTCTCTCTCTATTTCTCTCACATTTTCCCTGCTTTGTTTCACACCAAACACATTCAGAAAGTAAGAGAGACTATTTGTGTGTAG
>NC_141047.1:5422979-5495479 GCF_041138505.1 Cibotium barometz
CTCAAAGGCTAAATAAAAAAATATAAGTAAAATTTTTTTAACCCTACTATTAATTAATGTCTTGCAATTCTTCTAATGATTAATCTTGGTCGGATTTGTATCTTTGAAATTACAAATCTCATCACATAACAAGTTAAAGCACTTTCAAAGTCCATTTCAAAATAAAACCTTGGTGGGAACATGCTTATGCAAAGTCATGACACAAGTCACCATTGGCAGGCACGTATATGCCAAGCCAAAGGCATGTGCCACTACACAAACATCATGGACACAGGTCAACATAAATAGGTAAATAGATGGGTGGCGTAATATGCTGAAGCGAATGAAATTATAGGTGAATGCAATGCTGGATTGATTGATGGGCACATGCTTAAAACCTTGGTGGGAACATGCTTGTGCAAAGTCATGACACATGTCACCATTGGCAGGCACACGTATATGCCAAGGCGTAATATGATGAAGCGAATGAAATTGTAGTTGAATGCAATGCTGGATTGATTGATGGCCACTTTTGATATATTGTTTCTTGATACATTAGTAGTTTGAAAGAAAGACCACTCCTAGCCCCATAGGTATTTGAGTCTATGCTACATGATTGTTTCTTTAACTATTTGTAGCACTTAAAGTCATTTATGTCCTTTAAGATGCAAGATGGAATTCTTTATTAGACAATCAACTAACACAATTGAGGAAAATCTATTACACCTGTAAGTTTGGAAAAGGCCACTAAGTCGGTGCTGCCATAAGACATTCCTTCCCACCTCTTCTCCTCCCTCTACTCTCCACGTTACCTCACATACAAAATTTCTATCACTCATCCTCTCTCTACCCTCCACATTGCCCCCCTTACTTCACACCTCTCCTCCTCCCTCTACCATCCATGCCACCCCCTTCCTTCCCACCTCTCCTCCTCCCTGTACCCTCCACCAAGACAGTTGGAATGCGTAATGCATCATGTCTGCTTGGTGTGAATAAATAACACCCAAGTGACATATGCATGAATGGGGAAAATCTCACTTTATATATACGCAACCCTTTGATAATTAAAACATAATGTTTCATGCAATGAACCATGGTTCATATCATACTCATATAATTGGTAAATTAAACATTTGATAACGTATGCTAAAATGGCATATGAAATTGGCCTATCATTCTTGCTCTTTTCTTTAAGTAAAAAATTTGAGACTTTTTTGTTGAAAGTGACACGTGGCTAGTCTACACCCTATAGGTAGTAAGCTTGGGCTGTAAAGAGCTTAAGCCTCAAGTTGGCTAGTATGAAAAGGCCCTACATAGTACCAATGTACTACACATACTTATTAGTACAAAGTATGTAGTGTGTACTATGTAGTATATACATTCAAGTTTTCGGCCTTCAACTTTCAAGTTTCAGCCTTCAAGTGTCAATATTTTTAAATCCCAACTCCCACATGCATATATATGCCCAAATTTAAGGCCACGTATGAAACTCTACCAGGAGCTAAATCATACTTTATCATACCTATCATTTTCCCTTATGTAAACATATGATATGAACAATGGAATGAACATGTGTATTGCTTTGCCTCCTCCGTGTAGCCATGGCAACCTCGCCCTCCTCTGATGATAATCTAATATTAGTGTATGTTATCTCCCCTATTAATTTCCACATGATATTATCAATGAAAGGTGGTGCTGGAACTTTCATGCGCACATGCCTAGGGGATTCACTCACAATAAAGGGGGACGTCACCTGTGTGCATGAACCTCAAGAAAACCCCCTATCTATGATGCTCATAAGATGATAACATCCCTCTATGTAAGCTTATAAGGATACCTTTAAAAATGACTATGTCACCCCCTTCCTTATATCTATGTTTTTTCTCTAGCATTTACACACCCCCTCCTTACATTAACGTATGTTACGTTGAACGTTATTGAGCGAACATAAGTACTTCATGCATGCTGCCAAGAAATAGATGTTACGTACTACGAAATCATCACTGTAAATCACCACAACCTACCTTGAATCATTATTGTGACATATCTCTAATGTTGCTATACCCCTCCCCATCCCCCCCCCATGAGGCCCCCTTCCCCTAACTTCAATTTAAGCTTTAGTATTCACGTAAATACATGGCCTTACCCCTACCTTATAAGCTTATGCTTCATTTCAAAAAAAAAAACCCTCTTGTACACACGTGATATCATAAGTTTTCTAAGAGTGAATTCCCCGGGCGCACACGATAGAAAGAAAGAATATCATTTATATTTGATAAAAACAGAGAGGAAGGCGGTGCTGGAACTCTCGCGCAAGAAAGTGATCGGGAAACTTTCAAGTTTTGGCGGGGGGGGCACACGCGCACACATGCTCAAGAAAGAGAGAGACAGAGAGATAAAGGACAATACTTGGAACAAAATCAGCTTCCAATATGAGGAGTACTTGGAGTAGTGTTGTAGTGCTCCCAACTAGCTTGCACAAATAATAATAATAATAATAATAATAATCAAGATAGAGAGAGAGAGAGAGAGAAATAGAGAGAGAGAGAGAGAGAGAGAGAGAGAGAGAGAGAGAGAGAGAGAGAGAGAGAGAGAGAGAGAGAGAGAGGGTTCACCCATCAAAAGGCAACTCCCCTCATAAAGAGAGAAAAAGAGAGGGCTCACCCAACAGATGCACAATAAAATCTCAAAGAACCTACATAAACACAAATATAAAATCAGAATAGCAACAGAGAGAGAGAGAGAGAGAGAGAGAGAGAGAGAGAGAGAGAGAGAGAGAGATCTCACCCATAGACAATCCTACAATAGACAACAATAGCAACAACGTGAAAAAAAAGAAGGGAGGAGGAGATGTGAAGAAGGAGCTCACTACAACAAATTTAAATTATGGCTTTGCGATGCTGGGTCTATGAGTCTGCATGGAGAGAGAGGTATCGACAGCTCTACGTAGGTGGCTAAATTAGGAGTTAATGTGACATTGCAGGTGAGGGCCCAGGGGATGCCAAAAAAGGTCAACACATGGCATGAGAAAAAGTGTTCTCCTTTTGTATATAGTAAGAATTGCAATTATGAAGTGTCCTTGTTAAAGTCCTCCACAAATATCTTTTTTCAACCAAATTAAGACCAGCCTACCCCCATTAGACCTCTACATCGCCTAGGCAGCTGATTTCTTGCACTTCATTATATACTTTTCCTTTTTTTTAATAAGTACTTAGAGAGTAGTGCTATCTAGGGGTATCAATGCCATCAAAATCACTTGCACGCAACCCAACCACATGGGGCATTCACTTCACCACAATGGGTGCCCACCACAGGGCATCCATGTCAAAAGAATCCAGGTTCAAGCCCCCATCATGACCAATGAATGGACATAGCCACTTGGGGTAGACATACCCATTTTTTTAAAAGTAGGCATAGATTAGAATTAATTAGAAGAACTCTTGAATGGAGTACAAAGAGGATATACAACACCAAAGGGGGCCAAGCCCACAAATTAGTATAGAGCAAGGATGCCCTTATTACAAAACGTATTTACAATTCATCCGCCGTAAGGTTGAAGATGTCGGAGAGATGGGAATTAATAGACTGCTCTTTTTCTTGTAGTTGAACAACCTCCTCCTCCTTGTCTTGGAGCAGCCTGTTGTTAAATTCCATGCACCCTCGAAGTAACTTTGGGATACTGTCCTTCAGCTTTCTTGATCTTTCTTTTCAACTTGGCATCTTCAACTTCTTCCAAGCTCTTCATCAAATCTGCAGGTGACTTTGGTAAAACAGAGATTAAGCATTCAATGTTTGGTCAAATCTTGTGTTTCTTGGCTTAATCCTCTACTAGACTCATTGCTATTGATGGCCTTGAAAGCATTTGAGCTCATTTGAAGTCTAAGGCCCCAGATCTGGACTCCCCGCATACTCTGTTTTTTTGCACAAAACAGAGGATTAATTTGCTAATCAATGATTAATCAGTGCTAATCACTATATTTTGGTGCAATCGATATCGTGACCTTCTGGGAGCCATCTCTGCTCAATTTTTTTGCCCATAAAAGGGCACTGAGATGGCTAGTCTCTCACAACTTTGAAGTGCCATAAAAATGAGCAAAGGGGGCTCCCGGAAGGCCACAATATCACAACTTCATAGGACTCCCCTTTGCTTGTTTTTGATGGCTCTTCAAAGTTGTGAGAGCCCCCCCCCCCCCCCCCCCACAATCCCATGAAATGCTCTTCTTGGCTTCAAAGATGGCAACGGGTCGCAAGGTTGCAGAGCATCATTCAGGATCGCAACAAGCGTCGTTGGGTCGCATCACATCAAGGGTCGAGGGTCAGCGGGTCGCAGCACATCAAGAGTCGAGGGTCGAGGGTCATAGCACATCCAGGGTCGAGGGTCACAACACATCCAAGTTGGTCTATGGATCGTCTTTTTCTTCATTCTAATTTGCCAAAAAAAGGGCAGAGAGGGCTCCTCGGAGGCCACGATATCGCGGCCTTCTGGGAGCCCACTTTGCCCTTTCTCCCCCTCCATAGTCCCATGAAAGGCAATGTGGTGGCTCTTTATGGTTGATGTTTTTTGGCACATCTTCAAAGTAGCTCAAGCCCCCTCCCTCCCCCCCCCCCACAGTCCCATGAAAGGCACGATGGTGGCTCCTCTTGGCTTCATGTATTTTGGCACTTGACCATGACAGAGCGGGCTGGTCTTTAGCTTCTTTTCTCATTTTTTATGGCTATTCAAAGTAGCTCAAGCTCTTCAAAGAATCCATGTTTTTTAGCTTCTTGGATGTTCTTAAGATTCTTGGCTGCATATTTTTTAGCCATGTCAGCCTCCCATGCTACATGCTACAGCGTCCTTCAAAGCCGTTAGAGCCTTGGCAACCATGGCTTCTCTTAGCCCCTTGGCAACCTTCAAAGAGGCTAACATATGTAATTCTTTTGTACAGATGGATATGGGTGAAAGTACAACTCTTCCTTTAAAGACTCGAGGGAAGGGCAAAGACAAAGCCTCAACACCTCCAAAGAAGAGTGGGAGAAAGAGAAAGCCTCCAATTTGTGCAGACACTGAGGAGGGTGACCACGATGGGGATAGATCCGAGATGGAGGCTCTTGCACAGAGGACACATCTACAAATGTCCATGATTTAGATGAAGGGAGAGATGAGACGAACTCTTTCATTGAGGACATTAGCTTGGATCTTGTGGGAGGGGGTGACATCATTTCTAGATGTCACCCCCTCCCACAAATGACACATCTACAAATGTCCATGATTTAGATGGAGGGAGAGATGAGATGGACTCTTTCATTGAGGACATTAGCTTGGATCTTGTGGGAGGGGGTGACATCATTTCTAGATGTAGGCTACTCGGTTCAGATGATGAGTGCCCTAGAATCCCCTTGTGTAAACTCGTCGTTACCTATGCTAGAGTAAGGGGATTGAGAAGTGATGTCACTGCACTTATTAAGAGTGTGTTCCAGTATGAGGGATACCTCCCAAAAAAGGGTGCATTTATAATTTCTATCTGCACAGGCAGTGGGGAGGAGACCTAGGTTACACACCAGCACTGAGGCATGCGCAGTCCGTGAGCTTGGTGATGGCTATTGCTGCTGGGGTTGTCGATCGAGTAGGATTTGGATAGCCTGATCAAACTCCGTGCAATCTAAAGGATCATGCCAATTGAGTGGGTTGAAGGGGGGGGATCCACCTCCTTATTCTCCTATGGTGGTTGGGGTGGGATCTCACCCTCCTTTAGGGGGGTGGGTGAAGGGAGGTTGGTGTGCGGAGATGTGGTGGAGGTGGAGGAGCAGTTGAGGAAGAGGAAGTTGTGCCGAGGGAGGTGTCGAGGAGGAAAGGAGTTGGATGTGCTGATGGAGAGGGAAGATCTTTGGGAGGTATGGGGAGGCCCAATCCCAGATGGAGAGATGAAGGGGGTGATGGTGGTGTGGGTCAGGGAGGTGGAGAGGGAACATGAGGAGGTGTTGTAGTAGAAGGGCACTAGAAAAATGGGTAAGGTGGTGGTTGAAGAACTGGAAGGAGGGAAGCTTGTGCCCAAGAGGATTTTGGTATGGAGGTGGGGGGTTCCAAGGAGTGTTGGTGGTCACCGGTGTGGGGTGGGTTAGGCTGGGGTTGAGAACTAGGGCTAGTTTGGGAGTGGGGATGTGGTGGGGGTGGCGTGGGTGACGAGGAGGAGAGTGGGAGGTGGGGGGGATCGGTTCCTGCTAGTGGCTCATTGGTATCCACCATTGTAGTTGTCGTTGTCCTCCACCTCAGGGTTGCGGGCGCGGGCCGACCATTTGGAGAATAAGAAATTTTTGGTTTCTTGTGCACCTCTTTGATGGAGATTTTGTATGGGAAGACAATGTGGGAGTCATCAAACTGCATGATGTCGGTGTGGCAGCTATATGACTTGGATTTGGCGGTAGCAGTGATGGTAGAGGACTAGAAGACCATAAGGTGTGTAAGGTGGGAGGGCTCAGCAGAGCGAAGTGTTTTGTAGGCATAGAAGATTGTCAACTAGCCGAGCCTTTCTAGGAAGTCGAGAGTGGCGAGGGATTTGGAGGAGTTGTATGGGTATGGCGAGAGGCCATGGGAACAAAAAGATCAATAGTGGCATCATCATTGGCATGCCTGTACTCAAGAAGCATCACCCAATTGATGAAGTTGGCTACGATGGGGTGTATGGGAAGGGTGGAGGTTAGTGGGGTTGACAAAGGACACTTGATTTTGGAAAAAGAGTGTGACAAGGAGGTTGATGGAGGAGCGGGGGGACTTGTTGAGGAGGTAGGAGAGAGTGGAGGAGGTGAGGTGGCTGTGGATGAAGATGTTATGTTGTGAAGGTTTAAGTGAAGAGCATGGTATTGGAGATCAAGGAGTTGTGGGGGGTTTTGCGGTGGGGTGGAGAGGGTCAGCACCTCTATGGGTAGTGTCCATGAGAGCATTGAGTTTTTCTCCAGAGTTTTTCTCCATGGTGTTGGACATCTGCCCCGTGGGTGCTGGTGGGGGTTGGAGAGCATGCCCTTCTACTGCTCCGGTCCTTCTAGGGGGTTTTGCGGTGGGGTGGAGAGGGTCAGCACCTCTATGGGTAGCATCCATGAGAGCATTGAGCTTTTGCTCCATGGTGTTGGACATCTGCCCCGTGGGTGCTGGTGGGGGCTAGAGAGCACGCTCTTCTACTGCTCTGGTCCTTCTTTGGCCACATGTTTGTAACTGTCAAAGGAGGCGCACAGGCGGTTACCCATCCTCAGTGGTTTGGACTCTGCGGTGGAGGTCCTAAGCTTCTTTTTTGGACGATGGATAGGGCATGATTGGCTGTGTGGGTTCTTCCCTAGCCACCTGGATTTGGTGTTAGAGCTAGGTGACTGAGCTAGGGTGGTTGTGAGGGTAGTCTCGCGATCTTTCAGGGTTGATTGCAAGTGTGTGTTGGCAAGGATGGCTAGGAGCATGGCTTGTTGGGCAACTATTGTCACCTATTCATGTTGGCGTTGCATGTAGTCGGTCATTGAAGTGACTAGCTCCCGAGAGAGGTTCGAAAAGCCCTCCGCAAAATTGGGAATGGTATCGTTTGTTTGGGAGGACCAAATGCCTTTTGAATAGGCCTATTGGGAGTAGAAACACCCCACGTGGACCCCGTGTAGGGTGTCCATGGTGTGCCTGTGTAATGTGGAGGGTGATCCTATTGGGGAGCGGAGAAGGTAGGAGTTGGCTCCCAGGGCTAGGAGTTTGGATGAGGTTTTCTTCAAAAAATTAGGATGTGCGAGACGAAGGTCCTCCTCTTTGGCTTTGTGATGGGCTTCTACATGAGTATCCACATGGTGGCGTTTGGAGGGTGGCAAGGTTGGGGAGGGCTTGGGGTCCGGGATAAGAGGAAGAATGGAGGTGGTGCTCTATACGCGGATGGGGTGTAGAAGGTCTTCCCAACCCGCGGCGTGATAGAGTACTTTAGTGAGTAAGTATGATGTTGCAAGCTTGCCCTGGGGGTTTGAGCAAATGGCATGGAGCTCTTTATGGAGGTATTCTACCCAATTGTCCTGGACTCCTTGGTGGACGTAGATGAGGGTTGTAAGATTGCACCTATTAAACCTGTCTAACCAGTGCGCAGGTGGTGAGGAGGAATGATAGGGCATGGTCAGGCATCACAACGAGCTTTAGACGAGTGATGTTTTTCCATTTAACTCCATCCTTAGTGGTGGACCCTTGGAAAGCATCGCACACATAGTGCATGGCATGGTTGTACCTGATATGGTTTATTCCTCTCTTGTCTTGGCCCTTGCACCAGCTAAGCAGGTGATTGTAAAGAAATTCCTAAAGCTACCCCTTCCCTATTTCCATGGCTATCCTCAACATTTCTAGTGTTAGTCCTGCCATGGCTGGAGCTGGTGCAGGTTGGGGCATGATAGGTAGGGAGGGAGCTAGGCCTGGAGGATAGTATCACATATGTGGCCCTTACCTTGGTGGTGGACCAGCGTGTGCTTCATAGGGATCCACATGGTATCCAGGATGTACTCCGCGAGGTGGGTAGTGGTTATGCATTTGTGCCACGTGTTGGATGAAATGTTTTGGGTGGGCTCATTATTCTCTTTGGTAAGAGGTCCCTGGGCCTTGGTGAGACATCTCCTGACCTAGGTTTGGTGCTAGCCTACAATCGCGGCACAAATCTACCATTACAACAGCCGGCATGGATCCTAGACTGCTGGAAGGTTACTGGGGCCTTGCTCCACCTCTGGTATAGGGTCTAAGGGTGGTGTGACAGTTCTCTCTAGCTGACGTTCCATGCCCGTGTTCCTGGGATGAGGCTCCTTTGTGAATATGCAGGGGATCGTGGGTTTTGCTCGAGAATTGTTGGTCTGTCCATGCACTGGGCAACCAATCCTCCTGCCTCTAGGTGAGGGATAGTGCATCCTGAGCTTGAATGCTCTTTACTTTGGTTGGTGTTGTCAAGGACTAATACCGTTTGGCTCCACTCTGTGTTGATTGAAGGATTGTATCTCACAAGTGGTTACGCATTTGATGGTTCTGTGTCATCCAACAGAGGGTTGTTTTGCACCAATCTCCCTGAGCATAGGTGCATAAATGTGTCGAGTGATAGTGCAGGGTCACACTCTGGCATGGATTTTTTTTAGAGGCTGAGGTATGATTGTTTGCTCACAGAGAAATAATTGTTCTTTTATTAAGGTACGGATGTTCACTTGTTAGGGAACTGACGTACCTCTGAGCATGGCTTAGTGGGAGATGCGATTGTATGGTGGAGTTGGCATGGTTGTTCCTTGAAGAAACATGCATTCACAAGTTGGAAGGATACGGTCGTGGATATGCTAAGGAACGCTCGTACACTAGGGAAGGTATGATCGTTCACTTGAAGTTGGTGCAGCCGGGGATATGGAAGAGAATGTGTAAATGCTGGGGAACGTACGGCCATTCACTTGGGGGGAGGTACGACCGTACACGAGGGAAGGTATGATTGTTCACTTGAAGTTGGTGTGCAGCCGTGGATATGGAAGAGAATGAGCATACGCTGGGGAAGGTATGACCATTCACTTGGGGGAGGTACGACCGTACGTCTATGAAGGTACAAGCGTACGCTTACAGACACTAGTAGGTGTCTTGAATGAGCCAAAACGACGTATCTTCTGATAGTAGCTGCCCTCTGATATTCCCCTGATAGTATAGATGTACTCCTTTTATACCCTTTTTAATGCACTTTATGCTCTCTTTAATGCATTTAATACCCTTTTTAATGCACACTACTTGTCATTGATGAGGCATATATGGGAGGATTGTTACCAAAGGAAGCAAACACACATGGCTTAGAAGCATATGGCCATGCATTTGAGAAGTGAACAGCCGTTCACTTCTCAAAAAAGCTGGCCGAGATTGAATGCATCTACTTTCTCCTTTGGTTTCTTTGAGATTTTAACCCCTCTTAGATGACTTTTTTATGTTTTTTTTTTTGTGGATGGCTTAGGCTAACCCCTGCTATCCAATGATGCCTATAATGCCTAATTAAACCTAATGGCCTAAGATTAATTGTGAGCTTAAGCTACTATGCAAACTTCTTGAAACATTCCATGGCCATATATCTAATCTTACCACAATAATGACACTCGGTGCCACTTCTATAATGATGTTAAGGTTACTATCTACCTCTTCCTCTAGAATTCAATCTCCCCCTACCTCGAGAGTACGACTCTCTACCTCCTTGTGCACCATACGATGGCTAAAACCTCTCTTGTTGTTGTCGTGGTCTATCCTGCCAACCATGTCCACCTAAATGTTCTCTAAATGAGGATCTCTCGCTACTTCTTGCACCTTTTTTAGTGTAAAATTCCTAGTCGCTTACATGCCCAACTGCTACTCGATGATGTACCTAATCCAATATTTAACTCTTCCATAATAGACAGCAAAGTCAACTCTTCAAATTCTAGGGGATCACCACTTCTCACAGTAATGGAAGTGTCAAATGATTTATACTCCTTGCCCAAACCTTTCAATGTAACAACAACCAAATCATCATCATCCACCATTGGTGCATTGATAGATTCCAATGCATCTACATATGCTTTAATCTCTTGCACATAATCATGCACACTCCAATTGTTTCATATTATACTATGTATCTTTGGTTTCAATTGGATCTTCCTTGCCTTTGTGTTTGTGTCATACATCTTCACCAACGTATCCCATGCATCTCTACATCCTAGATATGGCATAACATCCCATCTATCATATAAATAAAAAAAGAATGTAACACCTTGAATTCTCTTTTTGTCCAATTCCTATATGCTATAAGTTATGGTGGAGTTATATTAACTACGGGAGCCCTTGGCTCCATCTCTATCACCAAATTCTAAAGTCCTTTTCCTTTTAAGAGGTTTGTCATGTGACAATACTTCTAAATCTATTAAGATTTTTACCAATAATTTTATTTGGCCATCACTCATCTTGGCCAAACATAATGTTTTAGTAGGCACACCAACAAATCAACACAATGTGATGTGGTACAAAATGCACACCGCTCACCACACATGCACATGTAACACATATGAAGGATAATGCCCAATGTATATTCACTGACTCAACCTCAAATGTATCCAAAATACATCCTCCACATCATACACATGTTTGAGTACTTGTACTTACATCATACATGCTCCCATGTACACATATAAGCTTAAATCTTGCTTCAATTTTCTAAAGATAACTCATTATTTTCATACACTATCATAATAGTCCATGCTCTACTTCTTTGCTCAATAATTCAATGTTAAAATCTTTAACCAAGTGATCAAATACATGTTATGATGATTATACTTGATGCTTGCATCCATATACGACAATACACATATATTCCAATTCTCAATGTAGTTGAGAGATGCACTCTATTTTAACTTACATGAGTTTTAGGCTCTTTAAACAACTTGTTTCTCACTGTTGTTCACTCCTTATGCTCTTCAACACCTGTAAAAGGCTTCAAAAAGGTAGCTTGGATCATACACGTGGTTTAATCACTTCAATAGCTTAGTTAGCCTTCTGTTTGCACACACAAAGCCTTCAAGACTAGTTTGCATTGACTTTCAAGGAGGTGAGACCAACTTGTTGTTTGCCTGTTGTGCACTCTTGGAGCTCAGCACATAAGATTTTAGTTGTTAGCTACTCTCTATAGGGTGTATACTCACTATTTGACTTCACATCCAACCTAGAGTAGCTCATGTACCTACTACTTAAGTGATGATGTGTTGATCATCTTTTGCACTGCTTTCAGGGAAGAGCCTTAGCTTAGGAATCCTTGCTATACTTTGCATTTAGAGTATTAACATATCTTAGCCTAGTTGGAGTGCAAATCCACTAGGGTTGGTAATGTTTAACTCTTGGTTTGTTGTCTATTTTTTTGGATTAATCGGTTACCTTGGTACAATGGAGCATGGAGCAACCCTTTAAGCCCAAGTTTCATGTTTACAAGTAAGTGCTCTTTTCCAATTCTTTTGAGAATTTTGTTCATTTTAGGTGTTAATCTCATCACATTATTAAATAGGTTAGGAAAAGATAAAGCATCCTATTAAATCCAAAACCCAAAAATACGCACCATTATGTAGAAATTAGAGAGCAGAAGCTAGATTTTTTAGTTGAAACTCAAAAAATTACTCTTTGGTTTACCTACGTATGTGCTCTACTAAGCTTGCAAATGCACATTTGTAAAAGTGGAAACACATGTTCCTAATTTTGATAGGGAAAATTCATATAATATTCTCATTAAGGAAAGGTTAGAAAATATTCCCTCCATAAATGACCTTAATGATAAAAATAGCTGAAAACTAACCACCATCACGTGGCCCAGACTTCCATCATTGCAAGTGGCAAAATCTATTAGATTTGTGTATGCACATGCAAAAGTGAGAATACACATTCCCAAACTTATGAATGCACTTACATAAGTCCAAGAGATACTTAGCCATGCATGTTCGCACATTACCATGCATGTTCCAAATCTTTCTTGGCCATGCATGCTTGTTGCTCCCCATGGATTTCCAAGACTTTTCAATGCATGTTTGCAAGCCCCAAAGGGACCTAGAGACATACGTTCCTAACTCACCTTGCTAGGCACATCCCCAAGTGGGAACGTAACTTGTGAACGCATGTTCATAAGAATTCAAACAAAGACTAAAAACTAAAAAAAAAAGACAATTAAATCCATAATTTCCAAGGCCACCACATGACGTGTCATTGAAGGGTGTTCTCTAAGACTAATCACCCTTTTATTTTCACAAGGTCAAGAAGGATTTTTGGACTCAATCTCGCACTAGAAGAGAGTGCCTCAAATGACATAGAATAAAGAGCACCTTCTTAAGAGGAATCAATGCACCTGCTTAAGAGGAATCAATGCACAATTCACAGTCCCTCTAGGACCTCATCAAAGCCAAGTTGCCCTAGTCACAGAGTATTCAAACAATAATGAAGATGCTAGCTTGAGTGGGATCTATTACTAGGGGCATATCACATCAAAGCCTCATATGGACTGAGAAAGAGTGCATGACTACCCTACAACCATCAAAGGCATTTTATAGAAGTGATTAGAGACATTACCATAGGAGGTCCAAGTGACATGTGGAAGTCAAAGAATCAACAAATCACCCAACAAGTAAGTCTAGACCACCGATGAGTGGCCAATCATGGAGCCATTGGTTCCCAATATAAACCCTAACTAGTCTAGTTCAGGAACGAGAAGTGACAATCTTGTAGAGAAAGGAGTAATTTGTCCTAGAACCATAACTAGCATGGCTGTAGACGGTTATGTTAGCAACATTTAGGTCCAAGTGACATGTGGAAGTCAAAGAATCAACAAATCACCCAACAAGTAAGTCTAGACCACCGATGAGTGGCCAATCATGGAGCCATTGGTTCCCAATATAAACCCTAACTAGTCTAGTTCAGGAACAAGAAGTGACAATCTTGTAGAGAAAGGAGTAATTTGTCCTAGAACCATAACTAGCATGGCTGTAGACGGTTATGTTAGCAACATTTAGCTCAGAGAGCTCTCAAAACACAAACATTGGAGTGATTGAAATATCTTGGAGGCCCATTGTATCCTTAGGCTTTATAGCATTAAACCTCGTAGTATAGGGGATTTAGGTATCATAGCCATCGAAGCGTAGCAAAACAACCCAAGCTACTAAGGCCGAAGAGTTAACCTAAGTTGCTAGGTACACTACAATGGGAACCTTATAGTCAATAAGGAGTAGGAAGATTCAGAATAGACCTGACCCTAGGAGGAGCATAAACATCACAGTATAATCCAATGTTTCACGGCTACCCTTCCCAATACCCCAATTTGCTTCACGAGCAATTTGGGGTACTGTGGAGGTAGTATCTAGATATGCCATGCCACCACCTACCTACCAATAGTACCCTGACTATCCTTCATAGCCATTTCTCTAACCTCCACCTACACCACTACCTGCACTGACTATTGACGATGTCTTAAGAATAGCAGCCAAATCGGGAGGGGGTCAGGGCTCATAATAGGGCTTACAACAACTCCACCTCACCTGTAGTGATGGAGCCAAACCCTAAATAGTAAAATATGATCAAACAGTACAAATCAAAAAATTAATACCCAAGTTCAATGGGATTGAACATCCTATTGCACACTTAGAAGTGTCTGATTAAATGTGCAACACGTGGTTGACCTAAAGACCTAGTAAGGAGGAGTGCCTTTGGCCTTCTTACCATGGAAGTGTGATCAAATGTGTGACAACATGTGGTTGACCTAATGACTCAGTAAGGTGGAGTGACTTTGGCCTTACCATGGAAACAAAGGCAAGATAGTGAAACTAGAAGAAAAGGCTGACTTTAACATCCTGAAGATTGTATTCATGATTGGGTATTCTTGACAAGGAACCTAATGAACCCAGTTGATCAACTCTACCATGTAAAAACAGTAAGAAAGAGTCAATCTAGGAATATATCAACAAAATGAGATACCTCCTCTTGCTGTTCTAACAATGATAAATTCTCTAATAATGAACAACTAACTGGAAGGTTCTTGGAGGGAATCCTTGGTCCTACATTGCATAATAGCCTGTACTAAGAAAAACATAAAAACTTTGAGCCAAGGCATAGGAGTGCCATAGATTTTTATGATAAATTCTTGGGAACTTCTTCAAGGAATCTCCTTAAAGGGAAACCATCAAAAGCATCTTTTGGCGCCAGTTCCTTCAAGGATCGGTGTGCAACAAAATTTCTTTGTGGAGATGCTCAATTCCTATGACTACATCCTTGGCACTCTTCATGAGTGAAACTAGAATGGTTTATGATTGGGACACATACCATATCTACATTTGAAAAAGGAATGAAACCCTCAAGGTAAACCAACAAATATGAAAAACTCATAATTGGTGGGGACCTTTTTTCTTGAAGAATCAATAACCATAAATAACACCACTGAAATAAACATGTGCCTCCTCACCTATCATAAAATGATGGACGAAAATTGTGAGAGCTCAGAGTTTGCCTCATTTCTAGAGTAGGAAGACTTTGAGAATTGGATGTACATCCTTGCAACCATGGACATCCTCCCAACTAGAACTAGCATGAGATATGCCACATTAGATGGCAAGGAAATTTCTTCCATTGAGCACTACAGCAATGTAGCGTACACTAGAATTTAAAGGTGATATTCATGGGACTTTGGGGCACAAAAAGATCAAAAAGAGAAGACTTATGTCTCTTCTAGGGAGGAAATGAAGACCATTAGCTTTGCTACGTTGAGGACATAGACTTCCACGTAGACTTTTACCATCAATGGTGGAAAAAAGCGCTCAATATTTCTTAACCTTGGTTAGGTTAATGGTTGCTGAGAGTGATAAACCCTCCGCTTTGCTACTTCAAGGACATAGAATCCCATGTAGACTTTTACCATCAATGGTAGAAGTAGCTCAATGTTTCTAAAGTTTTGGTTTGGTTAATGGCCACTGAGAGTGATGAACTCTTAGGTTTGGAAGAATATATAAAACTCTCATGCTCTACAAGAAGAGAAAGGAACAAAGCCTTAGTAGATGCTAAAAAAGAAGCTAAGTGTAGAACACTCAAGCCTTGCAAGATAGAGAGAAGGAGAGGAGAATGTAAGGGCCATACCGGTTTTCACCCCAAGCCACTCTTGGTGGAGTAACTCTCTCTTATGGAGAGCTAGGGTCCTCAACCTTGCCTCGTTTGTTGTCATCACCACAAAGGAGCTCTGCAAATGGGTGGGGAGAATATATATATATATATATATATATATATATATATATATATAGAGAGAGAGAGAGAGAGAGAGAGAGAGAGCTATATATATATATATATATATATATATATATATATATATATATATATATATATATATATAGAGAGAGAGAGAGAGAGAGAGCTATATATATATATATATATATATATATATATATATATATATATATATATATATATATATATATAGAGAGAGAGAGAGAGAGAGAGAGAGAGAGAGAGAGAGAGAGAGCTATGGAAAGCCTAACCTCTACTTCTATGCCACAATGAGTGAAACCATGAGAAGGTAGACAAGAGAAGGAGAGAGGAAGAAGAGAGCATACATCAACACCATCACACTCACCCACACAATCCTTAAGCATGCATGCAACAAAGAAGAAGAGAAAATCATACAAGCAACTCAACCACACGAGTAATAAGGCTCAAACTCAATTATGAGAATGGGATTATGTCATTAGTGAAGATGTCATATATAATACTCATTTGTAAAATGCCATAGCCCCATCCAACTAATGAGTGGGGACCTAATAAGCTAGTCTAGGCTGATTCCCTAGCCTAATTGTGCATCGTTGCCATTACACAAGTCTTAATCTCGATGTTTGTCTATCTTTCAGCATTACGCAAATCGTAGTTGTGAGATTTCCCATAATCATTTATATGAAGTGCATTGCACGATACAAATATATAGCTTGAAGAAGTTGTTGCATGTGGAGTAATGTTAGCCAATGTGGTTAACATGCCGCTCTCCCTAATCATGTTTCTGTCCTCAAAATCGGCAGGTGAAGATGCTTCACAAAATACTAGTGGTAGAAGCCACTCAAGTTCTAGTAGAAGTTAAGCAAGACTTCATGTACTAGATGGTTCAATGGGGAAGGATTGTAGGAGGTCTAGAAGACAATTTCAAACACATTCTTGAAAGTGAGCATGTGCCATTCTTACATCCACTATACTCACTTTGTAATAGTAACTAAGTATTTGTCAAAGTGTGGGGCCCTTTATGTGTCGAAAAGACATGTCTTGTCGACCTTCATTGAACGCGTGCCATTTTGGGAATTCCACCAAAAGTACAATGGTAATATTTGGGTCCAACGCACCATCATAACCTTGAATCCCACCAAACTACAGTCGTGGGTCCATAATATCTAGGTTTAATGCACCATCATAACCCTGAATGAACTTGCACATAGGATAAAGCATCCATTATTTAGTGAGGAAAAGGGGTAGTCAGGGTGGAGGGATCCATGGGAAGTTAAATTGTAGCTTTGGATTCTCCTACTCAAAAAGGTCCCAAGCCCATCTATGTTTTATGAGAATGTAAAGTGGGTTGATCCTGAGATACCAAGAGGTATAATAGTACTCTTTCTAACATCTAGTCTTCACAGAAGATACGGATGCTGCCATATAGGTTGCTCTCCCACAAGATCATGCATGATTAGGGTCGTACTGGCCTATGGTTGCTCATATCATCCCCTATCCCTCTTGCAAATGAGATCATAACCACTTGTGGAACTTGTGCTCTAGATTAAACTTGATGAGTCTAATGTTAAGGCGATAATTAATGATCCTCTTAGCATTGGGAATAGGGTTTGGGCATTGCCTCTAATCCAATATTCTGAGTGTAATATTCTGAGTGTACGATCAATATCGATCTTGTCTCGAGAGGATCATGCCACTTGAATGGGTAGTCAAGGGCCTATATCTATTGTTCTTTGATGGGTGCTGAAGGGATTTGCCTTCTTCCAAGACCTGTGGTGGGAGAAAGGGGTGGTTAGCTTACAAGGTTGAGGCCTTGGGGAGTCTATTAAGGACATCACCACCAAGAGAGGTGTTGGGGCCAACTTGGAAGATAGATGAGAGGGGTGACAATGGGCTGAGTTAGAGAGGCAAGTGGAGATCTCCAGGGAGGAGTGGCGGGTGGTGGTGAAGTGAAGCAAGGAGAGGTGTAGTGAAGGTATAGGATTGGTCTAGGGGAAAAGGTGCCAAGGCTTGCACCTTCTCTTTGCCTTTGGAAGAGGGACCCAAAGTAGGTAAGGAGGAAGAGGGGCTGCTTTGATGGTGAAGGGCACTAGGAAGATATGCTGGGACCACCTACTTCACCTTTTGGTGGACCTTTCTTGTTGAGGAGGTCATTGTTGCTACCATACACATCATCATCATCATTGTCCTTCATACTATCTGTAGAGTCCTCCTCTTCATCCTTAACTTCAAGTTGCAGGCTTCATGGACTGATAAAATTCTAGAACCTCTCAGGATTCCTCTTCAAAGATGTCCTCTGGGTACGCTTTCTACTACTACCATGGCATATCTTGTGCCTATTATCATTTGGGAGGATGTCCATAGTTGTAGGTTTGTACATCTACTTTTTTGAGTCTTCTGGCTCTGGAAGTGATGCAACCAAACTTCCACATTCCTTATCTAATGTTTTCTGATAGGTTTGGCACATGTGGCTCAGTGGTGTTATTAGTGGTTATGGAGACTTCGGCAAAACATCCCCCACTCATTGGATGAGTTTTCCATGTTTGTAGTTTCATTTTGGGGGGTTTCATTCCTTTTTCAAATGTAGATGTGGTCGAGGTCTCAATCAGGACCATTCGGGTCTCTCTCATGAAGGGTCGACCTATGATGCAATCATAGGAATTAGGCTATTGAGAAAAGGTCATCATCATAAAAGAGCGGTGGAAACTTAGGCCAAAAGTTTTAATTCTCAAATTTTGTAATAACGCCATGGGTTTATTGTGGCTCCATCAACGAGCTTGGCTATCAAGCTGGTAGTTTTAATTGATGGTTTCCCCCACTTCTCCCAACACTAGTTGATAATGTTGTTGACCCCAATCTCTCCATCTAAGATGGTGGTGACTTGGATGTCCTTGTATTTCATAGAAAGGAAAAAAATCATTTCATCGCTTTCAAAGTAGTAGCCCATCTTATTCCCCAGTACCTTTAGAAAGGCTTGGTGAATGGCCTCCCTTAGCAGTGGCGGTGCATCATCCTTTAACTTATCCAAGGACTCTTGAATTACATGTTCTTACATTCCTAATTTCAACTTTCCATCCATCAAGTCCTTTAAGACCTTCAATATGCTTGGACTTCCTTAGAGTAAGGAGCCAAAATAAATTTACACTTGGGAGGAAAGGAAGGCAGAGATTCTAGCTATGTCTCTAGGTGTCTATCCATAATGGCTTACATAACTTTTGGGGTCGGTATTGGTGTATGGAATGTGTAGATGCCCTGGTGAGTGGGGTACTCTTTAGTTATTATCTAAGAGTTCAAAGCTTTTATCCTCCTGTTCTGAGTGTCCTTGGGTCATGGAATGGATTGATTCTTTCCCTGGTCTTCTTTTGCGTAAGGTGAAACTAGCTTCTGAGATTGGCATCCTCTCCAATGGTTGGGACCATTAGAGGTTTCACCTCCATTTGAGCTTGGCATTCTCTTACTAGTTTTTAGGCTTCTTTGAGTCTTATTTTTTCCTCATTAGGATTGGGATACTCTACTAGCTTGTTAGGCAAGTTGGTAGGGTCTATGAATAGTTCTTCCAAGTTGTTAGGCTTCTTTGAGTCTTATTTTTTCCTCAATAGGATTTGGGATACTCTACTAGCTTGTTAGGTAGGTTGGTAGGGTCTATGAATAGTTCTTCCAAGTCTCAAGTTGGAGATTCACTTCTTCCTCTGGAGAGGATGAAGAGATGTTGGAAATTATGTCCTCACCTGATCCCTCTTGAATTGTCACCCGGTCTTTGTTGGCAAATCACAAGACCACCCATGGACCTATAGAGGATGGAATCTCTCCATGGTTGAGGAGGAGGATCAATAGAGAACTTGAGCAAGAAAGAGAGAGCAAGTTAGACACAACACAAGGTGATTGGATAATGAAGGAATGAGATGAGATGAATGAACCAATAAGTACAATACCCTTTTATATAGGCATTAAACCCTATCTTTTGACTCTAACTAAGAGCTTGTTCACACCTAGAGTGTTCACACCAAGTTGGCTATAAACCTAATGACCAGATGCCTGTATTCCCAATGTCACATGGTATTTTGGTGTATTATTTCAACACCCTCCCTTAACAAAATATCCATGGCTACTATGATGTCAATGCTAGATCTAGTTATTGTTTACAATGCTAGTTATGATGACCATGCTGGTGCCCCCGTAGATCTTACTCCAATTAGGTTTACAATGCAAGTTATGAGATAACAGATGCTAGACTTCTAGTTATAATTACATTTCACTTAGGATAGAGGGCTGACCACCATGGGTGGGCTAGCCTTGGATGATTTAGGAAGCCACCTATGCCTTTTATAACATCAAGGCTATATAACAAACCTAAAAAGTCTAAAAGATTCATATTTTGGGGGACGACCCATGCAAAGAACCCTTGACTCAACATAAAATAGGAATTAGAAATAAAGGGAGAATCTCCCTTGGATGACCAATATGCTTATGAAGATCTTCTTGATGTAGCTCGTAATGTCGATGTAGCTCTTGATCTTATTTATGTCAATGTAGATCTTGATGTTAATGTAGCCCTTGGTCTTCTTCATGCTTGATTTCATTGTGTAATGAAATCCATGTAGGCAAAGAAGGATCATATTCTCAATGTGTTCATGAAGTCTGACATGATGATGTATGTCCCTTTCAAATGATAATACATTGAATTTGCTTAAGGGGGTCTTAGCCTTATCAACCACCAAGGCCAGTGTCTTTCCCTTGCATAACTGATTTATGAGCACGATAGATGAGGTACATGAAGCATATAAGCTCAAAATTCCCATCGTCCCAAACAATGCTAATATAGATTTATACCCGATTTTGGATTAATAAATTGACCACTCAAATCAAGGGGGGAAATTGATTTGTTACTTTATAGGGGTTTAACAACACTTGAATGCAAGATATGAACCATTAATGGCCCTAAAAACCTCACATAAAGCAATTTTTTGTTGATTGAGCAAAAAAACCCTGATTTGGAGAGAGCACCATCGGAGGGAAAATCAAGGGGCTTTCTTGATATGAATCTTTGGCAAGCAATAGCAAGTCCCTAATGGTAGGATTGAACCCTTGATGACACCAATTAATCAGAGGAACCAACACTAATTACCTTCTTAATGATGGAAATATGAAAATGATGATTTGCTTGAATCTCCTCCTTATTTGATCATTTTTCTTCAAGTTTTGGGTATGGATAGCTTGTTGACTCAATAATTGACCTCCAAGAGCAATTAGAACAAATCTAATTGAAGGCTTGTTGATGAAGCTACCTTTTGCATTTTTTTAATCTTCTCCTCCCGGCTGCTCCTATGAACCAAATAAACTCAAAATTTGTAAGCATGTGGCTCTTATCAATTAGTTGCTATAGCTAAGAGGAATCCAGTTGATTCGAAGTGACGAAGGTGAATTTGCAAAAACCCTCCAGAAATAAGCACCGACTTGCAAAGCAATTGTCACGCGATCGATTTGAGGCATTTTTTGATGAATCCCTTGAGTTTTCGTTTAGTAATTGAGTTAGGTTGATGCTCCCAAGATGGTTTATAAGGATATGCAATGGAGAAGGAGAATGCCATGATTTTGTGAGAGGGGGTAACAAGCTGCATTTTTGCAAGGAAGAGGAAAAATGGTGAAAATGATTAGCTACTAAGCATGATTAGTTCAAATGATAAGATGAAGCTAATTATGCTGTAAGAACTAGATGATGAGCAGAGATTAAGCATAAACACTAAGAAGCATGGCTGTGATACCACGTTCGCAATCACAAGACCAATCCATGGAGCTATGGAGGCAGAGCAAGCAAGAGAGAGTAAGTTGGGCTCGACACAAGGTGATTGTATTATGAATGAATGAGATGAGATGAATGAACCACCAAGTACAATACCATTTTATAGGCATTGAACCACCAATTGCATCAGTACCCCAGAAGTGAGTTAGTCTAGTGTTCAATATGCCATGCCAACCACATAAGCATGGAATGCTAAGATTGATGCAAGGAGGTATCTAGTGTGTATACTACATGAGGATGGGAAATCATGACACTATCCATTGCTATGCAAGAAGAGTTAGCCTTAGAAGTAGTAGTTGCACCAGCTCCACCCAACCAACATCATATGGCCTTACCATCTCCATTGATAAATACCCATGCTTGCCTAATGCACCCCACCCGGGGGGTAGTATATGTCCCATGGCACGTCACCCATTACCCCGATCTTCTATTGCTTAATTGTTTACTGTATAAGCACAGTTGCTTCTATTTGGCTGGTGCGTGGCCTGTGGCTCTTTCCCTTTGAATATGACATTTGAAGGTACTATGCCAAATAATGCTTCAAAAGGGTTCCTTCAGGGAGATTCCTTGAAGAAGTTATCGTCAAAGTCTATTGCACTTCTATAGCATGGCTCAAAGTTCTTATGCTTTTCTGAGTAGAAGGTGTTATGTAAGGTCAAATCAAGGATTTCTTCTAGGAATCTCCCAATTAACTATTCTTCATCCGGGAACTTGTCACTATCTGAGCATCATGAGAGTGAAGGTACCTCACTCTATTCATATAGTCTGAGATGGATTCTTTCTCTTACTTTTTGACATGGTAAAGCTGATTGATTGGGTTCCCATCGAGTTCCCTAGTGGTAGTACCCAATTGTGAAAGTAGTCGTAAGGGAGTTAACGTCAACCTTGTCTTTTGGTTTTAGTGATCAAAACCATTGTCATGTCTTTCCTTCTATGGTAAGGACAAAGGCACTTAACCGTACAAGGTCATTAGAATGTCTGCATGTGGCACACATTTGATCAGACACTTCTAAGTGTGCAATGAGGTCTCCAATCCCATTAAACTTAGACATCAATTTTGTGATTTGCACGGGTTACCCTCGTCAAGAATTAATTCAAAAGAGTTGATCAGATTCACTCACAATCGAACTCACACAGTCCTTACATGTGTCACACATGTCACAGTTGATTGGAACTAGGGGCACCCTCTAAAGAATAAGATTCACTCTCGATTCTTATACCACATTGGGTTTCTGTCATCAAGAATTAATTCATAAGAGTTGATCGGATTCACTCACAATTAAACTCACACAGTCCTTACATGCATCGCACATGTCACAATTAATTGGATTCACTCACAACCAACGCTCAATTTGTGATAGGTTATCCGATAAATATCACTAAGTATTCATCATAGACATCTAAAAGAGACATTGTATCAAGGACTTCTATGTGTAAAAAATTCTAGCGTTCCATACCACTAGAAACTATCCCACACAAATCTAGAGATAACAGAATACTTCACATGGGACTAATCTCGTGTCCCATACCACAAGACTAATTCAGAGGTAAAATCATAAAGTATAGTTTAAGATGGAAGGACCAGTTCCTATGAGAAGTTCTACTTTTGATGCATAAGAGCTCTCCTTGAAATTTAAAAAAGTCTTAAATAAAATTTGTTGTAAAGATAATCAAATGAATATGTTACCCTAAGAGTTGGAGTAGTCGTCGTGGTAGTCTTGTTCTTCATCATCATTGATCATATTGAGTCTAAGTGACATAAACTTAAATAACAAATACTAAATAAAACTTGGTGACATAAAAATAAAATCCAAAAGTAAGAGTGTCTTTCCTTGATGTATTGTTGGCTACAAAATGAAAAGGTTAAGAGAAATAGAGAATTTAAAACAATATGTGAATAACTGAAAACATAATTTTTGGGTAGAGATGAAGACTTATCGTGTGTACGTCGAGATGATAATCGTCGAAAACTCAACATGATCTCATGGTAGAGCAGTCACCTCTTCACTCAAATCTCCTGCAATCACTTGCAATCCACTAGGTTAGGGTTAGGTAACTCACCCCTTGGCCTTAGCTTTCAGATTTGTACTGTATGTGCTCCACACTCTCTAGCAGAGTAGCACGTGCTTCACAACTTCTTCCTTACTCCAAAATAACTTCTTCCTCACCACTAATGAAAAGGATGTTATTGAGTATGTACCGGCGATAAGGCATTGGGTACAAGGGAGAAGGTCTTTCAAAACCGTACCATGGTGGTTGAGTACCTCATTAAAATGGAGGGTACTACCAAATAAAGAAGCTTCATGGAAGCCCGCTTCTATATTGGCGGGTTTTGGAAGCCAAAATGTGAGGTTAATGCTTGCTGGGAGTTTTGGACATTTACAGTTTTAGAGGCCTCATCATTGACATTTACACATGTACATGCTAGAGGGTTTCATATGATACATATATCCTCATGATACATCTTTATAGCAGGGATGTTTTTGGTGGATATTTTTGAGGCATTGGGTCCATAGAGGATGGATTACTTTCTTGGATAGATTTGGCCTCATTGACATCTAATCATCATTGGTTGGATGGCTTTTGAGGTTCATATTGCTACTAATATTTTCCTTCACTCAAGAGAGTTTCATGGAGTCTTGCTTCTACCATACACATGGTTTCAAGGATGAAACCTATTTAGGTTGGGATGGTTTGTAACGTGGTAGCCTATGGGAATGAATTGTTGTTTGGGCCAAAGGCCAAGGGGAATAATTATAATGAGCCAATGGGCATGGTCATGTGTGAAGGCCAAGGAGTAATGTAGTGTGAAAAAAAAAAGACAATGGGCCAAGCTCCTAATTATAATCAATGAATGAATGATAATCATACTTTGAGAGTTTCTTGCTCAAGCTTACATGGTGTTACTCCCTTTTGGTGCATGTGGTACTCCATCATGAGTGCAAATCTCATCTCTCTCTCCCTCCTCTCTTGAAGGATGATTCCCAACAAATGCTCTTATCTTTTTAGAATCGTGTCCTACCAGACCATGTTGAGTAGAGTTACACATTAATTGTCATTACAAGATATAAAAGACACACATTAACAATCCTTTCATGTGTGGTCACAATTGATTATTACAACTGTTAGCACGCTGAGGCTTCTATAATAGTAGAGGAACTAGCACTTTGATGTTCACTTGAAACACCGAGAACTACTGTTGAGGCTATACGATGAGATACTCCTACAAAGCATACATTTTGTAAGTGCATGGAGATGTACTCAATGGGATGCATATTACTCTTGCATAACTTGCATATAAGTATATCTATACATACACACACACACACACACATACATATATTTGTGTGTGTGTGTTTCTGTCTCTCTCTCTCTCTCTCTCTCTCTCTCTCTCTCTCTCCACACACACACACACACACACACACAAGATTCAAGAGTTAGCAATAAAGATCTTGATCTTGTGATGTCTCAATTGGACTATTGTGGAACAATACAAGATATCATTGAAGTGAAATATGAAGCTAAATGGAGATTCCTAGCAATAGTGCCAAAGGTGTTACTTGTTCACATAAGATTATGGGGAACCTACCATATAGCCAAGGTAAGACTTACTTTAAGAGATTTATCCTCAAATGGTAAGAGCTCAATTATTGTACTCCTCCCATATGCACTATTACACCATTAAGGTTCCCCTAGTGGGTTGTGTAACCATTCTTTGTAAAGCTTATAGTGGCAATCCTTACAAGGCACCATTTCTTCCATGTGACTTGAGAAAGTGACAAGAGAGAAGAGAACAAGGAGAAGAAGAAAGAAATGCTATTGTATGAATGGATGAGATTCCTTACAAACATCAAGAAATTAGATTCTATACATCATAAGGCATTTCTCATCCCCTAAGAGTAAGTGACTTGAGGCACTCATCATTATATACAAGAATTTGGCCTTATGATACAACCATGAAGAACATAATTGAGAGCATCTCAAGAATTTTTACAACATGGAAAATATGTTATTACAATATAATTTCTCTTTTACATATAAGTGCTTGCAAAACAACAGAAAAGATGTTATTACAATAAAATTGCCCTTCTACATATGAAAGTGGATGTTATTGATGAAGATTATTGTTGATGAGATGATCTTGCTAACCTCTATAAGTGCGGATGCTATTGATGAAGATTTTTGTTGATGAGATGATCTTATGAAGATGTTGATGAGATGATCTTGCTAACCTCTATAAATTGGCCAACACGCACGCCCATAAGTGTGACTATGACACTCAAAATTGGTTCTCTAGATAGAAAATTTTAAAGGTTTTGGCATTTTTGAGGATTTTTAGGCTTTATGTTGTGCCTAATAGTTTCTTGATCCTAGTTCAATTATTGGATTAACTAATCTATCAATTTTGGAAGATACATAGTCACATGAGAAAAATAAAAATTAACACACTAAATCTCACCATTTGGCTTGCTAAAAGATGTTTTCTAGATTTACTTGAAATGTACTAACACACTTATCAATCTTTACCCCAAGATAATACATCAATCTATTACATAAACAACACATTAAAAAAACACACACAGGGGGATTCCAAAACGAAATGTATTTCATAGTGTAAACTCCTATTCAACATCAACAATTGGGTGAATCCAAGACTTGGAGTAGATGATGAAAGAAACTAAGCACTAAGACTAATCTCCTATGAAACAACTCAAAAGATGTTAGAGGTTTAGAAAATTACCTTACCTTGACGTGTATCGTGTGGACTTTGTCAAAAAGTCACATTGGTTGCAACGTCCATGTTGATGGTGAGCTAGCTCCATTTCCTTGTTCTCAATTGTCACATCAAAGAGCTCGTTGCTTGAGTGAAGAGATCTACTCACGTGGATCAATTCAAGAAAACATAACCTAATCTATACTAATCTAGCTACTCAAGGAAGAGAAGAAGACTAGCCTCCCTAGACATGCATATAAGCCATGCATGCATAGACTCAAAGAAAGCAAGAGAACACAAGAAAAAAGATATTACAACCTTGAATCAAAATGAGGAGCATGTGTTGAGATTATCCATTGCAAAATTGTCGTATATAGTTTGAAATATTTTCACCTTTGCTTTGGTGAAGACTTATTTTAAGAATAGTAATATGTAGCACCAACTTACAAAAGATAAGAGTGATTACAAAAGTGGGTATGGACACCTAACAAAATGATCTTAGAGATTTAATGGTTAGTATGTAAGCTATCCTATAATGGTTGTCTAGACCTAGAAAACACTCCTAAAATACAGGATTTTTTTTTAAAGAACATAGCTTAAGCACAATAGTAAACAATAATCGAGAGAAGTAGAGTAAAGATACAAGGATGGCTATGTTCCATACGCATACACTCCCATAGAGGGAGCTTAGATAAACATTGAGATAGCAAACTATAAGGTAAGCGGGTAAACACACAATGATGAATAATGATTTGTGTAGAAAAGGGCATCATAGTGCATCTATATAGACTTGAAGATGCGAAGTAACCATCAGTATAATGCATAAGTACAAGCTCATAGTTGATGCCACCATCTATGAGACGATGTAGGCTTAGCCTATGAAGAACTACAAAAAACTCCTACAAAGTTTCCCATTTCCCATGACCAACTAGGCTCATCTTGGGCCTTATTTGGGTCCCACAATGTTAGGACATGGTGTCCAAGAATAATTTCTATCTACCCCAATGCATCTTGTTTCTTAGGTAATGGTCTTACCTGCTTGAAGCCTATTTGGTAGTGTCGTGTCAGACCTACCCATTCCATTTGGCTAAGGTAACCATCCAGTTTCTAAATCAGGCCTTTGTGTCAAGTTTATCAACAAACAAAATAGAAGTTGATTTAACCCATACAAATTAGAGTGAGGGTGAATAGTGATATCTAACATAATAATGTGTAGATTTTATGAAACTCTTCTAGAGACTATGAAAGAAGACATCCTTCTAGGAAAGGGATGGATAGCTAAGAGAAAGTTTCACATTAGCTAGTGTAAGCAAACTGCCACGTTGGAGTTCCAACAAATGCCATAGCTATATCCTTGATGGATGGATGACATTCTCGACACTATGACAATTCAAGCCTCATCAGCAACTATTTCCTCTTTGTAAAGGCATGTAAATTTTAAACTTAAACAACCACCTTGCCTCCTCAATGACCACTCAACCATTCTCTACCACTTTACCAAGGCTTCACCAAACAAGAAACAAGAAGCTACATCCTCAACCACCTCAAGTTGCCGTTCACCAATAATGTGGGTATGCCAAAGGAGGGCTTAGCTAGCCAAGGCCACTATGATAACAACACTAAGTGGTGGCCTCTCAATGCTACAAATAAACTACTAACTAAAATACACTAAGTGGTGGCCTCTCAAGGCCACTATGATAACATCAGCTCTAAAGAATAACTAAGTGTAGCTATCAAAGTCACATAAAGCAAGAGCACCACCCTAATTATAACATATACTAGAAGAACAACAAGAACTCCTCTTAAAATGAAGCATACACATAAGAACCTACTAGTTTTGTTCACAATAATCAAAAAGCAAAGAGGCAAATAGAACCAGAAGAATCTTCACACAAAGAAGATGAAGATACAAAATAACCTTCTTGTAGTACACCCTCAATCACACTATTGCACATAAACACACAAGAACCAACTCCCAAAGGAGAGGTAACATAAGAACGTATCTTCAAGAGGCCAAAATCATAACAAGAGGATTCACACAAACATTTATCCAACGTTTTATGCTACCTTACATGGTTAAAACTGATACTACAACACTAAGCGACTAATTACATCTTTAGTACACTAGGGAGTTCCTTAAAAACACGCAAAAATAAAGGACCAAAAAAAGAAAAGCGGGGGAAAAAAACAAAGGAAGAGGACAAATGTTAAATAAAGAAAAAGTGGGGGAGTAAAGTGAAGGATACAAAAGGAAATAGAGCGAGATGGAAGTGAGACAATTGTCAAATAAAATGCTGGGTGGAAAAGTCCAAAGTCTAAAATTTACACTAATTGTTTGTTCATCATGTATGTGCGTCCTTAAATCTTTATTCACAACATTAGTGAATAAAGATAGAAGGTAAGTCTGGAATATATACACCTTTTTATAATTGAAGTGGATGGATTTTTAACGACAAGATAGATTGGCTACTTTTCAAAAAAAGAATCTTGTCTCAAAATTCTACTTTTATATATATAAATATATAAATTCTACTTTTATATATATATATATGATCTTTGAGGTTCTAAAAGAAGAGAAAGGAGAGAGTCCATTATTTTTAAAATTTATTTTGCACTTTTCCTTGGCCTATCCCATGCTTGGGTATGTAATTAATAGAGTCATCGAGAGACCTTTCAACATATCAACCCTAAATAAGGGAAATCTCCCACAGTAAAAGCATAACGTTGAAGCAAGCTTTAACTCTAGGGAGATCAACGCAATTGAGCCCTGTAAGTATCAAAATGTGATATGAAAGGATACATTGAATAAGACAGCGTTAATGTCAAAATTAGTACAAAAATAATCATATGTCAACCATAGAATTCCTCCGATCACAGTATCCACAGCCAATCTTTTTATGAACTGTCTTACTTGTCCTCTATTTTGTTCAGTTGCTGAGCTTTCAAATCCAACAAGGTCTCGAAAACGCAAATTCTCTTGGTCATGCGTAAGTGCATGCACAACTCCCTTCATGTGACCCCGACCTATAACGCCAACCACCCGCGAACTGCCGTTCACAGCCTTGCTCCGCGTCAATGACCATGCTAAATACTGTTGAAGTGTTGAGTAATACAATGGCTTAGATGTATAACTCTCTCTCTCTCTCTCTCTCTCTCTCTCTCTCTCTCTCGGGGTTACTTTCACTGGCCCTGGCCCTGGCCCTGGCCCGCTTAGAGAGAGTACTTTCAAGCCTTCCACCCTGGCCCGGTTAGAGAAAGAGTGCTTTCAAGCCCACTTAAAGCAACCGAGCACTAAGAGCTGCCGGTGTGACACACAATGGTGAGACCTGTTGTGACGTATGGTGCCTCGTTTTGGGGACAGATTGGAGGAGGATAGAGAACTCCAGGTGATGATGTTCTCTGGTATGATCGCGAGTTCAGTGCCACATGAAAATGTGCTTGTGCTGACTTTGGGGCGGGTCCATTGGTCCTTGATGCTCTTTTGCAGAGTGGGCTGCTGTAGAGTACGAGTGAGGCTGTTTTTTGCTACTACAAGGGTTGTAGAGGAATGAGATGAGGAAGGTGCATTTTATTTAATGAGATGAGGAGATGGGAAGTAGGGGCGGGCTATTAAGAGGGCTATTTAACAGCCATGGCCTGAAAGGGGGGCCTGCTCATTCTCATAGGCCTGGTGCACCTAGCCATTGATTGACCAGTCATTGGCGTGAACCTAAACAACAGCGTGCAAACCCTATCTCCCATTTGACTCAACGACCCTATCCTTTCATACATGAAGGTACCCTGTACATGGCCTCAAATAGTCACGGCATAAGAATCTGAGGTTTGATACATGTGACATTGAAAGAGAGGAATGAAGAAGGTGTGTGTGTGTGTGTGTGTGTGAGAGAGAGAGAGAGAGAGAGAGAGAGAGAGAGAAAAAAGATTTTACTGCCATATACTAAAGACCCAATGGGTCTATGAGACCGAAGGTGCCACATATGTTCTGTGTGTAAACAAACATAAACATGGAAGATTTAAAAAAAAACCCCAAAAAAAAAGGCCGCATACTACACAGTCTTATGTATACAACGAGTAAAAAGGCCTGTAAAACCAATGGGGCCCATCATGGCTCGTCATGTTTCATCATCCTCAATGACAGCATATAAGGAGGCAATGTCCACTTCCTGGGGAGGTCCCGGTCTACGGGACTTGAGTATATCCCAAATCTGGAGCTGACGAGAGGATGGCCCAGATCTCAAGGCATCTGAATAGGTAGTGCTCCTTGTCATGCATAGCCTCGCCTCTTGTGGTATGCCCTCTGCTTTCCATGTCTCTATCCAAAGTGTGAGAGGACTCATAGCATGGGACGTGTGTCTGTATTAGGTATCCAGTTTCTAAATAAAATCATCCTCTGTGAGTCTTAAGAAGTGTTCTCTGTAAAACTGTAGCTCTGTGGAAAACTCAAATGAAGACAGCCATGTCCGGCTGGTGTGAAGGCAAGCCAGGTCGAGGTGGATGATACAGTTGATCTCTGGCCCAGAGAGATCCAAGAAAGGTGCATATAGACTAGGAGGCGATCCATCTGAAGACCATGTGAGTCACAAACCAACAGGTGATGCGAGAGAGAGAGAGAGAGAGAGAGAGAGAGAGGGAGAGAGAGAGAGAGAGACTCATCTAGCACCCTCTCCCATAAGTGGAGAGGATGCCCACACATTTATTAATAAAAGAGGGCACCTATTTAATGCCTGGCCAGCCAAAAGATATGAAAGGCCCAAACACACCAAAGAAACTACGGTAGTTTCCTTGTAAATCAAGCATAGCCATGTGATCTCCATAAGTGCTTGCTTATGGCTACTCCATTGAAATTCCCCTAGTCAAGGTTGGGCACAATCTTATCACACACTTAAACTATTAATACCAATAAATAATATGCAAATGGCAGAGGCAATACGGCCCAAAAGGGGCGAGCCTCCTTGTAATATGAATGTTATATCAAGGATTTCATGAGATACAAGGTTCATGAGCAATACATTTCCAATGACATTCATGCGATGAAAACAAATTTCAAACGTGTTTGTCCGATGTAGAATGTTGAAGACCAAAGCCTCGCAGATCCTCACTCCCCAATCCCTAACAAGCAACTATGTTCCACTGGCATCCATCCACCTACATGTGTGTGCAACGCCAAGACATAGAAGACCTTCATAACCAAGTACACGGATGTAGAGAAGAAAAATGAACCAATAGAAGCTCCTACCAGTAAACACGATCCAGATTTGAGTCAGCAAATACTTAGAATGTCGGCGATAGAATGCACTAAAGCACTCTAAGAAGAATTAGGGTTTCTGAAAATTAGGGTTTTGCAGATTAGTGTTCCCACAAAATTAGAATTTCTACAAATTAGGGTTTCAATAGAATTAGGGATTTTGCAAATTAGGGTTTCAGCTGAATTAGGGTTTCTTCAGAATCAGGATTTCAACAACATTAGGGGGCACAATCTCTCTGTTGTACTTCCAATAGGTCTGTGTGTGGGAGAGAGAGAGAGAGAGAGAGAGAGAGAGAGAGAGAGATTCATGTAGCTCCAAAGGGAGGGTGGTGGCCAACTGGTCCACCTCACATGAGGCCACATCTCTCCCATAAGTGGAGAGGGTGTCCATGCAGGTACCCACACATTTATTAAAACAGAGGGCATTTAATGCCTCGGCGACCAAAAGATATAGAGGCCCAAACTCACTTATAACGTGTCCGCCCACTCTTTACTGAAGTGTGGACCTACTAACAAAAAAATGAGTAATGTACACATTTAGGATCACTTACCACCAGTTTTATACCACAAGGTCAGTCAAAATACAGATTCATGCACACGGTTCACGGGAGGGCATCCCGTGCCCGTAAAGTGGACATACAAATCTTGCACACAACAAAAACTTTACACGAAAACGATTTTAGGCATGCAGGTATGCCACACAATAGAATGTATTGGATAGTATCCCTTTCATTTAGCTTGTACTTGTCCACCCCATTGTCCAATCTCATCGAACATTGTTTAGAACCAAGGTGTTGGGACCAAATAGTGACATCCATTATGTACCCCATAAGTAGTGTAAGCCCAGCGGGGCATGTAGTGACACACTTAACCATGTGTCCAAGAGATAAAGATATAGAGAGAGAGGGGAGAGAGAAGGGAATAGGGATCTTGCACAATACACCACACTGAGCGGGGAACAAGTCCCGCCCCCTTTCATGAATTTATTCAGGAACAATCCACAGGTACACTGGCCAGGATCAATACAATCAATGAATACAAAACAAATAGATATGTCGATGTAGGATATCCAAGTCGATGTCGATGTTGAGGCACGAGATCTCTGATGTCGAGCACACCACGGGGATGACCCACAAGTATCTCTCATCGGGCCAAATCCAATATCCAAATCCAATGAATCCAAGTCCAAGTCCATGTCCAAGATATATGTCTAAGTTCCATGTTCATGTCCAAATTCCATGCCCAAGCTCTATGTCCAAGTTCTCCATGTCTATGCTCCATGTACAAGTTCATATCCAAGTCCAAATCCAAGTTCAAGTAGTCCAAGTTCCCATGAGTAATCTCCACAACTCCAACAACCTTGTCGATGAAAAAAACCATGGAAAAGCTCTTTCTAGCAAGAAAACTGATATAAAACCTGTTTTAATGGTTTCAGGCGATAAAAACCTCCAAAAAGCAGTTTTTAGGGTTTTTGGAGCACTTTTAGGGTTTTTGATATTTTTGTCCGTACAGCTCCGTGCATGTCCGTACAGCTGGAGGTACATGCATCCATATCGCCCATGCAAACACCCATACAACTGACCGTACATCTGAAAAGCAAGTTGGAGAAGGTATTGATGGCGAAGAAGAAGCTCTCCATGATCATAATGATGCCCACACACACTCCACGATCTCCTTCATGATGCTACAAGAGAGGTTCAAGACTTTTTATACTTGGGAAAGCCTTGCTTTTTGCCAAAAAGTGATGCTTTTGCCTTTTACTTTGCTTTTGGTCTTTTTAATAATAAAATATTACTTAACTTTAGTCAAAAGTTCTTGGTTTTCTTTTCTAGCTTCAAGGCCTTGTTTTTTGGCCCTAGAGCTGCTTTTTGAAAAAGAAGCTTTTAGCTTTTTGGTCCCCGACTCAATCTCCTCTTTCCAATGGTGCCCTTGGCTCGCGGTCAACTCCCCCCCGCCCCCCCCCCCCCCCCCCATATGAGATAGCCTTCTCCTCACAGAGCGGCCAACTGGAGGTAAGTGGGCGTGTGTCATCACCACACACAATGCCCCAAAGCCCTTTGGCTATCAGCAGGTTCCGAATCATGAAACTCCACAGGGAGTAGTTTGTCACATCGAGCTCATCCTCTTGGAATAGCACACCAAATACATTATACATTTTGAGCCATGGTATTTGAATCCACAATCTTATGTGCCTGCTGGCAAACCAAGAAGCACTAACTTCTTGTGCCAGGTAGTACAATGCTCCTATGCGAAGTTTTTGCCTGCAAAAATGCAACCACAACTTGTACTATATTAACTGAAGTGTCCAAAACACACGATGTACGAATTAATGTGTCAAATCTCTACACAATGTGTTAAATTTCTAGAGCCATACAAATAGTATCTCCACTTTTTCAAAGCACGAATCACAACATAAAGCTCTTTTTCATGTGTTGGCCACTCAATCTCTAGGTCAATCAGCTTTTTACTCTCAAAAGCAACTGGTCTACTATCCTAGAAGAGAATAGTGCTGCTCCAGTAGCGTAATCACTGGCCTCTATTTCAACCACAAAAGGTTTACTTGGATCCAATTTGCATCTATTTCAACCACAAAAGCTTTACTTGGATCCACAATCTGGAGCATAGGAGCAATCATAGCCTCATGTTTCAACTCATTAAAACATTTGTCCAGCTCCGCAATCCATTCCACAAGCTTGTACTTATTGCACTTGCCCTTCTCCACACCTTTTGAAAGATTCGAAAGAGGCAAAGCAATCTTTGCATAATTCTAGATCCCAAAAAAGGATTTTACTTGGTGATGGTCCTTAAAATTAGCCACTCACACACTTTTCTCATCTTCTCATAATTCCTCTGAGTCTATCCTCTATTGACTCTATCATGTTAAAGTCCTCACCCATGCACCAAAAGTCGGCTTGAGGGAGGGATTGACGAATTGTACTCCAGAAGGTGGCTCTGCCTGCAACGACATTCGAGGCATAAAAATTGAGGAAGCCCACACAGTCCTTGCCAATCCTAATGGTAACCCACTGAGCCCGCCTGGTGTCTATGATGTCCGAGCCAACTACTCCCAGCAAGAGCTACTCACTGACAAAAATACAAACTCCCCCCTAGGTTCTGGAGGGGCCAAAACAAGGAGACCAGAAAGTGTGACTCCTGCCTAGTGAAATCTTCCTGCAGCGATGGGTACGCCCCTCGAAAAGATGGTGCTCTTGGAGGAAAGAATATCAATGGGTCCTCCAACTACTGCTCCATGGAGCTCTCCTCTGAGAACGTTGTGCCTCTAAAAACACTGAGGCCCCCCCAAACCCTAAATGTTCCATGAGGCAATCCGCATATTAATCTCTGCAGGAGGCGGAGCTATCGAAACTGTCCTCCACTCAAAAGTCTTGGGTGTAGGACCTAGGTTTCGCCGAGAAGTAGTCACAATCAGTACGAAGGCACGCCACGTGGGCAAAGATCCTATCCTCCATGTGTCACCACTCTGTCCGAGCTCAAGAGTAAGCATACTCTAAACTCCACCTGTCTCGCAATGCAGGTACCTGTAGGAGGGGGGAAGGGGTACTACAACTGAGATATGAAGGAACACAAAGAGCAGCACCTCCAAGCTGGAGGACATCACCTCCCCGTCTCGATCTCTATGACCTGAGCCTCCCAGCTCCATCCGAGCCTGGGGCAAAAGATGGGTAAGCACTTCGGTGACGCGCAAATCATGTACATGGTGTGCGAAAGCTCCACTGCCTACCCCTAGATGGTGGCATACACCTACTCTGAATCCCAATCCATCTCTGGGGCTACACTCAAGGGAAAGAAGAAGATCATCGCACCACTCATTGGAGTGGATGGCCTGGAGTCATGAAACACCACACAGATCCAAATGGGAGCCACCGTCTCCTTGAAAATATCAGTTCCTTCGACAGGGACACATCAGAAGAAACTGTAATCCACTGGTTGCCCCAAGATCCTGGGGTACTAGTGACTCTGGCGGGAGAGCCCTCACTGGGGAGGCGATGACGGTCATCTCTACCAGCTCTGAGAAGCAATGAATCAAATGACGAACTGGACTCGTCAGCTGCCTCCGCTCTAGGTCTCGCACAACCGAAGGGCAGCAGGAATGCTTTGGAGAGATGGAGGGAGAGAGGGGGGGGGGGGGGCTCTAAAAAGGACGGGACAGGGAGTGCTGCTGCTGCAAGGAGAGTCCGAGACCAGGGTTGGGGATGCGGAGGGGGTGGGGGTGGGGGTGGGGGTGGGGGAGTAGGCGAAGGATGACACGTGTCACGTGCACTCTACACTGTAGTGCATGGTGACAAGATGACTCATCATTAGTGCATCATTGTGCACCCTTTAGGATATGATTTTGTCATATGCCGTGGCCCCATTGTAGGCCCCAGTCCAAGATATGTCAAGCACGAGCTACGTAAGTCTTTCCTTAGCCTTAGGGTCAGTCAGTCAAGTCCCTTAACCCACTTGAAGAGAATCATTCATGCATGTAGAAGTCAGTAGAAGCCTTAGGGTTTGCATTAGAGAGCATTCATGGCATTTCATATAAGCATATAATCCATTGCATAAGCCTTAGATTATTTTATCCAACATTATCATCTAGTTAGCCAGCATTAATATCTAGTCGGCCAGCTTATTTAGCATAATATTCAGCATATATCACATAAATACAAGTCAAGTAGCAGTCGGCCAGCTCTGTAGCCAGCCAACCAGCACTAGACACCCATATAAATAGCAAACATTGCATCTCACATCATTCATCTCAGCATTCAGCCAATCAAGCATCATCGTTCTCAGCATACAAGCATTCAGCAAGCAGAAACACAGCAGTGTGAAGAAGCGCTTCAGCCCTTCTCAGCCCATCGTTTTCCCCATCCTCCCAGGTGAAGGAAAACGCAGCATACTCAATCATCATCGTTACATATTCACAGCCTAGAACAGTCCCAATTTAGCCCCCTTTCTCAGCCACAGTTTGCGGCTTTCCTACAGCCCCTTGGAAGAGTGCATTGGCATTGAGATTGGTCATCATTGGTGCTTCTACAGCAATGTACAGTCAGCCTCAGTCAGCCTGACTCTTGGTCTTCCGAAGGTCTTGCGTTTAGCTTATCTACAGCCCCAAAGTCTGTCATTCTCTTCAAAGTAATAAAGCAAATACTCCTAGCAAGCTTTGTAGCCAGCCGACCAGCACTAGACACCCATACAAATAGCAAGCGTTGCATCTCATCATTCCTCTCAGCATTCAGCCAATCAAGCATCATCGTTTTCAGCATACAAGCATTCAGCAAAGCAGAAACGCAGCAGTGTGAAGAAGCGCTTCAGCCCATCATTTTCTCCATCCTCCCAAATGAAGGAAAATGCAGCATACTCGGTCATCATCATTGTATATTCAACAGTCCCAATTCAGCCCCCTTTCTCAGCCACAGTTTGCAGCCTTCCTACAGCCCCTTGGAAGAGTGCATTGGCATCGAGATTGGTCATCATTGGTGCTTCTACAGCAATGTACAGTCAGCCCAACTCTTGGTCTTCCGAAGGTCTCGCGTTTGGCTTATCTACAGCCCCAAAGTCAATCATTCTCTTTAAAGTAATAAAGTAAATACTCCTAGCAATAGGAGGGGCCCCTTCAGTGGGTAATTTGGGACCCAATAAGGTGCATAGATCTCTCTCTCTCTCTCTCTCTCATCCCTTAAAGTGTGAAGTGATAAAGTGGATTGCTAAAGACTCACGAAACTCGGGATACACAGGGCGGTGTGAGACTCTGTGTGACAAGATTCTACATCTACGCATAATTCCACTACATGTTACAACAGGGAAGCTGGGAAGAGGGAGAGGGAAGCGGTAGGGAGGAATCCTCCAGAGAGGAAGGATGTGGGGAGAGGCTTGCCGAAAGCTCGGTGGGACCAACTCGCCACTGGAATCTGAGAACCTGGAGAGAAATCACCACGGGGTAACGAGGGGGGGCGAGGTGGGATCCTTGAAGTGACTAGGGGGGCCCCATCGCCGTCAGGTGGTTGCTGTGATAAATGCTCAAAACGGTTCTCTAACAAAACCGTATCCTCCTGTGCTCTCCCGGCCTAACGTGCACGACGGAACTGCTCAGCTCTGGAAGTTGGCTAGCGGCGCGGGCCAACGGTCCGTCACTCTCGAGCATCAATGTCAGCCACAGCCAGATCCTAGTGCTCTGCTGCCTCAGGGCCTATATCCCTCCCAACCCCCCGAGGAGGATTTGAGCTGGGGCGCGCAAGGGGGGGGGGGGGGGGGGGGTCTCTCCTAGACTAGCGATGAGGACAAGATGTCCCATCTGCCATTGACCCCTTTCCTCCCGCCTTCTCCCTCCCTAGCGTGCTGCCCCCCCCCCCCCCCCTCCCTCGCCTCCCTTTGCCTCTCTCCCCCGCAGCCATCTCCATCCCCGTCCCCTTTGACTTCACCTCTTCCTTCTCGCCTTCTCCCTCTCCAGCGCACTGCCCCCCCTCCCTTGCCTCCCTTCGCCTCTCCCCAATGGCCTCCTCTGTCCCCGTCCCGTTTGGCTTCGACTCTTCCTCCCGCCTTCTCACTCTCCAGCGCGCTGCCCCCTTGCCTCTCTTTGCCTCTCCCCTGCGGCCTCCTCTGTCTCCCTCCCCCGTCCCCTTTGGCTGCACCTCTTCCTTCTCACCTCTCCCCTTCCGTATTCAGCAGGAAGTTTTTTTCAGTTCGTGGGCTTCTTTATTTTCCAGCAAGCTTTGGCCTCTTTTGGTCTTCGCTCCGCAGGACTCCTCCATGGTACCCACTCTGTCATCCCCGACCGAGGCAACTGTCCCTGCCTATCTTTTTTAGAAGCGGACCTCCAGCTCCTCGCTTCAACAATCGCATCCCTAGAGGCCTCCACACTAGTGTGCAAGATTGTTGGTAGCCGCCCGGCGTGTGGACAGCTAAGGGATCTTTTACAGGCTAGCCTCCTTGGAGCGCCTGGAAAGATTACTGATATTCACCCTTTGGGATGTGGTTACTACCAAGGTGAGTTTGACTCGCCAACTGTGTCCAATATAGTCATACAGCTGAGCCCCATATCACACCTGCATACGGCCCATGCCTTCTTTGCGAGGTGGCAGCCCGGCTTCTACCCAGCATCCCACCCACTAGCTGGCGTTTCAAGCTTTCCCGTGGCAGTCTGCTTCCCAGGCCTCAAGAAGGAATACCTTCCTCTTCTCCCGGTGATTGGTGGAGCTATAGGGAGAATGATGAAATCCCCCCCACCACCACTTCGGCTCTTGCTCAGGCGGCCGGGATTCCATCCCTTCACATCTGTGTAGTGTCACCAGCCTGGACATTTCCCAGTCTGAAAGGGGTCTGGTGGACTCCAGGATGTTTAAATATTTGGAAAGTACAAGCTTTGGGAATGGGGGACTATCCTAGAATACAAAGGACTACACTCCTAAAATTTAGGAGAGTTGCTATTTTTGGCCCGACTCCGATGGAAATTCTCTTCGCGTCATTACATCTGGAATTGAGCAGATACCAAGAGTTGGCAAAGTGCCTATGACAGAATGTCTACCAGTTGGGATATTTTTAGAGATAAAGTTTATGGAAGGACCCATCTCTTAGATTGGGACATGTGGCAAGGAGGTGGACCAAAGTGAGACAAGTGGCCTGACATTTGTTAGAAAGTGGATCAAAGTGAGACAAGTGGCCTCACACTTGTCACTTCAGCTATTGTGTGGCTCTCCACTTGTCATTGTAGCCTTCTCTTGCCATTTTAGATCATGGGAGGCCCAAATCTATAAATTGGAGCCCTCTCTCTTCATCAATGGAGGCTCTCTTGCTGCACACTAGCCTCTACCACCGTTGAAGGCTGCCCTAATGATGGCTACTCTCTTTCTCTCTCTCTTGAAGGCTGCCCATGAAGAATAACGGCTGTTGGGGACTGTTTTGGAGGCTTCCATCGCGAAGAAATACTGAAGGCAAGGGTATTTAATCATTTATTATGATTTCTAGCCATTGTACTTGTTGTACTAGCATTTGCACTTGCTGTACTTGTTGTACCAGCCCTTGTATTGGCTGTACCAGCTTTTGTACTTGCTGTACCACCCATTGTACCAGCTGTACCAACTTCTGTACTTGTTGTACCAGCCACTGTACCTACTGTACCAACCATCGTACTGGCTGTACTAGTCATTGTACCTGCTGTACCAACATTTGTACTTGCTGTACCTGTTGTACCAGCCACCGTACCGGCTGTACCAACCACTATAACTGTTGTACCAGCCACTGTACTTGCTGTACCAACCATTGTACCCACTATACCGACTGAATGGAGAGTTGTACTTGCTGTACCAGCTCTATTGCATGAAGACCCGTGGTTTTTGGGGAAGAATCAGTACCCACACGGAGGTATATGGATTATGTTGTTGGCTCGGCATTTCTACAACCTATCTTCCGGCTTGGTTGCCTCGTGTTGGGTTGTGTTATGGCATTTGTATATGGATAATCCAGCATCTCCCGTGGGGAGAGTAAGGCCCTCAAAGCTTGTACATGATATTATTCTCCTTGGGTAATAAAATACTCCAAGGGAGAGTCGGCCCATTCCGACCTCTATGCGGTGTCACACGTGCAAGCTCCATTTTCAGCATTTGTGGATGTTTTGTCTAGCTTTTATGTTTTATGCAAAGTGATGATGGATATGTGTTAAGGCTGTGGCCATGTTTAAATGTTTTAATATGCATTGATGGTATCAACAAGTGTGTCAAAGGCCCTAGTCCCCCGGGCACCCGCCGCGAGTTACATCGGTATCAGAGCATAGACTTCCTTGGAAGCGGAGGCTTCCCTTTATCAATAAGGAAGAGAAAAGATCTCAAGTGGGGACCACACTTACCATCATTGCTATTAAGCATGGCCAGCCACTTCATAGCCTATGAAGCAAGAGCATGAGCAGTAGACAGCTTGTTGATCTAAGGATTTATGAATTCACAAAATTTATCTTGGAAGTATGGAGTTGGCTTTATGTGCGCACTCTTTCTATATGGATATTGTGAATTATATTATCAAGCTTACAGGCAAGCTATATGGAGATATATCTTAGGATATCTTAAGGATATGGTGATGAGATATTTCTTTTGGCTTCATGACCAACCTGGCAAAGAAAAGCTAAGTATACTTTGAGTTTGCAAAGTTGGTGCTTTGGCTATTTACTATGAAGTGTTTTTGATGTTCACTAACCCTTGTATAGCTCAGGATATCTTAAGGATATGGTGACGAGATATTTCTTTTGGCTTCATGACCAACCTGGCAAAGAAAAGCTAAGTATACTTTGAGTTTGCAAAGTTGGTGCTTAGGCTATTTACTATGAAGTGTTTTTGATGTTCACTAACCCTTGTATAGCTATGCAAGGAGAAAGGTGGTGGTGTTTGCCTTGACATGGTTTCAGGGAAACATTGTTTATGGCTCCCTTTATTGGGATGGATTATATCTATGGAGATTTCTTTCTTGGACGAGATTTATATAGATATTGGGCTTTACAAGCAATTTCTATGGACGAATCTATCCGAGTTTATAGAGAAGAAATCTTTGGATATCTCATGGATATGATGCTTTTATGGATAAAGTCCACCTCTACTCCAAGGTGTGTGGTTAGCACAGAGTATGTGGTAAGAGTTATGGTATACAAGGATTATGGTATACAGGTCTATGGATTCTTGGACTTCTTTTCTAGGAATTTGGATCCATCCTCAGGTTTATGGATTATGTTTATGGCTCCCTTTTACTGGGATGGATTATTCTTTTTGGCTCCCTTTATTTGGGATGCATTGGACTTATGAAACTCATGATTCACATACCTTGTGTAGTGTTCTCTTGTCCTACGTGCTCTCTTGAAGATTGTTTCTACCATGTGAGGGTGGAAGAGCAGATGGAAGGGAACATGGGCACTTCAAAGGGTAGTGACAAGCACAACATACCCTGTGTAGTGTTCTCTTGTCCTACGTGCTCTCTTGAAGATTGTTTCTACCATGTGAGGGTGGAACAATAGAGAGCAGATAGAAGGGAACATGGGCACTTCAAAGGGTAGTGACAAGCACAACATACCCTGTGTAGTGTTCTCTTGTCCTACGTACTCTCTTTAAGATTGTTTCTACCATGTGTGGGTGGAACAATAGAGAGCAGATGGAAGGGAACATGGGCACTTGAGAGGGTAGTGTGAGTTGGTGGCCGAAATGCCTATAAACTATGTGTAGCAGAAATGCTTATGGAACACCAGGTTATCTATGCCTGCGAGTGATTGTTTTATCTTGTTACTTGAGCCCATCTCTCATCCAAGGTGTGTGGTCAGAGTACCAACACGGAGTGCAAGTGGTAAAGTGGACATGACGGGACTTATGTCTATGCCAAGGGTCATGTGGACCGATGTCTTGTTGGCAGGAGACTTGTTTTGTCTCGCCCATTTACTTGGGACATGGATTATGATATCTGGACTTATGGGACTGTTTTGTCTCGCCCATTTACTTGGGACATGGATTATGATATCTAGACTTATGGGACTGTTTTTGTCTCACCCATTTATCTTGGGACATGATTTTGATATTGGTATTATGGAGACTTATTTAGTCTCGCCCATTTCTTTGGGACATGGATTCTTCAGTTATATTGGATTTTGAAGACTATCTCGTCTCGCCCAATCGATGGGACATGATTATATCTTGAATATATGGCTTGAAGCTTAAAGTTGCGGACAACTTTTAAGAAGTTGGGGAGGATGTCACCAACCTGGACATTTCCCAGTCTGAAAGGGGTCTGGTGGACTCCAGGATGTTTAAATATTTGGAAAGTACAAGCTTTGGGAATGGGGGATTATCCTAGAATACAAAGAACCACACTCCTAAAATTTAGAAGAGTTGCTATTTTTGGCCCGACTCCGATGGAAATTCTCTTCGCGTCATTACATCTGGAATTGAGCAGATACCAAGAGTTGGCAAAGTGCCCATGACAGAATGTCTACCAGTTGGGATATTTTTAGAGATAAAGTTTATGGAAGGACCCATCTCTTAGATTGGGACATGTGGCAAGGAGGTGGACCAAAGTGAGACAAGTGGCCTGACATTTGTTAGAAAGTGGATCAAAGTGAGACAAGTGGCCTCACACTTGTCACTTCAGCTATTGTGTGGCTCTCCACTTGTCATTGTAGCCTTCTCTTGCCATTTTAGCTCATGGGAGGCCCAAATCTGTAAATTGGAGCCCTCTCTCTTCATTAATGGAGGCTCTCTTGCTGCACACTAGCCTCTACCACCGTTGAAGGCTGCCCTAATGATGGCTACTCTCTTTCTCTCTCTCTTGAAGGCTGCCCATGAAGAATACCGGCTGTTGGGGACTGTTTTGGAGGCTTCCATCGCGAAGAAATACTGAAGGCAAGGGTATTTAATCATTTATTATGATTTCTAGCCATTCTACTTGTTGTACCAGCATTTGTACTTGCTGTACTTGCTGTACCAGCCCTTGTACTGGCTGTACCAGCTTCTGTACTTGCTATACCACCCATTGTACCGGCTGTACCAGCTTGTGTACTTGTTGTACCTGTTGTACCGGCCACCGTACCAGCTGTACCAACCATTGTACCTGCTGTACCAGCCACCGTACCGACTATACCAGCCACTGTACCTGCTGTACTAGTCATTGTACCTGTTGTACCAGCATTTGTGCTTGCTGTACCAGCCACAGTACCAGCTGTACCAACCACTATAACTGCTGTACCAGCCACTGTACTTGGTGTACCAGCCATTGTACCTACTGTACCGGCTGAATGGAGAGTTGTACTTGTTGTACCACCTCTATTGCATGAAGACCCGTAGTTTTTGGGGAAGAATCAGTACCCACACGGAGGTATATGGATTATGTTGTTGGCTCGGCATTTCTACAGCCTATCTTCCGGCTTGGTTGCCTCGTGTTGGGTTGTGTTATGGCATTTGTATATGGATACTCCGGCATCTCCCGTGGGGAGAGTAAGGCCCTCAAAGCTTGTACATGATATTATTCTCCTTGGGTAATAAAATACTCCAAGGGGGGGGTCGGCCCATTCCGACCTCTATGCGGTGTCACACGTGCAAGCTCCATTTTCAGCATTTGTGGATGTTTTGTCTAGCTTTTATGTTTTATGCAAAGTGATGATGGATATGTGTTAAGGCTGTGGCCATGTTTAAATGTTTTAATATGCATTGATGGTATCAACAAGTGTGTCAAAGGCCCTAGTCCCCCGGGCACCCGCCGCGAGTTTCATGTAGCCTCTCCGGAGACAGTGCCGTGCGTCATATCGCTTCCTTGCCTCCAGGGAGGCCCCATTCTGCAAAGATTAGAGGGGGGACAGGCAAGCTAAGGGGAGGAGGGGGCAGCGGCCAGCGGGAGGGGAGGACAACGAGGGCAGGGCGACAGGAGGGCAGAGAATGGCGAAGCAAGAGAAGCGCAGGCACGAAGGGAGGGAAGGGAGGGGGGGGGTGCGGGCACAAAGGCGGGCAGGAACAGGTCAATGGGGGGGTGCTCACAGCTCTCTCTCTCTCTCTCTCTTACACAATGTTTGAGAAAAAACACACCTTATGCTTTCATATGTACCTCTTCCCCTGTTTTTTCATATAAACTTCTTTTTTTTAGCTAATCATATAGCCAACCAATTTTCATTCAAGAAGACACATATGCTCATAGATACAGTGAGGATACACAAAATCATTTAATGCCTTCAATACAAGACTTCTCAAAGCCAAACTTATACCCTGTCTCGCTCGTGAACAAGAGGTTGTAGAAGAGACGGAAACTCTTTGCTCAAGTAGTTGAACATGGCAAAAAGAGCACTATCACTTCTCAAAGCCTGGAGAATAAGTGCAGACTCAGCCAAGTCAATATCTACACTCAAAATGTTAAAAATTTAGAAAAAAAACAAATGTTTGTTTGATAACAACAAGCAGACCTGGACAGTATCTTCCGATAAATCCAAATTAGAGGAGCTGATTCCATTCAAAAGAACAGCTGCCAGTTTTAATCTGTCGAGCCACTCAAGAGATTTCCATGCTCTTTGTAGCTGCTTTATATAAAACAAGACTTGTAAAAAGAAATGGCAAGTATAAAATTTCATGACATTAATAAGCATCCATATGGTGCACCTAAGATCATTTTACGGCGAAAATTGTAAGCAGGACTGTGTTAAGCCGTCTCACATATGAAAGTGTCCAGAAAGAAGACTTACAGTTATCTCAATGGGTCTATCTCCTAAGACAAGCTGAGCACCAACTTCCTCTGATGCTCTGCGTGCAGCTCGAAACTGCACTAAAGTTGATAAATGACAAGTTTCATGTTTTGGCATACTTACTTACACCAGTACTTGAAGAAGATCTGAGATGGCAAATACCTTTTACTCAATCCCCTCCCTAAAGAGGTGGATATACAGTCTCTAAAAAGAAAGAATTTTATGGTGATAAGTATTCACCTCTTCTCCTGACGGCACTCCAGCTACAGAAGACAACTTTTCAGATACCAGACCCAGTATCAACCTTAAAGCCATAGCTGATTGGCCTCCTGTTTACAGAAGTCACAAACGCATGAAGGCAGATTTCTGAGCAGGTGTTTTCTTAAAACACGAATGGCTTGATTGAAAATGAGAAAATTCATCATGATTTCCTGTGCCCACAGTCCTAGCACAAACCACATTAAAAATGCATACAGATTCAAGAATATCAAAGCTACCCAAGGAATATACCATCTTACATACAATACACCACATAACTGCACAATTTTGTCCATGTCCTTACCAAGTTCAAGGCTGCGGCCTAATGCTGCACCAAAGCTTTTGCCAGTGATTGACATCAGGTTTAATTGTGACCTCCCAAACCTATCTTTAGAAAGGGACTCGTGTGTTTCATTCATGAGTCCAGCCCTGCAGTTCAGGAGAAATAATGCTGAAGATTTACTGCATTTGCTTAATTGCTTTGAAATTTCAACCTTTCAACAACTAACATATCATTGACAAAATTTAGCTTTAATTCATACCAATAATTGACAAATTTTAGCTTAAATCCATACACATCATTGACGAAGTTTACCTCTAAGCCATATTGGCAAATTGATATATGATAAAAACAAGCAATAAGAGTCACAATAGTCAACATTCAAGCATGTTTACCCTTCATAGTAACAGAAGGAGACTTTTTTTTTTTTGTCTTGTACTAGTTTGTTGGTCCCATGGTTTATATTTGGCCCCCAGTGGACGATAATACAATCTTCTTCTTCTTCTTCTCCGGATCACCCCCGAGCATAGGGGTCAAGGTGTTGGCATAGATAAGGGTTTCCACTAATTAGAGTGTAGCAGAGACAGAAGCATAGATTAGGGTTTACCATAGATTAAGGTTTAACATCAGGGTTTAGCAATAGATTAGGATTTAGAATAGATTATTAGAGTTGAGGTAAAAGTAGCAGACTGTTTGAATCACTAAGGACTAGCAAGGGTGGGTTAGCACTCTCATGGCCTAGATACTGAGCATCATAGCACAAGGCTACAACAATATAATGACCCACTCCACCTATATCCTCACTTATATAGCTTTTAGCAATAAGAGCCATACTTATAGAATTATTCACTTATAACTCACTTGAGTTATTATAAGCCTTGACCTTATAATCAACCTGCTTTCCTAATCCCTAGGCCCCCTAGCCGCGAGATTAGGTCACGTAACCCTGTGGTTAACATGAGGTACATAACAAAAAGCTTGGCATGAGGGAGCATCTTTAAACTTGAGAAGAAGAGGCTTCTCCTTGGTCATCTTTCCCTACTCTCCACGCATCGAGGAAAGGGTGTCCTGCATTTACCATTTGTTTGCATAACTTCACCCCATCCTCATTGGGTAAGTTGCCATGGGGAGTTAACATTTAGCGGGTGGGCTTATTTGTGCTTGTCCTCATCAGTGGATACCATGATTTCAGTTGGTGAGACAAAAAGATGTTATTAATGTCTACTAAAGACCCAATAGGTCTATGAGACCCAAAGTGTATGTATGTTCCATGTGTAAACTCAAGATCATAAAAAATCATAAACATAAGCACATAAACATACAAAAAGTCAAAGAAAATAGGCTTGCATACTACGTGGGTCGAGCAGCAAGGTCATTGAAGCTAGTGGGGCTCATCATGTGTCATCCTCCTCTACGATAGCATATAAGAAGGCAATCTTTACTATTTGGGCTGGTGTTGCTCTATGTTGGAGTATATTCTGGATTTGGAGCTAACATGAGGAAGGCCTGGATCTCTAGGGGCAAGGACTTTTGGGAAGGCCTAAGGCCAAAGATATTGTAACCTTTTGTACTCTATGAATATACTGAAAATACAGCCATCTCTCTCTCTATTCTCTATCTATGTTGATTGTTCTTGCATCAAGTGTTCCTATACAGCGCTTAGGGCTGAACAAAGATTACCTAGAGCTTCCGCATGTGACATTGGTATATCAAAGCATCAAGCAGATTCTGAGATATTGGTGATGTCCATGTTTCACCCACCCTTACTGCATCGCGAATGGATGAAACCATCGCCGGTGTCTTGATCTTTTGGTGGTGTGGTGACCAAGCAACATTGTATCAGCATCAAGCTCAGCAAGGCTAGGTGTTGTTGGTGTCCTAGAAGAAGTGCACAGGTCCAAGGAGAAACGCAGCATGTATCAAGACCCCCAAAAGCTGGTTGGTATCACACAAACCCAAGGGGAGAGTTTCATGAGGGTAGCTAGTCGGGGCTGCCCCAGAAGCTTTTACCGAGCACTCCAAAGGATTAAGTTCATCCAAGTGGTGAGCCAAGGGTGCCACGATCAGTTTCAAGAAGAAGGATTCATGTTTGTATTTAGGGGCATGGCAAGAAGGCATGGGGACAGAGTGAAACAGATGCATAGATCTCTACATCAAACTTGGAGTGGATTCAGAGACCTAAGGCAAGGTTTTCAGTGAAAACATTGCCAAGAAGGATAGGATGATAGGTATGGGAGACGAAATGTGGAGACACGGGATATTGACAGTCATCCAAGGTCAGAAGTTCGAATCCGTCATCAAGTTTAGCAAAAGGGGATGTCACATGGACATGCTAAATCCCAGACTAAATTCCTGAAGGGCAACACATAAACAGTAGATTAACGCACAAGTGTCACCATTTGACCACCCAATTGGTCCACCCGTGCTTTCTCATCATGTATGTACATTGGACTGGTGTCCATGGCAGTTGTATATGCCGGGGATTGATGCCACTCATGTGATACTGTGGACTTGGCTTTCCGTTGGGACTTGTGCCTCCGTGTACATGCCCGGAAATTCTTGGTGGATTGGTGTTCCATTGGGTCTAGTACCTCGTGTACTTGCCTGGAGCACGTCTATTTTGGTATAGTCTCATGAACGGGGATTGTCCATACCAATGTTGCATTGCATTGCATCTTTATGTGCTTGCTTGCAATTGAAATTGCATGCTGTTTTCATGCTTGCTTGACCAATGTGTAGTTCCGGGTAAGGGGACGCCCGCCCGCGAACCGTGCGTGTGAAAATGTCTACTGACATGGTTATGTGGCATGTGACAGGTGGTAAGTATTGGTCATAAACCTAGCCTTAGGAGTTAGCACTAATTTATAAGTGAGTGTGTACACACTTCATTAAGTTTTGGGCGACCAAAACTCACTTATAAATTATGACCAGCCCCGTGTTCAAACACACTGATGTCCCGAGGTGGACGTAACCGAATGTCCACCGCCCAAACCTTATCCCCTTTGTACAAAGGGAGTAACCAGCCATGTGTCCACTCTAGCTTGCTCCGCAAAGCACCTGCGTGCCACCTACATTGGGCAACTCACCACCTCACTCCTCCTCCTCTCTCTAGAGATTTAGCGCCTCCTTCATGAGGGCTGTTGGGCTACATTTTCTGCACTTTCTCCTTCCCAACTCCATTTCCAAGCTTCCTAAGGTGTTTTTCAAGCTTCCAAGAGTGTTTCCGGATGCTAATCACTCTCCTACACACTCCCAATGACTAAAATTCAGCAAAACAGCTCTCTTTATTGCTGTAATTTCTGGTCTTTTTGCTGAAAACCCTAATTTCAGCCCTCCTTTCTCAAGTTGAACCATAGGGGAAGCTTTCCCAAGGTTCCCTTCATCCTCTTGAAGACTTTTGTCGCGAAGAAATGCGACAAATCAAAGATCTTAACACTCCAAGAACTTCCATCGCGAAGACTTCCGCTGTCATCGACTCTACTTGCTATTGGCAAGCTTTTATGCTTAAATATGGGAGCAAGTAGCAGGAGGGAGGAACCGGCTTACAAGATCACATACCCTGTGTAGTGTTCTCTTGTCCTACGTGCTCTCTTGCAGATTGTTGCTACCATGTGTTGGTGGAACAATAGAGAGCATATGGTAGGGAACATGGGCACTTGAGAGGGTAGTGTGGATTGCAAGTCTACATCGACAACCTCTTGTTTGCAATACTGTATTCATATGCATTGGTATGGAAATCTGGTCAGAAATGCCCATGACACTATGTACTTGATTCTCCCAAGATCGGTCGGCTGTTCCGGCTCACTGTGTGTCTCTTGTCAATTCGGCAATTTACTTCTTGTATTTGAGCAAGTGTCCATCAATTCTTAGTGTATTTAAGTATATTGATTAGCATTGTGTTCAACCAAGTAACATTGGTATCAGAGCATACGGTTCTCTTTCACTTCTATCATGAGAGACGATCACCGTGAACACTAGCTATCTCTACACTTAGAACATTATGGACAGCCATACAATGAATGTTGGAGATGCTAACACAAGAGGTAGGGACAATGAAATGCATGCTTCCAATGTTTTACAGGATGAGCAAACTCATGTGGTGCACAATAGGGAACATGAATATGTGGGACAACCGTCCCGTGGCAAAGAGAAGATGCAGGAAGAAGAGTCCATAGTCTTGAGGGCTGAACTTACTCGTATGCAAGCTCTTCTCCATGCACAACAAGAAGAATTGAATCTTTTCCGCCGCGAGGATCCATTGGTACATAACCGTTTGAAGGCCAAGAAAGCTCAATCTTATATGGATCATGCAATGGCAATGATTGCTCAAGAGTTGTACATGCAACCGAGGGATGCAGCACGTGCATACTTGGCTCGTACCGAGGATGCCTATGCAGAAAAGGCAACCATCCCACATGTCTTGGAATCCCCACAGGTACCCGAACAAGAACTTATGTCTAAGAGGATGAATCTCCATGCTATGGGAGAGGAACAATCAGTGACTTCACACCATGCAGGAATACCTTATGTAGCCCGTGAAGGATACAATGTCTATGGCAGTGGTCAAAATGTATGTCGAATGTCATTACCGACTGAAAATGTGCATGCACAGCACATGCAACATGGGCTGCAATTTTCTGTTGGTGCAGGTATTCCGCGTATCTCTCATGCCACTCATGCCTTCGAGTGTGCTCGTGAGGGAGAAGCTATGGCTGAAAATGTATCAATGCATGTTGAGGAGCCAGCCATGCCTCATGCTTACAGGGCACATGTATCTATGCCTTATGCATCACCTTTTGGTCCTAAAATGATGCCAGACACAAGGGCTGTCCCAATGGACAAACATGGGGGAAAACATGTTGAGATGCATGCACATACATCAAAGTCTCGTGACTTCAAAGCAGGAGACAAATCTGTGAAGTTTGACACATATCATGGGGAATATGATGCATCAAAGGCACTTGCTTTTACTGCCTAGTTTGATGTTGCTTTCAATGATGAGGATTTCACTCAGAAATCCATGATTCGGCATGTAAGCATGTTCATGAAAGGCAATGCTACCCATTGGTGGCTCACAAAGAAGCTCTCACTGAATCCTGTTAGATCATGGTAGATCATGGGAAGAGTTCAAGGAGAGGTTCTATGCTCAATTCTTGCCTCCCAATGCATTGAATGAGATAACAATGAAGTGGGATTGGGTGAAGCAAAATGAGGGGGAATCGGTAAATGCATATGTACAAAAGTTTTGGAAAGTGCTTTTGGAGGTGTCTCCATTTATGCATGTCACCGAGGCGGAAGGAAGAGAAGGTTTCAATCGGGATCGCAACCCGTGTACAAAGTGGGACTACAAATGTATCCTGGTCATACCTTACACCAACTAATCGCAGCCGCCACCGCCACCGAGCAATTGGAACTCAAATTGAGTCGATCCAATAAGGCTAAACCCTTATTTCAAGGCAAAGAGAGGACTGTCCAAAACCTGCAAAATAATGGACAGCCACCTAATAAGGACCAAAACCAAGATAAAAATGGTCCAAAGGCTGAAAATAACACTACCAAGAAGCATCCCTTCAATCTGAGAGACTATGGTCTCACTTCGGAGCAAAAAAAGTAATATATTAGTGGGGAAATGCTTTACTTGTGGTAGCATCAAGCATATTGCAAAGGCATGCCCAAACAAGAAGAAGCGTGAAAATGCAAATGCATCAAAGTCTAATGTGCATATGGTTCCGGATGTGCAGGGCAACACTTCACATGATAGCAAAGACAGGGTTGTATGTAAAGCTTGGGGACAGCTCAAGGATCAACCCACTTTGTTCATGTTTGATAATTATGCATCTGAAAATTTCATATCCACACGTATGGCAGCTGCTTTGGGTATTGAAGTGGAGGACATGGGTCCTCAAATTGAAGCAGGGACTGCCTTCGTTGGTAGAGAAGTGCAGGTCATGTAATTGATGCTGGTGAAGAGGGTGATACCATTCCCCTTGTATCTCGTGTACAAATTAAGAAAGTAATGAAAAAGAGTGTTTTTGCGTACTTGATTTTTGTACGAGATCATGTTGAGGAAAACAATGTACATGTAAACACTCTTAGTTATGATAGGCTGAAATTTTTACAAGAGCACAATGATTGTTTTGCTGATGAGTTACCAAATGAGTTGCCACCCATACGACCGGAAGATCATCACATTGATCTCGTGCCGGGTAACTCACCACCTAATAGGCCAACCTATCATGTAAGTGCATCCCAAAAAGAGGAGATCATAAAGCACGTGAATGAGCTTCTTGAGAAGGGTTTGGTTCAACCAAGCTCTTCCCCATATAGTTCACCCGTTCTCTTGGTTCAAAAGAAGGATGGATCCTTTCGAATGTGTGTGGATTATAGAGCTTTGAATAAGCTTACCATCAAGAATCGGTTTCCAATTCCACGCATAGACGACATCCTTGACAAGTTGGATGGATCAGCATGCTTTAGCCGAATTGATCTCAAGAGTGGATATCATCAAGTGCGTGTAGTGCCTGAAGATGTACACAAAACTGCTTTCAGGACAGCATTTGGGCTTTATGAGTATCTTGTTATGCCTTTTGGTCTTACAAATGCCCCAGCTACATTCAATAGAATGATGGATCGCATATTCCGTGGGTACAAGAAATTTGCAGGTGTCTTCTTTGATGACATCCTAGTCTTCTCGATGTGATATGCACAGAAGTCTTTGTATTGGAAGATCCTGTCACACAAATGCTCACACCGTCTTCTGTATCCTGAGTTTCGTGAGTTTAGCAATCCACTTTAATACTTCAAACTTTAAAGAGTTGAGAGAGAGAGATATGAGAACTGTACACCAGATTGGGTCCCGAATTACCCACTGAAGGGCCCCCTATCCCGATAACGAGATAGTATTTGCTTTATTTCTTTAGAGAGAATGACTGTGGACTGTAGATAAGCCAAACGCAAGATCTCGGAGGATCGGAGAGTGGCTGATCTGTACACTGCTGTAGAAACACCTCGATGACTTGATCTCGAGCCTATGCACTCTTCCCAAGGGCATGAGGAAGGGCTGCACACCTGAGGCTGAGAGAAGAAGAAGGTGGACTGTTCTACACTATGTTAGAATGCTGAAAATACTTATGAATGCTGTGTTACCTTCACCAGATGACTGCTGCATGTGTGGATGATGCATAGAAGACTGGACACTGATGCAAACAGCAGATTCAGGGCTGGAAACTGCTGTAGACTGAATCTTCAGGGCTGGAAACTGCTGTGGACAGAAACGCAATCCTGTAGAGGGGCTGTTGTACTGAAACGCATGAGAAACAGAGGCTGCAGACTGCTACTTTACGGCTGGACAGAAAACGCAGAGAAGCTGTACTGTTTGCTGGCGTTGAACTGGGCTGAATGGTGTGCTGAATCTGGGCCTCAATGGATGCTGAATCAGGGCTGAATGGATGCTGAAGGCAGGCGCCTAGGGCTGACTGAAGCTATGGTTTCTCAAGGGGCTGGAGAAGCAAGCTTATGGGCTCTAGGGCTGAAAGCAAGGGTGCTCCTAGGGCTGAGGAGGAGAGCTCTTAGCACAATGAAGACTGAATGAGAAAATAGGCTCTAGGCAAGCCTATTTATACTAACTGGAGGTTGGTCATTTAATAAAGTTTTATATTTATAAATGCCCAATAATGCAAATAATGTTAAATAAATACTATTAAATATGGAAAAAATACCAGATAAATCCCAATAAATTCCCTAAGGCTTCGGGGATGTTCTAAATGATGCACAGGCATATGAATGCATATTATGCAGGATGCAGAGTGCTTTCTGATGCAAACCCTAAGGCTTCTACTAACTCTACATGCATGAATGATTCTCTCCAAGTGGGTTAAGGGACTTGACTGACTGACTGACTGACTGACTCATTAAGACTGAGGAATGACCTACGTAGCTCGTGCCAGACTTATCCTGGACTGAGGATGTACAATGGGGTCACGGCGTACGACAATTATCATCCTATTGGGTTCTAAAACTGTACAAATGCTGCACTTTTGATGATGAGCCATCTTGTCACCATGCACTGAGTGCAGAGTGCATGTGACATTCCCTCCTGATTAGCTTGGCGGCAGGTTCATGGCTTCCAAGTAGTCCGCCAATAACTGGGGGTACTTTTGGAAGTACTCCTCGTCGAGCCATACGGCTTCGTGGGTGCCTCGATCTCGGAATTTCGTATAGAACTGACGAATCCGTCGACCGAAACCATGCTTCCATCGATGAAGAAGGATCTGCTCAGGCTCAATCACTTCTGCCTCGTCTACCACGTCTGGCTGCTGTTCATCTGAAACATCAAACACTTCTGGACCAACATATGGTTTTAGCCAAGAAACATGGAAAACATCATGCATTGTCCAACTGGCAGGCAACTTTAACTTCATTGAGACATCACTTATCTTCTTAACTATTGGAAAAGGACCAAAACTACGGAATGAAAGCTTGGGACAACGTTTGCCCACTTGTTTCAATCTCTGCTTCATGATACGCAAATAGATCCAATCCCCTTCTTTGAAGTGGACATCTCGTCTAGACTTATTTGCATGTCTGCTATATGCTTCCTGAGCTTTGGTCAAGCGGTCCTTGACTGACTCAATGATCTCGGAAAATGCTTCCGTGGTTTTATTAGCCTCTAAAGATGGAGACACCATTCTCGTCAAAAGAGAAGAAAAACGGCGACCAAAGGCTGCTTCATATGGAGTCCGTCCGACACTGGATGAATGAGTGTCGTTCAAGATAGCTTGGACCAATGGAAGATAGTGCTCCAATTTGGACTGCTGGTCATGACAATATGACTTGAGGACATCAAAGGCGAACTGATTATAAATTTCTGTCTGGCCATCTGTCTGGGGATGGAATGCACTAGACAACTGCAACTTAGTTCCAAAGTTTTCAAATAATGCCCTCCAGAAATGCGAGGTAAACTTGGAATCTCTGTCTGATGTTATGGTGCTAGGCAAACCACAAATTGGATACCAATGCTTGAGAAACAGACGGGCTACGTCCTCGGCTGTGGCCGTATGCTTGCATGGGATGAGTATGCAGAACTTACTAAAGCGATCCACAATGGTAAAACACTGAGTGTTACGGGATCCAGTGGATGCTGGTAGAGGCCCTACAAAGTCCATAGATATGTCAATGAAAGATCCGTCGGGGATAGGCAAAGGTTGAAGTAAACCTGCCTTCTTTGTATGGGGAACCTTGACTTTTTGACAAATCTTACAGGCTTGTACATGTGCATAGACATCACGCCTCATCTTTGGCCAATAAAAGGACCGTTCTAATTTCTCGAGGGTACTGTTGATACCCCTATGTCCTCCAACTAAGGAGTCATGGGCATCGTGGAGAAGAGCGGAACGCTTTTCCCGAGTAACACAGAGACGGTTCTTGTAGAACAATCAACCGTTCTGTACTGAATAGTGGCCAGGCTCAGAAGTGAGGGCCAAACTATACTGAGTACCAAACTCAGGGGAGTCGACATATTGGTCTTTCATACTATCCAAGTCCTTCCCCGTGATTTCGAGAATGGTAGCTTCTTGGACTGCTTGGATGCTGGACTTTCGACTGAGAGCATCTGCTACTGGGTTATGCTTACCAAGGATGTATTCAATCATACCTCCAAACTGTTGGAAGATTTGACTCCACCTGGCCTGTCGATCACTCCACTGGGCACTTGGCATAGTCTGAAGCCACTTAAGTGCTTGGTGATCTATTTTCACTGTGAAAGCCTGTCCATAAAGAAAAGGCTTCCAATGTTTGAGCGCTATGATCACGCCCAAAAGCTCTTTGTCATATACCGAATAATTCTTTTCGGCGACATCCAACTTTCTGCTGTAATATGCCACGGGTCTATTGTCCTGCTGGAGGACTGCACCTATGGCTACATTGCTGGCATCGGTGATGACCTCGAAAGGTTCGTCCCATGATGCTAACTTTAATACAGGTGCTTCTGCGGCAGCTTTCTGGAGTGCATGAAATGCATCAAGTGCCTTACCTGTAACTGAGACTTTCTGCTTGCGAGTCTTCACCCCCTTGAGCAAGTCGGTAAGAGGTGCTGCAAGGTTGGAAAACTGATGGACATGTGTGCTATAGGCCTGACAAAGACCTACGAATGAACGGATTTCTTGGGCGGTCTTAGGAATGTCCCAATCTAAGATCTCCTGAACCTTTGATGGGTCCAGTCTAATCCCATCGGAACCGATGATGTAGCCCAAATACTGAACTTCCTTAACACCAAAGATAGACTTTTTGGCGTTTATGTAGAGCTGATTATCTCGCAAAAGTTGCAAGACTTTCTCCACATCTTTCTCATGCTGCTCCGCAGTGGCTGAGAAGACTAGTATGTCATCAAGGAATATGAAAACACACTTCCCAATGTGGACTGCGAAAATCCTAGACATCATCTTATTGAACGTTGCGGATGCATTTGTAAGCCCAAAAGGCATGACTACGAACTCGTAGTGACCACGCTCTGTCCTGAAAGCTGTTTTTAGAATGTCAGCTTCAAAAATGCGGACCTGATGGTAACCACTCTTGAGGTCGATCTTAGTGAAAAACTTAGCACCGTCTAAACGCTCCAAAATGTACTCTATCCTGGGCATAGGAAACTTATTCTTGATAGTGAGTTTGTTTAATGCCCTGTAGTCTACACAAAGGCATGCAGACTTGTCCTTCTTTTGGACAAATAGGATAGGTGCAGCAAATGGGGAGGAAGAAGGCCGAATGAATCCGGCTCGGAGAAGCTCAGATAACTGCTTTTCCAACTCGCCCTCTAAAGTCTTGGAAAGACGATAGGGAAACATGCTAGGAGGATCTGATCCAGGGACCAAATCAATGTGATGGTCCTCAAGGCGAGAGGGTGGGAGACTGGGCGGGAGATCGTCCCTAAGCATAATGTCCTGGTGTCTGGATAGGAGGTCTGCTAACTGAGGGACTGAAGATGTAAGGGATGCTACTACTAAGGGAGGGGCTGTTTGAGCACGAACATAAAGGAGTGCTCCTTCTGCTCCCTTGCAGATAGCTCGTCTGGCCTGGAGATGTGAAATCAATGGGATGCCAAGAATGCTTCTATCCCCCCAAATCATGACAGGCTCAGGAAAACCTTTACAAATAGTAAAAGTGTCCTGCCCCCAATTGGAAATAGGCTCATACTGACGGAACCACTGAATTCCTAAGATCATGTCACACCCTAACAGAGGGGAGACGATGAAATCTCGTTGAAATGAGGCCTTCTGAACTTCAAAGGCAAACTGCTGTGCCTTCTGGAAAATGTGGGTGCGAAGACCAAGTGTAAACCCGTCCACATCCAGATGATATGGGACTAAAGTGCAGTTCAATTTATTAGCCAACTGGGGAGAGAGTCTTCAGAACTGCCCATATCGAAAAGGACTACAAACTGTCGGCCTTGGGCAGAGCCATAAGCTCGGATGAGGCTCTTCTGAGCAGCATCGCTCTCACCCTCCTGCTTAGCATCAAATACCACGGATGGCATAGGATGCATGGAAGGTAAAAGTTGAACTGCATTTGAGGTAGTAGGCGGGGCTGGAGGAGCTGGGGAGGCTGTGGCAACTGTGGCAGAAGGAGCTTTGGCAGCTTGTGCCGCTTGCCATTTGTGGCAATCCTTCTTACCATGCCCTATAATATGACAGAAAAAACATCTATTTTCTGACTGGTACTTCCTTTGCTCCTCTGGAGGAAGATAACCTCCAGTAATGCCTGCTTTAGCCTTTTCATCAGGGGTTTTTTTAGGTTCTTTATCCTTCTTACCCCCTGAACTGGAGCTATTACTGCTGTCCTTCTTAGCATCTTTAGAAGATGCGTTACCTTTCCCTGTCTGTGCAGCTGATTGCTGCTGCTGGGGTTTGGTACTGGACTGAGATGTCTGCTTGGGCTTGCCCTCGTTGAGCTTCATTTCTTCATTCTGAGCGAGAGTCAAAGGCCGGTCATATGTACTTGGTTCAAAGTTACGAACTGTGAACCGAATGTTGGAGTCCAATCCACGAATGAATTGCTCCATCTTGGCCTGCTCAGATAACCCTAACTGCTGTGCTAAAGTAATAACCTTACCGGAAAACTGAAGCACTGGGGATCCGTTCTGTCTGAGTCCATAGAACTCGTCTTTCAGACCGGTCATGTACTGGGGCGGGAGAAATCTGGTCTTCAGGTCATGGACAAAGATGTCCCAGTCAAAGGCTGTGACACCTGTGGCCTGGTCAGAATGAATACTAGACCAATGCTGCCACCAAGTGACTGCCTCACCAGTGAGATGGGGAACCGCTAAGTGGACTTTGTCTTGTGGGTCTGTGATCTTAGCTAAAGGAAAATGAGCATTAAACTGATGAATAAATTGATTAACTGAAGAATGATCACACTTACCATCATACTTACTGAAATTTGGTTGACTGCGAATGATGGTGGTTGATGCTGCTGCGGGCTGCTGGCTGGTGACACCTATGACTAGGAAGACTGAGGAGAGCTGCTGATACCTCAAGTGTATGGCCTCCTTTTCCCGTTGGTGTTCGAGTAACATACATTCTCGATCAAGCTCACGTTGGTGTTCCCGAGCGGCGAGGTCAGCCTGACGCCGGTCTTCGTCGATCCTGCGTTGGGCTTCCTCATAGTCCCGTCTTTCTTCTTTTTCTCTTCTCCTTCGGGCCTCGTCCTCTCTCCTTTGTTGTTCCATCTGAAAGAAGAGGGAGATGTAGTCGGGTGCTGCTAGAGGTGTAGAAGGACGTGCTGCTGCTGCCTCCAAGAGTTGGAGACGCTCCATGAGTAGCTGGTTCTGAGCTCTAAGAAGAGCTATGGTGTCTGCTGTAGGCGGAAGAACAAGGTCTCCTTCGGGGGAGACGTCTTCCAGCTGATGAGTACTCTCTCTTGTAGACATGATGCTAAAGTCGGTGGTCGTGCCGGAACGCAATCTAACCATCCAAGGATGCCCCCACGCTAGGATACGGTGTGTGTGGACTATCTGAATCTGATACCAATGTGATATGCAGCGGAAGTCTTTGTATTGGAAGATCCTGCCACACAAATGCTCACACCGTCTTCTGTATCCTGAGTTTCGTGAGTTTAGCAATCCACTTTAATACTTCAAACTTTAAAGAGTTGAGAGAGAGAGATATGAGAACTGTACACCAGATTGGGTCCCGAATTACCCACTGAAGGGCCCCCTATCCCGATAACGAGATAGTATTTGCTTTATTTCTTTAGAGAGAATGACTGTGGACTATAGATAAGCCAAACGCAAGATCTCGAAGGATCGGAGAGTGGCTGATCTGTACACTGCTGTAGAAACACCTCGATGACTTGATCTCGAGCCTATGCACTCTTCCCAAGGGCATGAGGAAGGGCTGCACACCTGAGGCTGAGAGAAGAAGAAGGTGGACTGTTCTACACTATGTTAGAATGCTGAAAACACTTATGAATGCTGTGTTACCTTCACCAGATGACTGCTGCATGTGTGGATGATGCATAGAAGACTGGACACTGATGCAAACAGCAGATTCAGGGCTGGAAACTGCTGTAGACTGAATCTTCAGGGCTGGAAACTGCTGTGGACAGAAACGCAATCCTGTAGAGGGGCTGTTGGACTGAAACGCATGAGAAACAGAGGCTGCAGACTGCTGCTTTACGGCTGGACAGAAAACGCAGAGAAGCTGTACTGTTTGCTGGCGTTGAACTGGGCTGAATGGTGTGCTGAATCTGGGCCTCAATGGATGTCACAAATCCCTATATTCTAGGGACATGCGGATGCGTGTCAGGCCTAGAAACATGCGGATGCATGTATGTATTATACCTGGGCATGTGTATGGATCATATGAGTGGATGCATATGAGTCCAAGGACATGGCAGGACATTTGTGGACTTTTGGGCGGTGCCCGTGTGGATTCCGGCCATGCACACATGGTGTGTTATGATGGCAGGCAGTACAAGAATGATGATAGGTGGTTCTCCAAGTTTACATGTGCACAATGCATAAATGATGCATGCCATAACTTTATTTTACTTTGTGTGACATTGTCTTGCTGCCTGGACAATGCTTGTTATTTTGGCTTGTGAAGTCCGAGGGACCGGGGACGCCCGGGCACCTTGTGGACACGTGTGTGCACTCCTGCTTGGGCCTAAAACTATGGGCTTATGGGTTTTGCAGGTGGTAAGTGCGTCCACACTCAATTTACAGCTTATTTCATTTACTACTGAAGTTTATTGGTTTGCAGGTCCACACTCATTAATAAGTGGCCGGACAACTTATAATGCGTTCCCATTTGGTTGGACCAAAATTAATGAAGTCCGGACAGCTTATGGCCATTTCCCATTTGGTTGGGCCTAAACTTATACAAACAGGACAAATGGAGCACTATGGGCTGGACACCTACCTGGACACCTTATGGGGACACTTGTCAGCCTGTATGTGAACCCACCAAGCCCCATAGGTGGCACTGGAGAAAGGCGCCTCCTTCAAGAGGTCATTTGGGCTGTTTTATTCATAACTCAACACATTGGAGAGCTGGTTGAAGCTTTGGGAGTTGCTACAGGACTGGTTGCTTGCTTCCCGGACTCACACAGCTTGGATATCGATCCCCACACTCTTCTAAAGGGCTGGTTGGTAAATTTCAGACCTGTAATTTCTGGTTATTGCGAGTTTTGGGCTGGTTACAGGTGTCCAAAGTCAACTTGGACAGTACAGGACAGCTCTAGGGACCTCCACAGGGCTGTAGGACCCTTTACAGGTGGATTTCTCGCGATGGAAAGTTGCTGTTTTGGACTGGTTATTGCATAAAACAGGCCGGACAGCAATGGAATATGTGAGCATGGATGTGTCTCAAGGATTCCTGGTGTAACAGGTGTTTAGGGCAAGCATTGGGAACACTTGCTCGCGGAGAACACAGGTTTCTGGATCAGTTTCTCGCGTGGAAACAGGGCCTAAAGATCCATTTACATCTTGTGCAAGGCGGAGTACCTGTGAGGATTGTGATACTCTTGTGCAGGGCGGATGTACCTGTGAAGAGGCTTGTGCAGGGCGGATGTACCTGTGTGTAGGGCGGATGTACCTACAGATTCTCTTGTTTGAAATGTATTCATTCATGATGTATTTGGAAGAATCAGGTGCAGGCTGGTGGTGAATCCCCAGGCACCCGTAAACTTGTACTTGCAGACTCTTTTGGTAATATAACCTAAAGGGGGGGGGGGTCAGCCTATCATCGGCCCCTTTATGCGGTGTACTGTCATTTTCAGCTTTGTGGTTGTAATGCTCAAGTGTTAAGTGCTCAGAATCTTGTTCACATTTATACGATTCCAATACACGCGACCGCCTCCCGTTACATTGGTATCAGAGCTCAGTTTTTCCCCTCATTGGAAAACGGTCTGAGGCTTGGAATCATAAGTGGTGACCTGATTTGAGTGTCATGGACAGCCACATTTCTGACAGTGTGGAGAACACACAGGACCGTGAATTTCATGGTACAAAGGATGCAAGAGATGCTGCAGGCAATGATGTCTATGGAGATGCAGGTACTCATGACACTATGCATTCTGATTTGGAATCTTTGAGGCGTCAAGTGCGACGCTATAGGGCTGAAACCGAAGAGCTTAGGTCATTGAAAAATGACCCGGATGTACAAAGGGTGTTGGCTGCGAAGGCAAAGGCTTCGGTCCATGAAGTCACTTTTGAAGCAATTGCAAAGGAAATGGATGTTGAGAAATCCCGAGAGCTTGCACTTGCATACCTAATGGTTAAGGGTGATGTATACACTGAAGCAGATGGTAGTTTGGCTTTCAAGGAGCCACCCCTCATGGCTGCCCATGGTGATGCACATGATGCACAACAAGCAGAAAGAGCACAGCAAGTGCCAAATGCTGAAAGGACAAGAGTCCCTGGTGCTAGGCTTGATGCAGGTCAAGAGAAGAGTAAGGATGAGGGATCCTCTACTCATTCCCGCTTTGCTCCAAGAAGACATGTCCGTTCTCGTGTTGAGCTTTCCACTCATTTGGAGAGTGTGGCTCAAGAGAGAACGAAGAGAGATCGTGAATCTTCATCGCGGCATCATCATCATGCAGATGAACAGGATGTACATAGGGATGCTTATAGAAGGAAGAAGCCTCGAGAGTTCAAGTCCGGTGACAAGGATGTAAAGTTTGAAAACTTTCAGGGACGGATGGACTCTACCAAAGCACTTGCTTTCATTAGACAGTTTGAGATAGCTTTTTGCAATGAAGACTTTTCGGAAAAGTCTATGCTCAGGCATGTGGGAATGCATCTCAAGGATACGGCAAGTGATTGGTGGCTTGCAAAAATACTTGATGGAAGTGCTGCCCCAACTTGGTCTTCTTTCAAAATTCAGTTTTATGATCAATTCTTACCACCAAACTTTGCAAAGGATGTACGCAAGGAGTGGGACTGGCTGTCCCAAGATGAGGGAGAGTCCGTTGCTTCATACATAGCAAAGTTTTGGAAAGTCCTTCTCAAGGTTACTCCCTTCATGAAGATTGGAGAGGACGAGAAGAAGAGAAAGTTTGAATCGGGGCTCCATCACATCATTCAACAAAGCTTGGGAGTGTACCCAAATAAGACCATACAAGAGCTTATACACTCAGCCATGATTGCGGAGAATTTGCACATAAAAACACCCACAAATAAGCCATTTGCAGGTCAAAACAAGAGCAAATTCAGGGCTGGTTATGACCAGAAAAAGGGTGGACAGCCACCTAAGAATGCTCCCAAAGATGGCCGAGATGCAAAGGATGACTCCGAAAAGAAGCCGGGGGGTAAACGCCACAATTTTGGGCTCTCAAAACAACAATTGGAAGAGTACAGGAAGGCTGGAAAATGCTTTAAGTGTGGCAGTAAAGATCATATATATCCTAAATGCCCACAGAATCCTAAGAATGCTGAGCCTAATGTGCAAAAGCCTCTTGTGAATGTTGTACCCGATGTGCAGGGTAATACAGGGCATGAGCCCAAGAGTAGAGTCATATGCAAGGCTTGGGGCAAATTGAAGGATCAGCCCGCTTTGTTTCTTTTTGATGATGCTTCCACAGATAACTTTATATCCGTACAGATGGCTGCCGCCATAGGTCTCAATGTGGAAGACATGGGAATGCAAATGAATGCAGATGCCGCCTTTGAGGGCAAACAAGTTGATGTAACTCCGGTCATTGGTAAGCTCCGTGTACATATACAGGACTACCTCGACTATGAGAGCTTTTTAGTGGCTCCTCTTACAGGTTGTGATGTTTTGTTGGGGATGCCCTGGCATCACCGTTTAGAGCCTACTAAGGCTTACAAAGAGAAGAAAATCAGCTTTGTACATAGAGGCCGTGAGCACTCTATAGATGCTGGTACTACTGGAAGTACCATACCTCTTGTAAGCCATGTACAAATTAATAAGGCAATAAAGAAATCAGCTTGTTCTTACTTGGTTTTTGTACGTGATACCATTGAACATTCTAGTGTTGATGTTACTGCATTAGATCAAGACAAGCTTAACTTTTTGAATGAGTTCAAAGATTGTTTTGCAAATGCTTTGCCAGCAAGGTTGCCACCAGAGAGGCCGGAAGATCATTGCATAGATCTAATTCCCGGTAGCTCTCCACCTAATAGGCCACCATACAGGGTGAGTGCTAGTCAACAAGAAGAGATTATGGCACAGGTGAATGAACTTTTGGAAAAGGGTTTGATTCGGCCTAGTTCCTCGCCATATTGCTCGCCGGTACTTCTTGTTCAAAAGAAGGATGGTACTTACAGGATGTGTGTTGATTACCGTGCCCTCAATAAGATAACCATCAAGAATCGGTTTCCGATTCCGCGCATTGATGACATCTTGGACAAGCTTGAAGGTTCGGCATGTTTCAGCCGAATAGACCTCAAGAGTGGGTATCATCAAGTGAGAGTGGCACCTCAAGATGTACACAAGACTGCATTCAGGACAGCCTTTGGTCTTTATGAGTTTTTGGTGGTGCCTTTTGGCCTTACAAATGCACCTGCTACCTTCAACAGGATGATGGACAGGGTGTTCAGAAAGCATAGAAAGTTCACAGGTATATTCTTTGATGACATTATTGTATTCTCAAAGAATGAAGCCCAACATCGTGAGCACCTGGCTATTGTGTTTAAAGAGCTTAAGGAAAATCAGCTCTACATAAATGCAAAAAAGAGTGAATTCTTCCTCCCAGAAATTCACTATCTTGGTCACATTGTATCCAAGGATGGTGTGCGCATGGATCCCGCAAAGATACAAACCATGCAAGAATGGCCAGAGCTGAAATCAGTCCATGAAGTGAGGAGCTTCCTTGGTTTATGTGCTTACTACAGGAGGTTCGTCAAGCATTTTGCTTTTATTGCCGCTCCGTTACATGAAGAAAGCAATCTTTAAATGGACACAAGAAGAGAGAGATGCCTTTCAAAAGTTGAAGAGTGCAATCATCTCGGGACCGGTACTCATTATTCCGGATTTGCACAAACCTTTTGTTGTGGAATGTGATGCAAGTGGGGACTGCATAGGGGCTGTTTTGAACCAAGAAGGACATGCCATTGCCTATGAGAGCAGACGCTTGCAACATGCAGAGCTTCACTTACAGGTTTATGAGAAGGAGTTGTTGGCTGTAATTCATGCCCTTACTATTTGGAAACACTATCTTTTAGGGGCTGATTTTATGGTCAAAACTGATCATCAAAGTTTGAGATACTTTTTGACTCAAAGTAAGCTCTCAGAGAAGCATATGAGATGGGCAAATTTCCTCTCAATGTTTCATTTTCAGATTTTACACACTCCAGGGAAAAAGAATGTGGTGGCAGATGCCTTATCTAGACGACCACAGGTTCATGCTATTACAGTTGCATACCATGAGGACTTATCGGATATGCGTAATACTTATCATCTGGATGAGGATTTTGCACATGTATGGGCTGATTTGCAAGAGGGTATTGCTGTCCCATCTTATGTCATAAGAGATGGATATCTCATGATGCAAAATCGTATGTGTGTGGTAAAGAACCTTCGCCATAAGGTTATGGATGGTGCCATGCTCCTCCATATGCAGGTCATAGAGGCATTTTGGCCACAGCACAAGCTTTGGAGAGGTATTTCTTTTGGCCACATATTCGCAAGGATATTGAAGCATATGTACGTGAATGTATGGTATGTCAAAAGGTCAAATTTGACAGACATAAAGCACCTGGATTGCTTCAGCCTTTGCCTATACCAAATGAACCATGGGAAAGCATTGCTATGGATTTCATTATGGATTTGCCAAGGACGCCACAGGGAAATGATGCTATTTGGACCATTATTGACAGGTTTAGCAAGCAGGCACATTTCATTCCCGTGCGCAAGACAATAAAGCCAGATCATATGGCTAGGATGTTTTTGGCACAGATATTCAAACACCATGGCATGCCTAAATCTATTGTGGGGGATAGAGATCCTAGAACCACAAGTTTATTTTGGCGCGCATTGTTTGACAATATGGGTACAAAGCTGAACTTCTCATCAGCTTACCATCCACAGACAGATGGGCAAAGTGAAATAGCAAATTCAGCCGGTCCTCGACTTGCTGAAATCTTATGTATCCGACCGCAAATCGGATTGGGAGAAGTATTTGCCACTTGTGGAGTTTGCCTACAACAATACGGTACATACTTCTACGGGCAAGGCGCCCTTTGAGATTATCTATGGCAAGGTGGTACTACCACCCATCCTTCATACAAAGGATGAGATTTTTGCAGCAGATGAGTATGTCAGAGACTTGGATACTGCATTTGCACAGGTACGGACAGCCATAGAGAGGTCTCAAACCAAGAATAAAAAGGCAGCTGATAAGCATAGAAGGGATGTACAATTCAAACAAGGTGATTGGGTCTTGCTGAAATTTGAAAAGGCACGCCTTCAGAAGAGGCCAGGAAAAGAGGGAAAGTATCCTAAACTTTCCAACAGGTACTATGGACCTTTTCAGATCTTGGAGAAGATCAATGATGTTGCATTTCGGCTTGTACTCCCAGATCATTGGAACATGCATAATGCTTTTCATGTGAGCCTATTGAGGCCTTATGTGGGACCGACACCGTTTGAGCCGGTTTTGGAAGACCCACCCGAGGTGGATGAGCTGGAAGAGATTCTTCAACCTGAACAGATTGTTTTTCACAAGGAACGAAAGCTTGCGGGAGGCAAACTTGTTCGTAGGTACCTTGTGAAGTTCAAGAATTATTCAGCTTTGGATGCGAAATGGATGGATGAGGCCTACTTCGAGGATTACCCAGATCTTTTGAAGGCCTATCTGGAGGCTTTTCAGTTGCGGTCAACTGATTAGAAGCCGGGGGGATGTCACAAATCCCTATATTCTAGGGACATGCGGATGCGTGTCAGGCCTAGAAACATGCGGATGCATGTATGTATTATATCTGGGCATGTGTATGGATCATATGAGTGGATGCATATGAGTCCAAGGACATGGCAGGACATTTGTGGACTTTCGGGCGGTGCCCGTGTGGATTCCGGCCATGCACACATGGTGTGTTATGATGGCAGGCAGTACAAGAATGATGATAGGTGGTTCTCCAAGTTTACATGTGCACAATGCATAAATGATGCATGCCATAACTTTATTTTACTTTGTGTGACATTGTCTTGCTGCCTGGACAATGCTTGTTATTTTGGCTTGTGAAGTCCGAGGGACCGGGGACGCCCGGGCACCTTGTGGACACGTGTGTGCACTCCTGCTTGGGCCTAAAACTGTGGGCTTATGGGTTTTGCAGGTGGTAAGTGCGTCCACACTCAATTTACAGCTTATTTCATTTACTACTAAAGTTTATTGGTTTGCAGGTCCACACTCATTAATAAGTGGCCGGACAACTTATAATGCGTTCCCATTTGGTTGGACCAAAATTAATGAAGTCCGGACAGCTTATGGCCATTTCCCATTTGGTTGGGCCTAAACTTATACAAACAGGACAAATGGAGCACTATGGGCTGGACACCTACCTGGACACCTTATGGGGACACTTGTCAGCCTATATGTGAACCCACCAAGCCCCATAGGTGGCACTGGAGAAAGGCGCCTCCTTCAAGAGGTCATTTGGGCTGTTTTATTCATAACTCAACACATTGGAGAGCTGGTTGAAGCTTTGGGAGTTGCTACAGGGCTGGTTGCTTGCTTCCCGGACTCACACAAGCTTGGATATCGATCCCCACACTCTTCTTAAGGGCTGGTTGGTAAATTTCAGACCTGTAATTTCTGGTTATTGCGAGTTTTGGGCTGGTTACAGGTGTCCAAAGTCAACTTGGACAGTACAAGACAGCTCTAGGGACCTCCACAGGGCTGTAGGACCCTTTACAAGTGGATTTCTCGCGATGGAAAGTTGCTGTTTTGGACTGGTTATTGCATAAAACAGGTCGGACAGCAATGGAATATGTGAGCATGGATGTGTCTCAAGGATTCCTGGTGTAACAGGTGTTTAGGGCAAGCATTGGGAACACTTGCTCGCGGAGAACACAGGTTTCTGGATCAGTTTCTCGCGTGGAAACAGGGCCTAAAGATCCATTTACATCTTGTGCAGGGCGGAGTACCTGTGAGGATTGTGATACTCTTGTGCAGGGCGGATGTACCTGTGAAGAGGCTTGTGCAGGGCGGATGTACCTGTGTGTAGGGCGGATGTACCTACAAATTCTCTTGTTTGAAATGTATTCATTCATGATGTATTTGGAAGAATCAGCAGGTGCAGGCTGGTGGTGAATCCCCAGGCACCCGTAAACTTGTACTTGCAGACTCTTTTGGTAATATAACCTAAAGGGGGGGGGTCAGCCTATCATCGGCCCCTTTATGCAGTGTACTGTCATTTTCAGCTTTGTGGTTGTAATGCTCAAGTGTTAAGTGCTCAGAATCTTGTTCACATTTATACGATTCCAATACACGCGACCGCCTCCCGTTACAATGGATGCTGAATCAGGGCTGAATGGATGCTGAAGGCGGGCACCTAGGGCTGACTGAAGCTATGGTTTCTCAAGGGGCTGGAGAAGCAAGCTTATGGGCTCTAGGGCTGGATTAGTCTAGGGCTGAAAGCAAGGGTGCTCCTAGGACTGAGGAGGAGAGCTCTTAGCACAATGAAGACTGAATGAGAAAATAGGCTCTAGGCAAGCCTATTTATACTAACTGGAGGTTGGTCATTTAATAAAGTTTTATATTTATAAATGCCCAATAATGCAAATAATGCTAAATAAATACTATTAAATATGGAAAAAATACCAGATAAATCCCAGTAAATTCCCTAAGGCTTCGGGGATGTTCTAAATGATGCACAGGCATATGAATGCATATTATGCAGGATGCAGAGTGCTTTCTGATGCAAACCCTAAGGCTTCTACTGACTCTACATGCATGAATGATTCTCTCCAAGTGGGTTAAGGGACTTGACTGACTGACTGACTCACTAAGGCTGAGGAATGACCTACGTAGCTCGTGCCTGACTTATCCTGGACTGAGGATGTACAATGGGGTCACGGCGTACGACAATTATCATCCTATTGGGTTCTAAAACTGTACAAATGCTGCACTTCTGATGATGAGCCATCTTGTTACCATGCACTGAGTGCAGAGTGCATGTGACACTCGAAGACCAAAGAAGAGCATAGAGCTCATTTGGCCATTGTTTTTTAGGAACTCCGTAAGCATAAACTCTTCATAAATGCAAAGAAGAGTGAGTTCTTCTTGTCAAAGATACATTATCTTGGGCATATTGTGTCCAAAGATGGAGTGCGGATGGATCCTTCAAAGATTGATGCAATTCGGAATTGGCCCGAATTGAGTTCGGTGCATGAGATCCGTAGCTTTCTTGGATTATGCTCTTACTACCGTAGGTTCATTCGGCACTTTGCATGGATTGCTTCTCCTTTGTATGATTTGACAAAGAAGAAGGCCACATTCAAATGGACTAATGTAGAGAGGGATGCATTCCTCAAATTGAAAGATGCAACTGCTCATGGTCCAGTGTTGATCATTCCGGATTTGCAAAAGCCTTTTAGTGTGCAATGTGATGCATCTGGAAATTGCATAGGAGCTGTCCTTAATCAAGAGGGACATGTTACGACCCTGTTGTTTTCCCTCTCGACAACAAGCAGGTGGGCATGGGCATGGGCACGGGCACGGGACGCAAAGTGTGGACAGGCATCAGCCGAATGTGAAAAGGAAACTCATAAGTGTGGCCAGCCCAAGTGTGAAAGGGGACAAAAGGGATTTTGAGGTTATAAGGTTTTTAAAATCTTTGATGATAATAATATTTTTTTTTTGAAAAAAAAAAGAGCATACGTTTTTAATCCTTGCTTTTGGCTTTTTGAGAAAAGCGATTCGAATCGCATGCTTATAAAGGCGAAGATTGGTAACAGGCCGTAGGGGAGATCGCCGTGTGGGAATCAACTCCGCATGAGTTATAAGCGACGGGTGGCGCTGTTGCACGTATGGCTACAAGGCAGCTGCGTAAGAGCTACAGGCTGCTGTTGCTGCGCCACAAGAGTTGTGCGCATGGGTAGGTACTGCCGCCGCTATTCGAGTACTGCTATTGACGGGTGTTGCTGCACTCGCACGCATGGGTCGCTGCTGGGTGCTGATAGGGTGCTGATGCGCATGGCCTACAGCAGGGCGCTGCTGCACATGGGCAGCCAGGCAGGTGATTAGGTGGCTGAGCATGGACTACTGTCAGCAAAAAGCTACTAGACAGGTTTCAGGTAGAGGCTGCACGTGTGGAAGACCAAGTGGCTGCGCATATGGGCTGCAGTTAGCAACAGGAGCCAGGTGGATGCAGGCAGGTTGCATGTGTGGAAGCAGCCAACAGAGACATCTCAAGGCGACTGTTGGGTTGGACAGCACGACTCTCTCTCTCTCTGGGAAGAAGGTGAGCTGAAGGGGGCACCGAGGGGCTAACAGCCAAGGGGTCTTTCTCTCTCTCTTCACAAGCAAGCTTTGTTTACGAGATTTGGATACAAAGGATCAAGTTAAGATGCACAGGATGATGTTCTTGGAAGAGATGTGTGTTGCTCTTCGTCTGGGACTTATGTGTATTCAGGGATGGCTTGACACATCCTCTATCGTTCTCTCTCTGAGTTTTTGGCATTGTGATTGATGGTGAACGTGTGGATTTATCTGTCATGGAAACAGGACATTGGTTTTCGAGAAGAAACAGGACTTTGGTATCGAGGAAACAGGCCTATGGTTTATGGGATACACGTCTTTGGTTTATCGGATACAGGTCTTTGGTTTCGTGTGTAAAGCATGTCTCTGGATTCATGTGAACAGGTTATAGTTTTCTCGAGGTTACATGCAAGCTGTGACTATAGGAAGGATATATGGTTTGGTACAGCCCTACTGCTGTTTGGGAAAGGGTTGTGCGATCCATGATTGAGATGGAGAAGACCTTTTCAAGCAGGGAGGTGTCGTACAGGTGTGCCTTCTCTATGGAATGCTTTGCTATAATAGCGAGAGTTCTTATTTGGAAAGTCCTGGGTGAAAAGCTAAAAGGGATCCTATTGGTAGAGGATTCTACGAGTTGTAATATGTACTCAAAATTTTGTTCAAGTAAAGAAATACCGCAAGGGGCGCCACTGCGTTTTCGGGCCAATCGGTGTACTTGTATTATTTGCAGTAGCACTCTAGCTCTCCCGTTTGTTTTCCTTTTCCAGGTTCCCATGGGTGATGAAGTGTTTTGTGTGCGAGTGTTTGTTTCACCGCACATCAAGTTTCTGAAGGCCGGTTACATGGTTCCATCACCGGGATATCGTCGACTTTCTTAAGGAGGCGAGTCCGTGGTTGCTTTGGTCGGGACAATCGCCAACTTTCCTAAGGGGGCGAGCCCGTGGTTGTCACATCAAAAGCTTCAACATGTGGACAATGAAAAGGAAGTGCAGGAACCAGTACAGGATTGTGTGTCTTTGCCTATATGAGGTGAAGAGCAAAAGCTGAGGATGAAGCTCAGGAGAAAAGACACCAAGGACAGGAAGTAGTCAGCCAAGAACAAGTTGAAGTGTTATGGTGCAAGAGATGGGTTGAAGGCTATGGCTTTTGACACTTTGTCACCAGTGGTATCTTCACAGAGGCTTCATGGGGTTCGGAAGGCAGCTTCTTTATATGTTTAGCAGTGGTGATCTACTATGCTTCATTTGGGACTTGTGCTTGCCACTTGGGTAGAGTGCAAGCAGGTTATGGGTGCCTATGGATGTATCAGATGAGGCTCAGATGGAAGCAGAGGAACTTGATGAGGTTCTTATTCCCAAGCAAATACTGACACATACGGAAAGAAAGGTACAAGGTAAAGTTTCCCGTCGCTATTTTGTGAAGTTCAAGAACCGTTCACTGATGGATGAGAAGTGGATGGAGGAGGGTGACTTAGCAGATTCACCTAAGGTATTGCAGCTTTACCTTCACGCCTTTGAGTTGGAGCCGACTCTTGCTACGGCTCATTCAGGTTCAGCAAAGCAGAGGTCTGGAGCATTGCCTGATGCTCAAGAGGGGGGTAGCACCTCCACTCCCTTGTTACAGACAGGCTCAGTTTTTCATCTAGGAGTCGCTTGGTGACATCTTTTGTATTCACCCGAGGTACTGAGGCTGACAGTACATTTGCTTATGGGACTTCTATGATATTGTGTACTAGTCACATGAGATGGTAAAGTTGGGTATGGTTCACAGTCGGCCGCACCTTGAACTATAACTGCAACTATGGATGGTTTTTGCCTTTGGAACTAAGGTATGACTGAGGAAGATTGGGACATTGATCTTTGTCATATGGTTCTGGCTGTTCTTGACCACTGGATTGGTAAATTGGATATTGAGATGATGCTATTTGTGGAGTTGGTCTACTTTGGAATGGCATGGTTTGGTTGAGCTCAAAGGCTACGGCAACCTGAGCTAACACTTCGAGACTCTATGGAGGGCATAAGTCTTGCGAGCAGTCCTAGAGTTGGTTTGGTTCATAGATATATGGATTGAACTCTATTTGTGCATGTATTTATACACTTTTTGAGGTATTATGGTATTCTGGTGCCATTGGATCTTGGTACCCATTGAGAATACATGGGTAATACTCTGGATGTGTCAGGATGAGATGCATGTATGTTGGTATGATACATCACGTACTTTACTATGTTCATGGTGTACCACTAGTTGTGGCTCTTGCGGGATGGCCATGTGTAGAGTGTGTAAAGCATCAAGAGCGACATATGTGGGAAGTACTTAGTGGATGTATTGTTTGGATGCATTGAGTGCTTTCATATGCTCATGTTGTACCTCCAGTCGTGGGTCCTCCAGGGATATCCATGGGTGTAAGGCTTGCGAGCAACCTTGAGACTGTTATTTTGGAGTGGGTAGAGCATCTTGAGGAGCATATTGTTTGCGAATGCATATATGTGTCATGCATATGTTTGTCATATGTAGAATGATGCATGGTTTTGTTTTTGGCTAACACAGGTTACGTGTTTCCACTTGGTTTTAGACTTTTGCCTGCAGGTTCTGAGGAACAAAGCAAGAGTTGTTTGTCACTTCGATGTGACGGTTTGGTCTTATTGTTCAGGATGATTATTTCATCACCCAGCAGCACTAGAGGGGGGCATTGTTTTGGTCATATGGGGAATCTTTTGGATGCTTGCTGTGTTATTGAGTGCAATCAAGAACGCTTGCTATTTTTCAAGAGGGGGGTATGTTACGACCCTGTGTTTTTCCCTCTGGACAACAAGCAGGTGGACATGGGCACGGGCACGGGCACGGGACGCAAAGTGTGGACAAGCATCAGTTGAATGTGAAAAGGAAACTCATAAGTGTGGCCAGCCCAAGTGTGATAGGGGACAAAAGGGATTTTGAGGTTATAAGGTTTTTAAAACCTTTGATGATAATAATATTATTTTTTTTGAAAAAAAAAAGAGCATGCGTTTTTAATCCTTGCTTTTGGCTTTTTGAGAAAAGCAATTTGAATCGCATGCTTATAAAGGCAAAGATTGGTAACATGCCATAGGGGAGATCGCCGTGTGGGAATCAGCTCCGCATGAGTTATAAGCGGCGGGTGGCGCTGTTGCACGCATGGCTACCAGGCAGGTGCAACCAGGCAGCTGCGCAAGAGCTACAGGCTGCTGTTGTTGCGCCACGAGTTGTGCACATGGGCTGCTGACGGGTGGTGCTGCTACGCAGGAGTCAGGCGACTGCTACACCCGCCGCCACCACTAGGTACTGCCGCTGCCATCACGTACTACCGCCGCCACCAAGTAGAGCCTTCGCTACCATGTACAGCCGCCGCTATC
>NC_141047.1:5502979-5650344 GCF_041138505.1 Cibotium barometz
CACACATATATATATATATGTATACATATGTATACATATATATATATTTGTATATACACATACATATGTATACATATATATGTATACATATGTATATGTATATACACATACATATGTATACATATATATATATGTGTATATGTGTGTATACATATATACATATGTATATGTATATATGTGTGTATACATATATACATATGTATATATATATATATGTATGTATATGTATACATATATATATATGTGTATATGTGTGTATACATATATACATATGTATATGTATATATGTGTGTATACATATATACATATGTATATATATATATATGTATGTATATGTATACATATATATATACATACATATGTACACATATATGTATACATATGTATACATATATATGTATCTACCTATATATATATATATATATATATATATATATATATATATATATATATATGTATGTATGTATGTATGTATGTATGTATGTATGTATGTAAGTCACATGTTGATACTCAGAAGATGGTGAGGTTGTTCATTTGAGAGCTGTTCTCAACATCTTGGGCTGCCTCAGACGGAGGTTTGAAGTTCAAACGAAACAGTGTTACAGTTGGAAATATTCTTTTGGAATTAAGCTTCAATTGAACCCCAGTGGTGACATCTGAAAGCATAAACAAGAGAATGATTACAAAATGTTTCCATGATAACAAACAACAGACATATCACTACCATCTGCGAAGCATGCCATAGATGACATTGTTTGGGCCTCTCCCAATTTGAGAGCCATTATGGCCCAGACCATGTTTTGATGAAATGCTGGAGCAGATCAAGGAAGAGACAGAAAGCTCAGAAAAGATAAGCATAAAAGGGATGCCAACTTCAACAAAGTGGGCTGTAGCCCATCAATAGTGCCCACAACTCCCTTCATGGAGGTGCTAGCTTCTACCCGCTCCCATACTGGCATGTAATTTCAGGACCCACTCTCTCTCTCTCATTAAAACTTCAACAAAAAGTGTTCTGGAAGATCAAATCAAAGTCATCCTCACGGGCCTACCTGCTGCGACAAAGTTCCACGACTACGTTTTGGGGCTGCACGGCCTTCACAACTCGTTGGACCTGTGCGGCAGAGAGGCTCGACATATGGAAGGTTCCAACGAGGATCACCACGAGAGGCTCCTGATATCCATCGCCCCGGCGCTCGACGTAGTGAGAGGACCGCTCCAGCGCCACCACGGTGCCGTCCTCCACTAGCTCCATCAGCTGCGGGAACGAGCGGGACACCACGCGCCGGCTTGCCTCGCGAGTCTCCGCCAGGAAGTCGCACTGCGCGAGTGGTGGTGGTGAGGGCATCATCCGCGTTTTCCACGGTTCGCATGCATGATGGTGGCACGCGTTAACGAATTGAAGACATCCCATCCTCTCTCACTCACATCCTCTGTCACTCACACAACAGATAAGCTGTCGCCAAGAATTTGAAGGCAGCCTTCCAAGGGCGTAGAAATAAAACTACCAGCAGAACCAGCCTAATGAGACAAAAGTGCTCGAATGAAATTTACAGTAGAACCAACCCTATTTTGTCACAGTGAGACAAAAGTGTAAATAGTATGTGCCTAACCTCATGGTGAAGTACTACCAGATATCTAACAAACCCCTTTATAGTACAACAAATGTGAGGTTTATAGAGATTACAGATAATACTTTGAAAGGGAAGAGGCGCAAAACTTTGCAAAAAGCCTCGAAATTTTCACATGATACGACTTTAGTGAAAAGGTGGTCTACTACATTATCATGTATACTGCAATATCAAATTGATCTCTCCTGCATGGAGTCTCTCTCTGACATAGTGGTAATGCACTTCAATGTGCTTAGTCCTTGCATGAAAGACAAGATTCTAAGCACTTACCATTATGCTATTCTGACTATCAGTGAGAATAGGAGTAAGGATGTCTAAAGGAACTCAAAGATCCTCCGTTAATCTTCTCAACCAAATTGTCACAATGAATATTGTTCTGTGTTCAACTTCATAGGATGAGGTTGCCACATTTAGTTATTTCTTGCTTAGCCAAGATATACACGAATTGCCAAAGAAAGAAACAGTTTCCAGATGTGGATTGCCATATATCAGAATCACCTATCCAATCGGAATCACTGAAGGCTTGTAGTTATAAATCACCCCCCTAAACATAAAACAATCCAAGATCTTGAGTGCCTTCTAAAGATATGTTTAACTGCCTGCTGCCAACGCTTAGTGCCTAGGCAATGCATGAATTTTGAAAGTTGTGACACCATACTGGATGTCCAGCCATGAGTTACACAAACAGACCAGGCATGCAATAGCTTGATCATAAGTGGTTATGTCGAATGGTGCATTGGCATCCTATAGACTAAGTTTTATACCAAGTTCCATTGGTGTAGAAATCGATTTGCAACTTTTCATGTTGAACCTCTTGAGTAGTCTTTTAATGTGCTTTGACTCCTTAATGACTATACCATCATCTTGATGTATAAACTGCATAACCAAATAGTAGTGCAAAAGATGAAGATTTAACATCTCAAAATTTAAGACAAGGTTGGCCTTGAAGGCTATAGAAATCATCATTAGTACCTATCACTAACATGTCATGTCTACATAGAGAATGACAACAAGCAAATCATGCTTGTCCTTTTTCACATATAAAAGTGCTTTCTGTAGGACTATTTTGAAATACATGTCCAGTCAAATAGACATGAATCTTTTGGTATCAAGATCTGGGAGCTTGTTTCAAACCATATAAAGCTTTAATAAGCTTGCAAACCTTATATTCTTAACCAGATTGGGTAAATCCAGCTAGTTGACTAACATAAACGTCTTCCTATGAGTCACCATTGTTTTGATGTCCAGTTGGTGCATTTTATATCCATGATGGGATGCCAAAGTAATAACAAACTGGATAGTGGTCATACGAGAAGGGGGAGCAAAAGTTCAATCCCTTTCTGCAAGGCATAACCTTTTACAAACAATAATGGGCTTGAATTTGTCAACTGATCCATCTTCCCTTCTCTTGACTTTGAAAACTTACTTAGTACCAATAACTTTGTTGCCAAGTGGTAGATCTACCAAATCCAAGTACCTTTTTCCTAAATGGAAAGAATTTTATCTTGCTTGGCTTTCACCTAATTTGGATCTTCTTAAGCCTCTTTAAAAGCCTCTTTCACCTAATTTGGATCTTCTTAAGCCTCTTTAAAAGACTCGGGTTCATCTATATCATGTAGAGAATTAAGAAATGCAAACTCAACAATATTTGTTGAAGAAGTTGTTCGAGCCACCGGATCTAATTCTACTTTGCAAAGGAGCAGACAATTCGTTGTCCTGCAAGATGCTTCTAACCCATTTAGGCATAACCATAAATTCATTGATTTGCTGATCTTTTCGCATTTACCACATTTGAAGTTGGTGCATCAACTCCTTGAGCATTCTCCCCGTGTAATACAAAGCACATAGACATCCCTCCGAGGAGTGAGAGGATCAAGCGACGCAAGGGCCTAAGAGGGCGACACGTGAGACAGTTGCAGCACTGAGACTTGTATCTTATTAAATAGCTATAAGTGAGAAGTCTTGATGGACAATGACATTAGTTGAGTCCTCTTTCTTAGAACTCGCATCATCGGAGGAAGAACTGCTGGAAATGGACCACTAGAACCCTTATTGGATTTCTTCTTTTTCTCTTCTTTGTTTTGAAGTTTAAAGAAATTTTTAATTACATGGCTGAGTTTTTCACAATACCAACAAGTCATTTTCTTTGGCTCTTCGGAATCACCCTTAGCCTCAGAAGTTTTGTTAGAATTGGTCTTCCACTAAGATTGCATGCCCTTATCCTTGGTTACTAAAGCTTGATCACTATTAGAACTCTCAAGAACATTCTTTCTAAACTGTTCCTCCTACAATAGTAAGCTTATAGGTAAGAGGTGTTGCATTGTCTCTCAATGAAATATGGATGGAAGTATTGAAACCGAGATAAGATTCAAGCAAAGAATTAAGGGTGATATTAAAACCACATCCTTTTCAAGAATGACTTTATCAATATTATTGAGAGAAGTTGCTCTCTCAAGTCTTGTAACTTTGTTAAATGCTCATTCATGGACCCCTTTTCTTACATATTTTCATTGTCAAGTTGCCTTCTGAGATAGGCAACCATCCTAGCATCATTTTTAGCCTGATACATAACTTTTAGAATGTTCCAAAAGCAAGCATGGATGTTCTACAAGAAGGAATGTGCGAAATAATAGACCTTTTAATTAACAAAGCAAGCAATGCCAAAACTTGAGCATCATGAGAATCTCATCTTCTTTTTTCAACAATAATTTTAGGAACTAATCCCTTTGAGGAACTACAAGAGAAATTGCAACAAGGCAGGAGTTGTCACCATTGGCATGCCCCCATAAACCCTTTATAATAAGCCCATAATACAGAGTAATTTATCCCATTTGCAAAAAATACCAAACAAATTATTTGAAAAGTTGTTGGCCATACCTGACTGCTATTGATTTTGAGAAGGAAAAATGTGGAAAAAAAAAGGTTCAATTGAAGTCGTGTGATGAGAAGGAAAGATGCAAAAGGAAAGAGAGCCATTGTAGGGAGTGGTGAGGCCCTACATGTAGAGAGAAAAAAATAAGAGAATATTATTTGTATACTCTATATGCATTTGCATAAGGGCTCTACCTAATGCATAGAGCTTTCTTTGAGCTTTATACATAAGGTAGTGCAAAAGAGAGCTCTATGCATAAGGTAGAGCCCTTATGCAAATCAAAAAGAGAAGAGAATAGGAGTGTTGAGAACAACATGAAATAAAGGCAAACCCACAAGAAAAGCATATAAGGAGAAGGGCATAGAAGAAATGTTTGTGAGAACAAGAAGAGAGGAAGACAAACCCACAAGAAAGTCTCCTTGTACATTTTTCATTGCCTCTACATTAGGGTTTAATGTGCAATAGGGTTAATAAAAAAATCTATTATTAATATAGCTTACCATAAAACCTATTACTATTAGGGTTAATTAATAAGGGCTCTATAAGAAGAGGGATTACTGAGACCCTATTTCTATACGGAATCGTGCTAATACGAAACCCTAATCTTGCTTTCCATAAAACCTATTGCTATTGGGGTTAATTAATAACGGCTCTATAAGAAGAGAGATTAGCAAAACCATATTGCTATATGGAATCTTGCTAATATAAAACCTTAATAGCCATAAGGAGCAATAAAAGTCCTAATACCAAAAGTAGAATAGAGAAACCCTAATAGAAAATGCCTAATAGAGAGATTAGAAGAAAAAACAAGGTAAAAACAAACAAACAAGAGACATGCATGCAGTTAGCTTCAGAGGAATGGTGAAGGAGAAGGGGAGGAATGGTGTCCATAGTTCGATGCTAGTTTTGCATAGCAACAAACTATAGCGAAGATAGCAATGAAGTTAGCAGCAAACTGTAAAAAACATTGGGGATTCACAAAGGGCTTATTTGCATAGGGTTTTTTTAAAGGCCACACAAGTGTAAAAAAGTCATTATCATCACAATAGGATGATGAGTTGACAATTAGAACCAATGCATGGTTCAAGCGACGTATATCGTGTCCATGTGGGAGGTGTAAGGGAAGCCAAGTACAAGAACATCAAATTACATTTGAGCACATTTGCTGGTATAGGCCCTTAGCTTGATCTTCATTATGCTCGTTATCGGTATGTATATGCAACGCTATTAAATTTCAAGTTATAGAGAGAAACCTTTTTTTATAACATCTAGAAGTTTATGTATTTTAGGATGAAGATGAGGAGGAGAGATGGATGAGAGTGTTGGTTTACATGATAGGCCTCACCATTCCATGGAATTCAGGAGACTGTAAAGGGGATTTAGGCTTCACATGAAATAATGTATGCCGAAGGATGTCCTCTCTCTCTATATTTTAGGATGAAGATGAGGAGGAGTGACAGATGCCAGTGTTGGTTTATATTGCCTCATCATTCCTTGGCATCCGCCGATAGATTAAGGAGGGGATTTAGGCTTCACATGGAATTATGTATGGACAAAGGATGTCCTCTCTCACCTATTAATGAAATTCCCCCAATCCCAATACCACATGAGAATTGAAGAGGATTTTATTCTGGAAGAGATGGTGCAAGACTTTGTGGCATGCAAGCTTGAAGAAGGCAAGAACCACCTCAAATGTCAAATCAAAAAAGAAACCTTGTGATGAGAAGAAAATACAGTATTTTGCAAGGGGTGTCAATACTATATTCCCTAAGCAAACTTGGAACTATTATAACTTGTAAAACACTTATTGGATGAAGTGTTACAAGCCTTCTTTGGTAAGGTCCTATACTCTTCTCCCTTTCTAATATAAAGATCTTTTGATACTAACATGTTTTATGTTTTGTTTGTAGGCTTCTCAAGAAGATGCTTCCACCAAATAACGTATTGATAAGAATGCAGTACAATGTCTAAAATATGGGGAGAGCCTATATCAAAATGATTTACAAAGTGACAAAATCCCCCATGTTGAGGAACTGGCATCCTAGAGTTAAAATTAACCATGTTTTCACATAGCCATGGCATTATGCATGACATTGATATGTGGCATAAGAGAATTGGACATGTGAATATCCAAAATCTAACATCTATGAAAACCAAAGGGATTGTTGGTGGTGTGCCAAGGTTCAATTATGATGGATGCAATCATGTATGTGATGCATGTCAATTTAGGAAGCATGCAAGGCTTCCATTTCCAAAGGATGGTTAGATAAGTAGGAGGCCTTTGGAAATCATTCATAGTGATATTTGGGGTCTAGCATAAACCACGCTATAAATGGTTTATAGGTATTATGTCACTTTCACATTGATGACTATAGTATAATGACATGGATCTACTTCTTGAAGGAAAAAGGTGAAGCATTTAGGAAGTTCAAAGAGTTTAAAGCATATATTAAGAAGCAATATGGACAGTGGATCAAATGTCTAAGAATAGATGGTGGAGGTGAGATCACATCATGTGTATTTGATGATTTCTTAAGAGACCATGGGATACAAAGGCAACTTACATGCATGTACACATCTCAGCAAAATGGAGTTCCTGAGAGGAAGAATAGAGTCATTGGGGAGATAGTACGATTCATGCTTAATGAGAAGAGTATGCCAAATTACTATTGGACACAAGCATGTGCAATAATAGTGTACTTGTTAATAAACAAGACACCCATAATAGCTATTCATGAGAGTACACCAGAGATGAGGATGATTGACCTGACATTAGGCACTTGAAAGTTTTTGGTTGTGTGACTTATGTACATGTGCCTGATGAGAAGAGAAGGAAGCACAAACAGCTGCTCACTTATGTCATCACACCACTTTGTTTACTAGATGATGTATAGGGCCTCGTAGTAACTTTCCACTTTTGATGTCATTCTGCTTTTTAAAGCAGTCTTTTGTCATGTGCCCTAGTTTGCCACAATAATAACACTCTATGCTATTTGCACTTTGATCTCTTTGCCAACCACCTCGGCCCCTTTGGCTCCCTTTGGCTCTAAACTAGCCTCTTCCACCTGTGTATGATTGTTGCCATTGCTGTGAATCATTAGACTGAACAACAAGTCATGAAAAACGTGCAGGAGTCGCGACTTTACAAAACATCATCTAGATTTTTTCTGTTTTTTTTAACTCTTTGAAATATCATCATTTTTGCAAATGTTCAAACACATTTGCAACAATTCTCATTCTTAAATTTTTTTAAAGGGGCTATTTTTAGAATTAAAAAACCCATAATCATTGACTTCTTCATTTCCTAAAAAGAGCAAATTTTCTAGCATTACTAACATCATGTAGATAGCTCACAAAACTAACTTCATAAAATTGAGCAAAAATAGAACCATAAAATCTACTTTAAAATTTTCACGAGGTAAATTTAAAAAATATATTTTTGAGTATTTTTTACACTTTTAATATTGCATGTTCTAAATAAGACACAAAAAATTACAAATTTTAAGCCATCCCAACTCTTGTAACTTTGGATTCTGGAATCTTGGAAACAACCTAAAAGCAACAAAATCTTTTAAAAAGAAAGGAAGAGGGTAAAGAAAAATGAAGAAGAGAAGAGGAAGAAGAAGTAGAGAAAGAAGGACCAGGTGCAATGTGACTTCGCGCATGTCATCTCACACATGCTTTTTTTAGCAGCCAATTATAGTAGTAACTCGATGAGTCACGAGCATTCTCAACAGGTCTCATGGGGTTTTACATCCCAACAGAGTGCTCAAAACTATGGTTTAAGTGATAGTTCAGATGTTCTCTTTTTTTAAAGGCTAAAATATGCAAGAATAGACATGGAAAAGCAAAAAAATGGGAAGGGAAAAGCAAAGGAGGGAGAGAAAGAGGAGAAGAAGAAGACAAAGTTTCAAGTGATTAAGAACTATCTTAAATGTAATTTTTTGCTTGTTGTTAAAAAGCAAATATTTCAATCCTTGAAAAAATTGGGATCCCAAAATGTATGTGTAAGCTTTAAACAATGGGATTCATGAAGTAAGTTTATGGGTATTCCTCTATAAAGTAGACATTTTATTATCAACCTAGATTAGGTAACACTTGCTAAGAAATATTGAAGTTATTTTCTAGAATTAAATAGTTAACGTCAAAAAATTGAAAAGTGTGAAATTTTTTATGTTTTGGGCTACCAAAACATCAAAAGTGTGATGTTTTGGGCTTGTCTTGAATAATTTCTTAGGTAGTTTGGATTTTGGAATCTTAACTATGGAGACTTTGGATTTTGATATCGAAAATCTTGAGACTTGAGCTACCAAAAACCAAACTTTCAAGACTTTCGATTTTGAAATCCCATGAAAACCCCTAAAAAAGCAAGGAAGAGAGGAAACAGTGAGTCATGAAAAATGCGCTCGAGTCATGAGGTAAAGTTTTGAAGATTTCTCCTAAAATTAGTAAAATGTCCATAATTTGTCCCCTTCTTTTGTCCAATAACCCGTCCTTGCCAATGCCTTTCTTTTGGATAGGATTCTATGTTGAAAATTTGTAAAGAAGTTGTAGATAAAGTCTGTGACGACAATGACCATGCCAAATATCAAGAGTTTTATGCTTATAGCCATAATATGGACATCTTTTTATCTCTAAAGTATCACTAAATAGACCTCTTGTTTTTTCTTGCTTTTAGGATATTTTGGGGGAAATTTTTGCCAATAGTTGTAATATTTTCGAACACAAATGACGATGACCATGCCAAGTATCTTGAGTTTTACACTTATAGCCACAAGATTGTACATCGATATTAGAATCCAACCTTCAAAAAAATTTGGATTATGGAATCCCATTTTCAAAAAGTTTTCCATTTTCAAAAAGTTTGGATTCTCGAATCCAACTTGCTTGCGCTTTCCAAAAGTGGAGGAGGTGTAGGGGGGGTGCCTTGGGGATGGGGAGGGGGGAGGGGGAGGGGGAGGGGGGGCACCCATGAGAACTGCGTGGGCGGTGCCATTGTGGAACCTGCGGGCAACACCCATGGGAGGTGATCGAGCGAGCACCCGTGTGGGGAGTTAGCAGATGGGAGCTTCTAGTTGAGGACAAGTAGGGAGGTGCCCCTGGGGAAGATCGGGTGAGCGCCCATAGTCGCGGTTGGGTGAGCGGGTGGTGAGCGCCCATAGTCACTGTTAGGAGAGCGGGCATGTGCTTGTGGGAACGATTAGGACGGGTGACCATTGTGGACAGCCAGGTGCCCTTGGGGACGATTGGGCGGGCACTCGCGGTGGCGGCAGTGCTTGTGCTAAGCAGGTGGAGTGGCAAGCACCCATGGGGACGATTATGGTGGGTGCCCATGGTGGCAGGCACGCACCACCCGAATGGTCGAGCGACTGCTCATGGTGGGTGCCCATGGGAACGATCAGGTGAGTGCCTGTGGTGGTGGGTGGTCAAGCGGGCGCTTGTGGTGGTGGTTGAGCGACTGCTCGTGTGGTGGGCAGGCAAGCGGTTGAGTGCCCGTGGTGGGTGGGGACAATCGCGCAGGCACCCGTGGTGGTGGCGGTCGGGTGAGCACTCATGGGCAGACAGTGGGTCTCTGGGCACCTATGGCAAAGAAAAAGCGGGCACCTATAGTGGATGACCGGGGGAGTGAGCGCGTGCCCGTGGGAGGTGATAGGTGCCCATGGGAGGTCGCTTGGACAAGCAGGGCACTTGTGGGGGCAAGCAGGCAAGCCACGGGCAGCACGAGCATGCCATCATTCATGGGTGGTAGGTGGGTGGGCATATAAGAGCGGGTGCCTATGGGAGTCTAGTGAATGGACGTTTTTAGGAGGGATGAGATCCCTCCAAGGGCAGGTGTCCGTGGAAGGAATGTCGAAAAATCAATGATTTTTTTCTTTAGGAAGGGGGATAGGCAAGCGCCTATGGAAGGGATTAGTGATCACATATTCTTTTTGTTTTGGCAAGAGGAGGTATAGGCAAACATATGAGGACTCAATGCGCGAGTACTCAAGTATGAAGGGGGCTGGGTGTCCAGGAGAGTTTTGGGTGAGGGGATAAAAATGAAAAATAATTAAGAATTATCCTAAAATGCAGTGTTGTGGCATTTTATTTTTTATCAAAAGCATCAAATTTGGTTATACAAATTTTTAATTTATTTTTATGGCTTAATTTACCCAAAATTTAATATTTGAATGCATGGAATTTTACATGTTACTAAATCATTCAAAACATTTTAAAAAGAAAGTGTTTTAAAAAAATTTACTGTTTGTATATTTTTCTATATATATTGGTTTTTTGTAATATTTTCACAATAAAAAATATAATTTTACTAATAATATAAAAATGAACATCTTTTCCCAAAAAGTCCTTAAAAGTGGATTTTTTCACTTTTTTTGCAAAATGAAATTGTCTTGCCGTTTGCGCGATTTAGTTGTCACTTTTCATGACTCGCTATTACTGTTGTTCCTAATTTTGGTTTCCACGTTGGCCACCACCTTGGCCTTGACCACGATCTCTACCTCTGCCTCTATCAACCACCATAATCTCACCAACCATGCTAGTGGGGCAAAAGTGCGGAAGCTATCACCTAGGCGGGTCATCCATGTTTATAGCACTAGTTGAGCTCAATATCTCAACACATATGAACCTTTGGATGGTGGATCAACTCTTGTAAGTGTGTACGTGTGGATCCAACCTCAATCTTACAAAGTTTGGTCACTATCCATGCACATTTAGTTGGATTGTGTAAACTAGACGCGTTCTTTCTAATGTATCTTAGCCTTATAAAGCCCCCTCAAAATTGGGCTAGTGGCCCATACATTCAACCAAATGTACTCATATGTGATGATAAAACTTTGCAAGTGTGTATATGTGAACCCCACCCTCACTTTTGTAAAGTTTGGTCCACATCCGTGGACATTTATTTGGAATGAGTGGGCTAGATGCCTACTTTTTTATCTGTCTTGGCCTTAGAGATCCCCCTCAAAATTGTGCCTGTAGACCGCATAATCAAACCAAATGTGCTCAATGGTTTGACCAAACTTTACAAGTATGTACATGTGGAACCTACCCTCAATCTTAAAATGTTTTCGACATAATTGGTTGGAATGTGTGGGCTAGACTCCTAGTTTTTAATGTGTCTTGGCTTTAGAGAGCCCCCTCAAAATTGGGCCTCTATACTTCGCACAATCCAACCAAATGTGGTTAGATGGTGAATGATGAACTTTGCAAGTGTGGACATGTGGACCCATCCTCTTACTATTTCAAAGTTGGTCACCATGTGAGAACATTTGGTTCGAATTTGCCAGCTAGATGCCTAATTTTTAATGTGTCTTAGCCTTAGAGTCTCCCCTTGGCTTGTGGCTCACATAATCTAATTAAATCTGCTTTGATAGGGTGAGCAAACGTTATAAGTGTGTACATGTGGTCCCACCCTCACTCTTGTAAAGTTTGGTCTCACCATCCAAGTATATTTGCTTTCATTATGTAGGTGAGAGACCCAATTTTGTTGGGGATCTCTAAGACTAAAACACATTAAAAAGTAGGTGTTTGGCCCACATAATCCTACCAAACGTGCTCAAATCATTACCAAAATTTTTAAGTATGTATGTGTGGATCCCACCCTTGCTCTTGCAAAGTTTCATCACCATCCGAGCACATATGGTTAGAATGTGCATGCCAGACGTTTACCTTTTTAGCCTTAGAGAATCCCCTCAAAATTGGACCTCTAGCCTTATAATCCAATGAAATGTGCTCGGATGGTGACCAAACTTTGTAAGTGTGTAGGTGTGGACCTCACCCCAACTCTTGCAAAGTTTGGTCACCATCTAAGCAAATTCGCGGTTGCATTGTGTGGTCCAAAGGCCCAATTTCGAGGGGGCTCTAAGGCCAAGACATATTAAAAAGTAGGCATCTAGTCCTGCCCAATCTAAGCAATTGTGTTGATATGGTGACCAAACTTTGCAAGTGTGTACATGTTATTCCACCCTCGCTCTTACAAAATTTGGTCACCATCCAAGCAAATTGTTTAGAATGTATGGGCCAGACGTCCAAATAAATGTGCTGAGATGTGACCAAACGTTGTAAGGGTGTACATGTAGATCCAAACATCACTCTTACAAAGTTTTATCCACCACCCATGTACTTTTAGTTTGATTTTGCAAACCAGATGCCTACTTTCTAATGTGTCTTGGCCTTATAGAGCCCCCCTCAAAATTGGGCCACTGGTCCACACATTCAACCAAATGTAATAAGATAGTGACAATACTCTCCAAGTGTTATGTATATGTGGGACCCACCCTCAATCTTGTAAGTGTATACATGTGGATCCTATGCTTACTCTTACAAAGGTTGGTCAACATCCATGTATATTTACTTGGAATGAGCGGCCACACCTACTTTTTATGTGTCTTGGTCCTAGAGAGCCCCCTCAAAATTGGGCCTAAAGATTGCACAATCAAACAAAATGTGCTCAATAATGACCACACTTTGTAATTGTGTACATGTGGATCCCATCCCTATTCTTGGATAGTTTGGTCACCATCCAAGGACAATTGGTTGAAATGTGTGGGCTAGACTCATACTTTTTAATGTATCTTAGCCTTAGGGTGCCCCCTCAAAATTGGGCTACACAATCTAACCAAATGTGCTCTGATGGTGACTAAACCTTTCAAGTGTGTACATGTGGACCCCTTTACTATTATAGAGTGTATACATGTGGACCCCATCCTTACTCTTACAAAGTTGGTCTCACCATGTGAGCACATTCAGTTAAAATCTGTCAGCCAAACGCTTACTTTATACTGTGTCTTGGCCTTAGAGAGTCCCCTAGCCTCTGGTCTACACAATCCAACCAAATGTGATCCAATGGTGATGTGACCAAACTTTTCAAGTGTGTACATGCAGCTCCACCCTCACTCTTACAAAGGTTGGTCACCATCGAAGCACATTTGGTTTAATTGTAAGGGGTAAGAGGCCCAATTTTGAGGGGGTCTCTAAGGCCAAGATAGAGAGAGAGAGAGAGAGAGAGAGGGAGAGGGAGAGATTGAGAGAGAGAGGGTGTGTGTGTGAGAGAGAGAGATAAAGAGAGACAGTGATAGTGATAGAGAGGGTGATTGTGTATGTGTGTGTGAGAGAGAAAGAGAGGATGTATGGAGTGAGAGAGAGAGAGAGAGAGAGAGAGAGAGTATGTATGTGTGCATGCATACACACATGCATACGTGTGTTCATACATATATATGTATATATGTGTGTATGTAACGGTATGTGTGTTAGAGAGAGAGAGAGAGAGAGAGAGGGGGGAGAGGGGGATCCTAGAGAGAAATTAATGGAACCTAGAGAGAGAGAGAGAGAGAGAGAGAGAGAGAGAGAGCAAGTAAGTTTGAGAAATTGCTCACCCCTTTCACCGCTCGCGTGAGAAACTGCTCACCAAAAAATGCATTCCATGCTATATAATAAGTATTCCATGTGGAACAAGTGGGTGGTGTTCTTTCTCTATTCCTCTACCCTATTAAAGTCAACTCTCATGATCTTTATGGTAGCCATTCTATTTAGAAGAGTACTAACATCTATAATACCTTATTCACCAAATTTTTGAAAGGAAAAGTACATACATTCCATTAATCTTAGGGATTCTATTAATGTGGTGGTCCTCACTCCATAGCAAGGTTTTGCCAAGAGAATCAAGAAGGTATAGAGGAGAAGGAAAAACCTAAGCACAAATCTCATGCACACTCTTTCCACCTTTAAAATTTGCCTTGGATTTTAACAAGAGTCCATTGCCACCTTTTAGGTTAGAAACCTTAAGGATTTCAAGCAATTTGAAGACAATACCTTATGGGATGGTTTGACACCTTTGATTTAAGCAACCTTAAGATTCCAAAAAATCTAAAGATGATACCTTATGAAATGGTTTGATAACCTTTTGGGATGGCTTGAGAAAAACCTGTGACTTACATGGGCGCTAGAGGCTTTTGTAATAGATATTAAGACACTCCTAAAAATCATTATGGAGTGAGGGTCATTTTTTAGTAACACATTGGTATGTGCTCGGATGGTTATTAAACTTTGCAAGACTGAGGGTGGGGTCCATACATACACACTTGCATAGTGTCGTCACCACCCAAGCACATTTGTAAGATTGTGTAGGCTAGATGCCTACTTTTTAATCTGTGTTGGCCTTAGAGAACCTCCTTAAAATTGGGCCTCTTGCCCTCACAATCAAACTAAATGTGCTTGGATGGTGACCAAACTGTGAAAGAGTGAGGATGGGACCACATATACACAAGTCTTGCAAAGTTTGGTCAGATTATCAGGGCACATTTGTTTGGATTGTGCAAACCAGAGGCTAGGGGCTCTTTAAGGCCAAGCCACATTAAAAAGTAAGCATGTGGTATGCACATTTGAACCAAATGTGCTCACATGGTGAGACCAACTTTGCAAGTGTGAGGATGGGGTTCAGATGCACACACTTACAAAGTTTGGTCTCACCATCCGAGCACATTTGATTGGATTGTGTGAGACTGAGACCTAATTTTGAGGGCATTAGAGAAAATTGGAACTCCTTTTGGGGCCTTTTAGATAAAATGAAAAATCATTCTCCTCCAATGAGAGAGAGGCCAATGTAATGTTGGAAAAACTCATAAAACAAATTCTAATTTATAAAAATGAAAGACTGAAACTATATTTTAGTATGGATGTGACATTGCACATTCAATGTAGGTATATCTTTTGATTCTCACCGGATTTCAGATTGTCAGAGTAGTAATGCACATAGAAGGAAATCAAAGAGAACAAAAAAAGTTCCCTCCCATACAACGTTTCTTGCTCATTGTGGAGCTCTTCTTCTATTTTCTTTTTCATTATTTGCACTTTGTGTCATCTTTTTCTCCTCAAAAATGTCGGCACAAAAACATCAATGTGCCTGTGCAAAACATTGCTTACAATAGAACATGGAAGATTAAGCAATATGCAGAGAGGTAAGAACATCGACCTACTTCTTATATTTGTTCTGTGTGGAAGTGGCCAATAGTATTTCTCCAATGAAGCAGTTGGCCAACAAATTATTGCGTCAAAAGGAAATTGGGTACTACTCCAACCAAGTAGGAGAAGAAAAGCAAGATCTAATAACGTATTCTTAGCAGCATGGAGGAAAGTCAGAGTTAAAGACTTTAGGTTTGTTGATGGGAAGAATACAATTAAAGAAATTTGTATCCAACATGTTTATATGCACAAAGAAATTATTGTGCACGAGTATCCTAACTATGTTCCACAACACAGACCAAACTGTAAGTGCGTAAGTTCAATGTTGTAGATGTAACCTTATTGCTTAAGTTTTGAAAATCAACTTTTTATGTTTTGTTGGTATAGATGTTTATCCATCATCTTATGAGGAATGGTAGCCTATACAATGCATATTGGGGTTATTTTATGTTTTGCATGATGGGACAATCAGAGAGTTGCAATACGAAGTTGTGCCAAAGATAATCATAATCAAGTACATGATTGGATCTCAAAATGTTATAATGTCATTCTACTACAAACATAACAGGTTCATGGGGGGGAAAATTGGTCGAGGGATCAAGGTTTGAATTCATTTGGTGATGAAAATCAAGGTTTGAATTCATTTGGTGATGAAAATCAATTTGTTGATATAAGAGTGTTTGAAGACATTATTATTGGCTGTTATATCTCTTAGGCAATTCTGTACTCTAATTCAACTACGTCACGGTCTTCTTACCGAAATTGAAGTCAATATATCAAGTGGCTTCACATTAATTTTTGATGAGCAAAAAGGTAATTTCAATATTTTTTTAACATTGACATTTGTCTTTTTGATAAATATCAATAACATCATATGATAACAGGTATTGCAAAGAAGAGACAATAGAATACAATGCAAAGATATACCAAATGGCAGTTTGAGTATCTTTCAAGATTGCTAAATATAGGTGAAGTAACATTCCATCGATTCATGTACAAATGTAATAAAGCTGACATTAAGTCATCATCAAAAAATGCAATTACATTGTCTTGCACATTCAAATCATTGACATTAGTTCTTTTGTAGGGGTTGACTTCTCCTCGTCAAGTTCAGCTCCAGGTTCATTTGTAGCTTGTTCACCTTCAGCTTTTCTTTGCTCATCCAAAGTATCTTTATCCATATGCTTTTCCTCTTTAATAAGCTCTCCCAAAGTTGCAGGTTGATGTTAAACTAAACATACAACCTTGCATACAAGAGAGGGAAAGAAGAAGAGAAACTACCATGCAAGGGTCAAGTCGGAGATTAGCACTTAGCCAACCCTAATGAGGGTTAACTCCCCTTTTGTGAGGCCAATAGGGGTTCACTCCACCACCACTTGTGTCACCCAAGTAGAGATTCACAAGCTAGGTGAAGAGCAAAGAAGGAGGGGAGTATGGAAAGCTCAAACTTCACTCCATGCCAACATGCATGCAAGAGGGATCTTGGTAGAGAGACAAGAGAGGGGAGATGAGAAGAGAATCTAGATTAATACCATCCCTAATATGCACACACCACCACAATCAACCATACAAGCATCTACAATACAAGCAAGCAATACAAGCAAGCAATACAAGGAAGCATCCACAAGCTCAAGAGAGTGAGTGAGTGTGTGTGTGTGTGTGTGTGAGAGAGAGAGAGAGAGAGAGAGAGAGAGAGAGAGAGAGAGAGAGAGAGAAACTCAATTGAGACTAATGGGATTGTCCCTTTTCATATTCCATAAAATGTCTTATATACAAGAGCTCTCTTTTTACAATGGTCGGCCGCCCATTTACAATTAGGGGCTCAAAACTAGCTTCCTAGCTCTATGTATATATCATTCCTATGATTGGAATTACACAAGCCGTAAGCTCGGTCATCCCATATCTCTTTTTCGGATTGGCAGGTATTCAGGGTTTATCTAAAGTGGGCATGGTGCCTTGTAGTATTGCTTCTAGATGTACGGCTTTAGCAAGAAAGGTTGCCGTCAGGCCGGCTGCTCGCCCATGAGATTAAACGTGATGGGACGAGTAGCGACGACGGGTGGCCAATTGTGGGCGTGGTGCCTTGTAGTATTGCTTCTAGATGTACGGATTCAGCAAGAAAGACGAGTAGCGGCGGGTGGCCAATTGTAGCTACCACATTGTCGAGGGGGTGATCGTGCTTCCAGTTGCGATGCTTTGTGTCGATGTAGGGACGCATGACGTGGATGTCCATGCAATCTGTAACCTTGATGAGTGGCTCCTCCTAGAGTTGTCTACCAACTAGGATCCGAATTGCCTGCTCGAACTTTGTGCGATCAAGTGGATCATGCCAATTTAGGGGGTTCAGCAGAGGGTCAACTTCCTCGTGCTCACGTGGTGGCGGCGGTGGGATCTCGCCTTCTTCTAAGGGTGGGGGGGAGGGGTTTCTTGGTGGCACTAGTGACAAGGTTGGAGGGGTGGGTGATGATGAGGAAACAGTGGTGAGGCTAGCATTAAGGATTGAGGGAGGTTTGGCTGATGTTGAGGGTAACTTGGTACGGGCGTTGGGCAGGCCTAAATTGAGTGTTAAGGTTGGAGGTGAGGGGGGGTGAGGGAGGTGGAGTGGGAAAATGGATGGGTGACGAGGATTGTGAGGGGAAGTGTGGGAGTGTTGTGGTGCTAGGTGGGGTTGGGGGTGGTTGTGTGCTGGTGCTGGTGCTGGGGTGAGAGGAGCTCAGGGGTGGAGGTTGATGGGGGGGGGAGATGAGGGTGGTGGTGGTTGAGGAAGTTGGGCTCCTAGGGCTCCATTGCCTCCTTTGTGATGGTCATTGTCGTCTCTCGTCATTGTCTTCTTCATCATCTAAGTATTTGGGGCCGTGGTGCAGAAGAAGACTTTGGCCTCCGTAGCTTCTTCAGGGGTAAACTCCATTGGAAATGCCACATGTGAGTCATCAAATTGCATGATATCCGTGGCTTGCATGACCTTCATTTGTATATGACATCTGTAATAAAGAATGAGGAGGCATGTTGCGGAGTATGGCAGGATCTCATCTCACCTAAGGGATTGATAAGCTACGTGGACGATCTCCCATCCTTTGCGGTGGAGGTAGCGGAGGATGTTAGCTGTCTGTTAGGATGGGTCGGGGTAAGGACAGAGCCCGTCCATGATAGAGAGGTTGATGATGTCATTTTGGTCCATGGTGGGCATCCCAAAGCGTAGGAGGTGGGACTAGCTCATGAGGTTTGCTTGGAGAGGGTGGGTAGGAAAGTCAAAGAAAATGTGGGGGTGGGTGAGGGAAATGAGGTCCTAGAAGAAGAACTGAGCCAGGAGGGCGATGCTATGGAGTGGGAGCTTGGTGAGGATATATACGTATGTGGTGTGAGAGAGGGGTTTGTCGATGAAGATGCCATGTTGAAGCAAGTTGAGGCAGACAATCCTGTATTGGTAGGGGCTCTCATGTGAGGGATGGCGACAAGAGGGAGTTAGGTGCAGTGTCCATTGAGGCATCGACCTTCTTCTTGATGGCATTAGAGGAGGGGCTAGAGGGTGTGGGGGGTGGGTGTGTAGCTCTTTGTTCCGCGGCTTCTGGTCTGTTGAGTTGCACTGCCCTGGGAAGCTCCTCCCATCTAACGGCATGGTAGAGGACTTTTGTGAGGAGGGTGGTGGCTACGAGCTTGCCTTGGGGGTTAGAACACACTACGTGCATCTCCTTATGCAAATATTCAGCCCAGTTGACGGGTGTTCCCTGGTGGACTCTGGCCAATGCTGAGAGACTGCACCTACTAAAGCAGTCTGCCACTGTGTGGTCAATAAAAAGGATAGTGCCCTGGCGAACATCACGAGCTCTTCTTGAGTGATATTTCCCCAGTCCACTCCATCTTTGGTAGTGCTACCCCCCGAAAAGTGTCGTGAGTCATTTGTGGGGCCGCATGTAGGGTTGTTCCATTCGAGGAGGGTGGAGGGCTTCTTGGACCACGTCGACACTGAGATGTATTGTTTGCACATGTCCTTCATTATCCACCAACACTTGATCTGCTGCTTGGTTGGCATCGTATGTATCTGTAAAGTACATGAAGCTATACAAGTCCCCAAGGCTCCATAGTATGGGCAGCTCGCTGCTCCAGGCAGGCGCTACAATGGCTAGATTAGTAGCAATGGCTCTGTAGCATGGTCCAATGCAATATAATAGCTTATGCTCCACTTTATGATTGTTCTTCATAAAGGAGTGGACCGTGTGATCGTTGACTTGCTTCATCAGTTGTTCCCCTAGGTGTGACATTTTGGTTGGCGTACTCCTTGAAGCATCCCCTGTTAGTGCTTCTTCCTAAGGGTGGAGTGCTTGTGGACCTCCAGGGAGGAGTTAGATGTTTCGGCCATGGGTGAGGGAGGATGGACAGAAAGGGAAATCTTGAGAAAAAATTTGGCAAGAGTTCGGGTAGGCTGAAAGTAGAAGGTGAGAAAATAATAGGGGTGGGCCCATATATATAGTATTCAGAAGGACACGGCCCATATATATAGTATTCAGAAGGACACGGCCATGGCCAGCGGATGGTACGGGTGAGGCATTCCCAGCAACGGGCGTACCATTTGGATCTGAGGTTGGGACGGGTGTGGCTTTGTTTGGTACAAGCATGCCATTTGTTTGGAATGACTGTGGCATTTGAGGTTGAGGTTGGAATGGGCGTGGTAGTTGGAGTTGAGGATGGAAACGGCCATGACAATGTTGAAGGAAAATGGTACGGTCGTGTGGCAATGGCAAGGTTGCAATGGTACGGCCGTCGCAAAAGTGAATGAGGATGGAATGGCCGTGGCAAGTTTGGTACGGCCATGGCAAATAGATTTTTTTTTATGTGGGCACCCTGCAAACCGGTGTTGTACCCATGGGCTATGTTCAGCACCCCAGTGCGGGTTTTGTACTGACTGCATATGCCCAAATTGCCAAATGGAGGAGACGATTCCAATTAGGTGATGGCGAGGTTGGGATTTCAGAGGTTGGTAACGAGGGAATATCAAAGAATGGAGAGTTTAAGGGCCGGTTGGGAGTACTCCGAGGTATCCTGACAATGACGTGTGGGGAAGTAGACAAAGTCGAGGGAGTGTGGATTGTGGGCTGCTGTTGGGGAGGCAAGGGTCATCGTGAAGCTTTGCTTCCCTTTCTCATGTGTAGTATTCATGGTAGAGGCCACTTTGGTCTTCGATTGAAGGGTTGGGAATTACGGAGTGAGAAGAGTAGGGGGTTGGTGCCTTGGTGATTTGCCTGTGAGAGGGACGAGGAGCTTGGGTTACTGCCGATATATGAGGATGAGGGTTGGATCGTTGGGGGATCCAAGTTTGATAAGCCTAGGGTGTTGCCGACAACTTTTGTTCCCAATTGTTGTGGCGGGTTGACCTGAACAGTTTTGGTGAGAATGGGACATAGAACTTTGTTGGTGCTTTTTGCTTGGCCATTAGCTTGGGGATAATATGGGGAATATTTTCTATGAGTGACAAGGAATTCTTGTAGGAGGAATTGGATTACCTCATTAATAATGTGCATTCCATTGTCGCTCACAATCTCAAGGGGGCAACCGAAGTGTGTGATTATTACTGACTCATACATGAATTTTGCGATAGAGCATGCATCAGCTTTACGGATAGCTCGAGCTTCAACCCATTTCGGGAAGTAGTCCATGGTAGCGATAATATATTGGGCTTAAGTGTATCTAGCTGTGGGACTAATGAGCCCAATGAAATCAATGCCTCACTTTTCGAATGGTTGCAAGGACACAAAAGGGTTTAGGGACATGTCCTTAAAGCAGGGAATTGCCACTCGTTTTTGGCATTCATCGCACCACTTGACGTATTCCACTGCATTAGCCATTAAGGTGGGCCACCATAACCCGACTGTGAGGACTTTGCGTGTAGTGATATCTACGCGAAGTTCCCCCCCTGCACATGTAGAGTGAGCCTGTTCTAGAAGGAAGACATATTCATCTTCACGAACACAACATCTGATATCTTGTCTTTCCCCTACCTATAGAGTTAGCCTATAAAGCAGGGAATTGCCACTCGTTTTTGGCATTCATCGCACCACTTGACGTATTCCACTGCATTAGCCATTAAGGTGGGCCACCATAACCCGACTGTGAGGACTTTGCGTGTAGTGATATCTACGCGAAGTTCCCCCCCAGCACATGTAGAGTGAGCCTGTTCTAGAAGGAAGACATATTCATCTTCACGAACACAACATCTGATATCTTGTCTTTCCCCTACCTATAGAGTTAGCCTATAATTAGTTGGTTAGGGGCCACATGTTTAATGAGGCATCGGGCATGGTTCTTGTTTACGAGGGGGTCAATTGGTAAGCCATTAGCTAGAAAGCGTGTTACCTCCTCACCCCATTCAGGATTTAAACATAATTTGAACATGGCGGCATCTAGTAAATCATCATCAACTCTCACAAGCATCTTGCTGTTGGGGATTCTTGACATGTGGTCAGCCAAGACATGCTGTGAGCCCTTCCACACTGTAATAATGAAGTCGAAATCAAGCAAGATTAGCAGCCAATTGGTTATTCTTCTTGTCGTACATGGCTTGTTTACCAGCTATAGAAGAGCTTGATGGCCTACGAAGAAGATAAATTTGGTCGCCAAAAAGATAATGGCAAAACTCCTTAACGGTGTAAAGCATTGCCAATTATTCCCTTTCAATCATGGTATAATTTCTTTCGGCCTCATTTAGTTGGCGGCTGGCAAAGTTGATGGGAAAATCCATCTTGTGTTCACTAGGATGGGCCAACACTCATCTAACAGTAAAGATGGAGGCATCGATGTGGACATGAAAGATAATGTCCCAATTGGGGGACCTTAGAATAGGAGCACTTGCCTAGGCTTTCTTGAGGGTGGTATAAGCGTATTGGCATTCCTCCGTCCATTCAAAAAAAAATCAAGAGTCCATAAAGTGGTCGAGCTATATCAGCATGCATAAAAATGAAATGTTGATAATAGCCAACATGTCCCATGAAACACTGGAATCCTTAAAAATTGGTGGGTGGGTCGGGGGGCAGCTCAAGGATGAGCCACACCTTGCTATCATCCGTGGAGATTCCCTATTAGGAGACAATGTGTCCTAGGATAACTCCATGCCTAACCCAAAACTGGCATTTGATTGGGTTCAATGAAATGCGGCATAATCTACATCTTTCTAGCACCTTATGTAAATAGTCAAGGTGTGCCTTCCACGTGGAGTTAACACATAGATCATCCATAAAGACCTCAAGGAATTTTTGAAGATATTCCTTGTAGGCCGTCCACATTAGTCGTTGGAAGTTGCCGGGTGCATTGGTCAGGCCAAAAGGCATGATGCCGTCACGGTATGCATAAGTTCCCCATTTTGTTGCAAAGGCTGTTTGTGTTGATCCTTGGGGTCGATCAACACCTGACTATAACTGGAGAATCCATTAATAAGGAAGTTGTTAACTTCCTTTCTTGTGACTTGTTCAAGCACATGCTCCATGAAAGGTAAGTGATAATGATCCTGTATGGTGGTGGCATTGACCTTTTTGAGGTCCACATACACTCTTACCTTCCCATTCTTTTTGGGCACTATCACTATGGGTGATACCCATTTTGTGTGCTCTATTTTGTAGATGAATATGGCATCAATGAGTCTATTGATTTATTTCTAGAGGAATACTTTGGATTCATAGGGCAAGCCCTTTGTTTGACTGGTCTCGTTCCATCGACCATCGGAATGGTATGATTGACTACTTCGGGTGGTACAACTTTCTTATCCGTGTACTTCCAAGTGAAGTAATCCTAGAATTTTGTGAGTAGAGCCATGAGCTTGGTCTCTTCCTTGTAGAGAAGTCATCTCCAATGTATATTGGCCTTGGGTCTTTGCCCAGGCCTGCTAGGTTAATTTCCTTCACCTTAGCTCGACCATCATATGAGGTCCTTGGCTACCCATTGTGGGACCTTTGGGCTGAGTCATATTACACAAATATGTTGGCCATTTGGAAGGTTTTGAAGTGTTTGGGAACTTGTTTGGTCTCTTTTTCCCCTAGCGCTTTCTTCTTCTATTAGTTTTTTGGCTTCTTTTTCTGCCAGCGCTAACTTCTTATCGTGTGCTTTGCTCGCGAAGCGGCAAAGCTTTTCGGGTTCGAGTTTGGGATTTTCGGGTTCCATTGGCTTTGGGGTGGTCGTGTGGACCAAGAGGGAGTTATTTGTGAACTCCTTTTCCCATATTTGGTTGAAGTGGTCATGTGCTTCAACTAATGCTACATATTTTAGCAAGTGGGTGTCTAAATCGGTAGGGAAAACTTCGGCCTGTTTAAGTTCATGAGTGGCAACATCAGGCAGGTATGCAGTGCTAAGCATGTAGAGAGATGTGATCTCTTGCCCATCGGGTTGTAGCAAACCTGGTTCCCATGTGTCTTGGAAGTATGTCCAAGGTAGCAAGGATATGCATCCAATTCTTAGAGTCTTCTGGCTCTGGAAGAGATGCACATTCCTTGCTATCCTTTTCATCATCTATTGATTTATGGCAAGTTTGACATAGGTGGTCTGTAGTGGATCTAGTAGTTGTTTACTGATTCCTCTGTGAAGGGTCTGCCGCTCATGGGATATACCTTCCATGTGCGTAGGTTGATCTTAACAGTCTGATCTTTCCTTCAAATGTAGATATGGTCGGTATCCCAATCATGGATCATTCTTGTTTCCCTCATGAATGGTCACCCAAGGATGCAGTCATATGAAACTGGTTGACGTCCGAAGTTGATCACCACAAAGGTGTGGTAGAAGGTGGTTCCAAGGAACTTTATTTTCAAATCCTTTAATAGACCAATGGGTGGAGCGGTGGCTCCATCAGAGCGAGTTTTACCAGTAATGTTGTGTCATCCATGGCGGGTCCTCCCCATTTTTCCCACCATTTTTTGGTAACAATGCCCACTCCTGCCCCCCATTCAGAATTGCTGTGACCTGGAGGCCGTCGAAGGTTATCGGTAATGCAACATTGACTTCATTGCCTTCAAAGTATTGGCTTGAGCTTATTTACTCAAACTATGGGAGTGCCAATGATCTTGTGGAGTTTAATTTCATCTTCCTTGGTCTCATTATATCATCTAGCTCCATGAATTCTTGCATGCCTACCCCGAGGCATCCCTCCATCCAATCCTTTAGATCTTTCCATAAGCTTGGGCTACCTTGAAAGCAAGGTGCCAATGTGGATCTGGATCTGAGAAAAAGAGAGGAAGGAAGAGAGACCTGCAATGTCTCTAGGAGGAGCAGTAGAGGCTGTTCCTTGAGAAAGGTCGCCTTGGCTTATTCTCAAGCTCTTATTTGTATAAGGTATTTGGGTGGGTACCTCCATGTCTGCTCTTTTAAGATGGTCATCACCCAGGTTTTTGAGATATTCAGCTACCCGGTTTTCCTAGTGGGGGATGGCTGTCGTAATGGGTGCTACCTGGTGCTGGCCTATTAGGAGGTGACTGGTCTGTGAGCTCTCTATTATATACATGAGCCTCTTTAGTAGGTGTCTCATGTTGGAGACCAAAGGGCATGGCTCAAGGTAAGCAGTTGGAGGCTCATCTTCTATCTGAGCTTGGCAATCCCCCTGACCAATTCTCGGGCTGTCAAGAGTCTTTTCTTCTCCTCAATGGGGTCAGGGTATTTATCAAATTTTTTAGGGAAAAATTAAGACGAAGAGGTTGATGCATGTATAGTTGTGCCATTTTTCGAACCACTCTTAATAACTACAAGGCTATCCCCTTTGTTGATTTTTATGGTTTTCTTGCTCCATCATCTAGTTACTCGTGCTTGTTCAGGGACATTCTTTGAAGATAAGACCTTTGTGTGTTCGCGATCTCACAAGGTTGATGCCTCTGCGCAGCATGAGCTACGGACCTCTTCCTGTTCTACAACCTAGTCATGGTGTTAAGAGGGACTGTATGGATGAAGCCATATCTTACACTCAGCAGGTTAATGCTAGTGCTAGAATTAGCTTCACGAGCTTTTCTTGTTGCCTCCCTGGTCTGAGTGGGACAATCCTTATACATGTGGTCTATCCCACACCCAACGCATAAAGGGGTTAATGTAGAAGTGCCTATAGAGGTAGTATGGGTTGGCCAACCCGATCCCGACCTTGACCGGTTCTCCAATGTTGGGTCATTTGATGCATTGATGCAGCAACCAATTGCTCAGCTTGTTGTCCAAAGGTGGTGGACTCCTTACTCTTCCCATCACAGATCTGGTGTTGGCGGTCTTGAATGAGGCTTCCGATGTACCCTCATGGAGTTCTTGGGAACGTGTTCCCTTGAAGTTGTCCTAGAAGTTCATAGCACTCTTGCATCATTTCTTGAAGGAGGTATGAGTGGCCAAGCAAAGAATTGTGTAGGACTCATCCAACTTATGCAAAGCAAAACCATCACCCTTGAACTTGGAGAGGGACACCTTGTCCTTGACATCTTTGGAAGCATTGGAAGAAGGATTCTCATGATGTGTCTTGCCCTTTTGTGATTGTATATACGAGTTGGCAAATTGAGTAAAGTCTTTGTATTCCTTCTTTACAAAGAAAAGACCAAAGATGGTATCCTCTTGACATCTCCATAGCATGAATCCATAGGCTTGAATGAATCTTGTGGTGGTTTACTATTCATTTCGGGTTGAAATGAAGAAGGCCTTTATGAGAGGTTTCCTAGCATCCATTATAAATCAAAATGAAGGAGCCTTGATAGAAGTCTCTTGCATAGCTTGTTTACCTCCCTTGTGACCACCATAATTAACTTCATGCATAAGTTGCTTGCCCTCATGAACCCCACCAATTCTATCCTTAATAGCTTCTTCAAGGTGTTGATTCATGGATTGACCTAATTGATCTTCAATGGCTCCAATTTTGATACTCTCATAGACTCAAACTTTGAATTTAAGTTTTGGTTGATGATATCCAATCTATCCATGAGTGGCTTAAAATCAAGTTTATTCCCAAGAAATTCTAAGAGAGTATCATTTGAAATGGCTCCAAATTTTGAGCGGTGTGCTTATGGGCACTTCCCACATTAGCATCTACTTCAACTCCCTCTTTGAAGTTTGACCCATTGATTAAGAGACATTTTTATGAGTTCTTCCCCCAACCATTTTCTCTTCAAGATCTTCCATTGTGTCCATAGTGCCTTGTTCCATCAACTCCCCTCCTTCCATATCCTCCATTGCCAAAATGATAGCTTTCTAGGTCTACCTCTCCACTTACTGGCCATAGTAGGACTATTTTGGCAAATTTCCAATTGGATGATGTAGGAGTGTCAAATTTGGGTGTTCTAGGGCTCTATAGGAAGGTATTAGGATAAGGGATAAGCCTATGATGTCACTTTTGGTTCAACCAACCCTCTATAGGCCTCTGTTTTGACATTTTCTCGCAAGTCAAATAGTGATAATTTGGTCCACCACTTGCACTCCAATACTCCAAATGAGTTGAAACTTGGTGGTTAAGGTATTTGGCAAGTGGAGAATATAATGGTAAAGCTAAATTTATAATCTTAGGCTTCATTCAAATTCTATCCAAATAGGGTATATGCTGTAGAGAACCCAAAAACCAAACAGGGTGGTTGAGGGCTCTATGGGAAGCCCTAATGATGTGGAATAACCCCCAATTTTTAAATTTAGGTATAGTTTAAAACCTCTCAGACTAAATCACTTTTCTAAAAATTATAGATTATGTCAAATTGTAACCACAAGCAACCAACTTGCAAATCAATGCATGTTTGCATCCCGACATATCCAAAACATCAATATGCATTCAATTAGAATCCATCCAAGGCATTTTGACCAGATTTTAATAAAATTTGACATAAACTTGGTGCATTTATGAGCCAATCTCAATCACTATATCAATACCAAAGTGCCCAATAATGCCAACTATGCATCCTTGCGAATTCCATTGATTTTCAATTGCATTCAAAGCATTGTCACTTGTATGCATAAACCATTTCCCATTTGATTTGATGTAACAAGTCGATGGAGATCTTTTTCTTGCCGATCTCCTTTGGCCACGCCTTTTCACGCCCTTACCAAAGTTTCAAATCCAATGGCAAGAGTTGAGGCCATGTCTTGATCACCATGTACCTAATCCCCCTCCTTGTCGCTTTTCCAAAAGCACTCACGACAAGGAGAGTTCAAGCCATGCTCCCTCTTGGCCTCTCCACCAATGCCAAGGGTACCCTCTCAATCAACATGCTAGATTCTAGTGCTTGTTTTTTGGAATGAACTTGTACAATTTGATTGAGAATCTAACAGTGTAAAGAGAGTAGAGTGTTTGATGGCTTACAATTCCAAGCATGTACTCATGCTCATGTATAAACTTTAGCATGTAATCGTGCTTGCATTGTGCTCCTTATACACTTTCTTCCTCAAAATCCTCTGCCTCCAAGGCTTGCAATATTAATCCAGTCAAAGAGAAACAAACAATGCCCTCACACCAAGGCATAACAAATACAAGAAGCATCAATGATTGCATACTCTTCTCTTCTTTCAATATAGTTGTTGAACTATTTGCATGTATAGGATAAAATGATTGGGAAAATGTGTGGGAATGATAAAGAGCAAGTAGAGGTTCAAGCAATGCAAGGGAATGATGAGAATCCCATGATATGCAAGAATTTTGCCATAAACCCTATTTTCTCCCAAAACCTTAATGCCCTTGCAATGCATGATTGTATAGAGAAGATCAAGGGAAGAAGGATTTTAGATTGAAAATTCAAAAAATCCCACCACAAACCCTAATCTTGAAGGTAATTCCCAAAACCCTATTTCTCTTTAAAAACCTAAAATTGTGATCATTATTGCAAATAAAGGATATGGGAGGGTAGAGGAGAGATAGAAGAAGAGAACTAACACCTTGGATCTCAAAAATTTGAAGTGAAAACCCTAATTTTTAAGAAAACCCCCAAATCATCCAAGAGGAGCAAGAAACCCTGAATCTTGATTCGAATCAAACATAGAACACATGTATGGGTAGAGGAAGGTTGGGAGAGCCTCATTATGCAAGAATTTCATGAAGAAGATGACCCAAACCCTAACTTTCTAAGAAAATTAAAAAATGAAGAAGCGAATACCCGTTCCATATTCACATAGTGAACGGCTATGGGCAAGTTTGCCACACTTATTCCATTTATCTTGGGCATACCTTGTGAGATATCTAGCCATTAATTTGGCAGTGGGCATTAAAAAGGGAATAATTACATTGATTAAACATAATAAACAAGGGATACAATTGTACTGTCAGAGAATATTTGTAGGTGGCAGTCAGACCTACAGCATTGTCATCAAACCTAGACTCATCCACCAGTCTAAAGGGCCATGCCCGGTGGCCGATTCACTCCGAGCCCAGAGACCCATACTAAACCCAAGACCAGATCTAGCCTCCCAAGGGCCTAAAACATCGTATCAGAGAGAAAGGGCCTACCCGACCCTGTCTTATCAATCTGGGCCACCTATATATCAACAATACCCACCTTGAGGAGCATACCCAAGGTACCACATGGGCCCACATGAGGCATAACCCAATCCACCCAGGTGATAAGGACCTCCAATGATCTATTATTCGCCTGGCCCAGCCCCCCCACCCATCATTCCCCAACTAGCCACTCTAGCCAAGGTAGGGGCTAACATCAAAAATGTTGAGAATAGCCATGGAAATAGGGAGGGGGTGGCTACTGGTATCATGCCCCCAACACTAGCTCAACTAGTACCAGGACCTAGAATAGAGTGGAACAAACCCGCAAACATCTCGAAACTAATCACTACGTTCAATGGGAATGGAGACCCCATCCGCGCTTAGAGATGTTTAACCAGATTTGTGAAGTCTTTGGCCATGTGGATGATAAAGTTAAGGTGAGTGCCCACCCTAGATAGTAAAGTCGGCCAATGGTTTAGGTCCTTGAAAATAAAAGATAAGGCCAACTTCAAAGCCTTGAAAGAGGCCTTCAAGGTTGGATATTCTTGTCAAGGAAACCAGATGGAGTCTTGTAGCAGCTATATAATGTTAAACAAAAGGATGGTGAAAGCATACGAGATTACATCAACAGAGTCAGATATCTCCACTCCAATTGTAGTGCTGGAGACAAGTTATCTGATGAAAGGCTAATAAGGAGATTTTTGGAAGGTTTAGGGATCACCAAGATACACACTTATTTTCAGCTCTAGCCTAAGAGTAAGCAAGATAAAGTGTAATTTTCCTCCTTACACTTGGAAGATTATGCTCACTAATGGTGGAGACATATGGTTATGCATAGGAATGTACCACAATCATGGGATTATTTGAAAATAGAGATGACTTTTATCTCACCTTTGGTGCTTGATAGATTCCACGAGCAATGGTATGAGCTTTCTCAAAAGGGCATGACAGTAAGGGAGTAGATAAAAAGCTTTATGAAGTTATCCATGTATGTGGAAAGGGCTTAATGAGAAAATGAAGATGAAGAATTTTATACATAGGTTGGATTCTTCCATCAAGGCGGATGTGTCAGCTCAAAGATCACCTATCCTTAAAGATGCTATGAGGTTGGTGGAGCTTCATGAGCCCAAATACAAAAAATCACAGCCCACTTTACTCATGAATGACTCATCTCAGCCATCCATTATTTCTTCTAAATAAGGATATAAAATCCCTTCCTATACCATCCTCTTCCATTGCTAGAATTCATACTATTTAGGATAACCCAACAGTGAAGCTCATTTTGATGCAAAGAAAGGGAATACTTTCACCAAGAAGTCTCCTCAAACCTTCAACACAAGACTCAAAGAATGGATGAACCAATGTTTGATGAGTTAAGAAGACAACGCTTATGCTTCAAGTGCAAAGAGACATGGTCACCCGGGCATGTATGCAAAGAGACATGGTCACCCGGGCATGTATGCAAAGCTAAGAAGGTTGTAGCCACCACGATTCTAATGGATGGAGGAGAGGATGGAAGGAGTCTTATGAAGTTAAAGAGTTCAAGGACTGCCATGAAGGAACATAAGTTGAAGAGTCACATGAGGATCACTCTTTCATAAAAGAGGGTAATGAATTTCCATTTGACCTCGGTGGTTGGAATAATGAACATATTGTGGATGACATGGCATTTCTTCAAAAGAATACATTTCCATTTGACCCCGGTGGGTGGGATTCATCTATGGGAGAGATGTTTGCACTTTAGTGGATTTACTTATGGATGAGGATGCACAATAACCACTTTCTTACGTGCAACAACAAGGTCTATTAAGGAAGGATGTGGCTTGACCATTTGATATGCATTATATGGGCTTTTATGACTCCTACAACAACGGAAGCATTCTGGAATTTTTTGGGTAGATTTGGCAAAGGCACCTTTGGGAGTCTTTTGGTGATCCCAATAAGCTCTAATGGTTACTATGATGGTAGTTTATAATATGTAGATGCTTTGGCATCATGCACATGTCATTCGGGGCTCATTTTGAAGTGTTTTCATGAGATATTTGCAAGTGGTTTCGACATCGACATGGGCTGCCATAACAGTTCACTATGCTTCAAGAGCACTTCTTTCATGACTAGATGGTCTAGTTCTACATTGCTCATGCTATGGATTCATGGAATCTATTTAGGGTTTATACTACTTTGACATGGCTACTTTTAGATACCCTACCATTGTCTTGTACATATGATTAAACCTTCTCTTTCCATTGATGTATATGGGAGATATGGCAATTGTACACATAATAGATTTTGAGGACAAAATCTTTAGAGAAGGGATGGTTTGTAATGGACTAGAAACTTTAATAGTTAGCTTAGGTTTATGTGGTCATACAGCTTAGGCTTATGGTCATATGGCTCAAGTATAAAAGGGGATCATGGATCCTCATTTATAACTTTTGGAATCTTTTGATCATATGACTTTTGAACATACATTAGAGCCTTAAGCTACCAAACATTGGCCTATGGAAGGTTATTTCCATCCTTTGGTGAAAGGCTAAATCACTTAGGCATTATGTGTGATTCTTGATAATTTCATGCTAATCCACATGATGATTTGTCCTAAATCTTAGCTTATGCTTGCTTCATTTCACATTTCAAGTAATGGATGTACACAAGCATCTTAATCTTCTCTATGTATACATACACAACACGTATTCATGTAAGTATCACCCACCATAGATTAGGTTAATTGTTTTTATGCATTTAGGGTTAGCAAGATTCTATATCCATTACCTAGAGAACCATGATTATTAACAGTACTGGCACATTCCAACCAAATGTGCTCGGATGATTACCAACTTTGCAAGAGTGAGGGTGGGGCCACATATACACACTTATAAAGTTTGGTCACACCATTCGAGCATATTTGGTTAGATTGTACAAGCGAAATGCCTCCTTTTTAATATCTCTTGGTCTTAGAGAGCCCTCTCAAAATTTGCCTCTTCTTGCACAACTTAACTAAATTTTCTCGAATGATGACCAAACTTTGCAAGAGAAAGGGTGGGATCTAGATGTATAAACTTGCAAAGTTTGGTCACCATCAGCACATTTGGTTGGTGTGCGGTCTAAAATTTTTAAGTGTGTACATGTGGACCTTACTCAACCTCACTCTTGCATATTCGGTTGGATTGTGTGGGCTAGAGGCCTAATTTAGAGGAGGCTCTATTCTAATAAAATGTTCACGGATGGTGATCAAACTTTGCAAGCATGAGGGTAGGATCCACATGTACATACTTGCAAAGTTTTTTTACCATCTGAGCACATTTAGTTGAATGTACAAGCTAGAGGCCTAATTTTGTGAGGGCTTTCTAAGGACAAGGCACATTAAAAAGTTGATGTTTAGCTGCACAATCCAATTAAATATGCATGATGGTGACCAAACTATCTAATAGTGAGGGTTGGGTCCATACCTACATACACACATAAAGTTTTCACACTATCTAAGTATATTTAGTTAGATTGTGTGGGCCAAACTTCTACTTTTTTATGTGTCTTGATCTTAGAGTCCCCCCTTAAAATTGGGCATTTGGCTTGCACAATCCAACCAAATGTGCTCGAATGATGATGACCAAACTTTGCAAGAGTGAGAGTGGGGTCCATTTTCCTAATTTTATATATGTCTTGGCCTTAGAGAGGCCCCTTGAAATTGGTCTCATTTGGCCTTTAAAAAAAACCTAGCCTTAATCTTGCAAAGTTTGATCACTATCTGAGTACAATTGGCTAGAATGTGTAAGCTAGATGCTTAATTTTTAATTTGTCTTAGCTTTAGAAAGCCCCCTCAAAATCGGGCCTCTACTCACATAATCCAACCAAATATGCTCGGATGGTGACCAAACTTTTCAAATGTCTACATGTAAATTCCATCCTCACTCTTGCAAAGTTAAACATTGTGCAAGCATATTTGGTTGGAATGGACCCCATCCTCACTCTTGCAAAGTTGGTCACCATACAAGCACATTTGGTTGGAATGTGCCGATGAGATGCTTGTCTTGGCCTTAGAGAGCCCCCTTAAAACTAGGCCTCTAGCTTGCAAAATTGAACCAAATGTGCCAAAAATTCATAAGTGTTTACATGTGGTCCCACCCGGTGTTCTCGACCTCACTCTTGCAAAGTTTAATCACCATTGGAGCACATTTGGTTTGATTGTGAGGGTGAGATGCCCAATTTCAAGGGGGATCTATAAGGTTAAGACACATTAAAAAGTAGGGGTCCGGCCCACACAATCCTACCAAATGTGCTTGAATGGTGACCACACTTTGTAAGTGTGGACCCCACCCTCATTCTCGCAATGTTTAATAACCATCCGAGCACATTTGGTTAGAATGTGCAAGCCAGATGTCAACTTTTTAATATGGCTTAGCCTTAGAGAATCCCCTGAAAATTGGGCTTTCAGCCAACATAATCCATACAAATGTACTCGAATGGTAATGACGCACAGACTTACTTTCTTGTAAAGTTTTCTAACCACGTGAGCACACTTGGTTGAATTATGTTGGTCAGAGGCCCAATTTTAAGGAGACTCTATAAGGTTAAGACACATTAAAAAGTAGGCATCTTGCCTGCACAATCCAAACTTTGCAAAAAGTGTATACATGTGGACCCCAAACTTTACAAGAGAGCCTCACATTTTAGCTAAATGTGCTTGGATGTGGTGAACCAAAATTTGGAAGTGTCAACCTAAAGTTTGCTCACCATTCATGCACATTTAGTTATCCTTATATGTGTCTATCCTTAGAGATCCCCCTTAAAATTAGGCCAAGACAAATGTGCAAATGGTGACTAGACTTTGTAAGTCTATACATTTGGACACCACCCTCACTCTTGCAAAGTGGTGACTAGACTTTGTAAGTCTATACATTTGGACACCACCCTCACTCTTGCAAAGTGTGGTCCACCATCCAAGCACAACAATTGGTTGGAATGTGTGGGGTATAGATGCCTACTTTTAAATGTGTCTACGCCTTCAAGGGACCCCTTAAAATTAGGCCTCTAGCCCACACAATCCAACCAAAGTGCTCGGATTGTGACCAAATATTGCAAGTGTGTACATGTGGACCCCACCCTTACTCTTGCAAAATTTGTTCACCACTAGATTGTGTAGGCTAGAGGCCCAATTTTAAGAGGGCTCTCTAAGGCCAAGACACATTAAAAGGTACATATGGACCTTGCCTCTTACACTTGCAAAGTTGGTCTCACATCCAGGTACATTTGGTTGGAATGTGTTATCTAGACGCCTACTTTTTAATCTATCTTAGCCTTAGAGATCCCTTTCAAAATATTTGGCCTCCCACCAGCACAATCCAACCAAATGTGCTTAGATGACCAAATTTTGTAATTGTGTACATGTGGACTCCATCCTCATGCATATAAAGTTTAGTCACCATCCGAGTTCATTTCGTTGAATTGTGTAGGCCAAAGGTATGATTTTGTGAGGAGGATCTCTAACGCCAAGACAAATTTAAAAGTAGGCATCTAGGTTTCACATTCCAACCAATTATGCTCGGACAGTCACTAAACTTTGTAAGAGTGAGAGTAGTGTCCAAATGTATATACTTGTAAAATTTGGTCACCTTTTGCACATATTGGTTGAATGTGCGGGCCCAATTCAAGTGCCCTCTCTAAGGCCCGCACATTATAACTAACATTCTAACTAAATGTACACAGATGGTGTGACCAAACTTTACATGAGTGAGAGTGAGGTCCACTTGTACATGCTTGAAAATTATGGTCACCATCCAAACACATTTAATTGGAATGTGCATGTCAGATGCCTAGTTTTCAATGTGTCACAACCTTAGAGAGCCCCCTTAAAATTGGACCCATACATTCCAACCAAATGTGCTCAGATAGTGGCCAAAATTTGTAAGAGTGAGGATGGGATCCACATGTACACAGTTGCAAGGGTGAGGATGATGGGATCCACATGTACACAATTGCAAAGTTTGTCATCATTGGATCACATTTTAGTTGGATTATGCCATGTAGACGCCTACTTTTTAATGTGGCCTTGAGGGCCAACTCAAAATTGGGCCTACTTTTTAATGTGGCCTTGAGGGCCAACTCAAAATTGGGCCTCTCGCCATAGTACAATTCAACCAAATATACTTGGATGGTGACCAAACTTTGCAAGAGTGAGATTGAGGTCCACATGTGCTTAAAATTGGGCCTCTGGCCCAATCTAACAAATATACTTGGATGGTGACCAAAATTTGTAAGAGTGAGGGTGAGGTCCACATGTATACACTTGTAAACTCTAGTTTGGTCACCATTCGAGCACATTTGGTTGGACTGTGCAAGCGAGAGGTCCAATTTTGAGGGGAATCTCTACCAAGATACATTAAAAAGTAGGGATTTGGTCTACACATTCTAATTAAATATGTTTGGATGGGTATTAAACTTTGTAAAGAATGAGGATGGGATCTATACATACACACTTGCAGTGTGTTCTCACCATCCTAGCACATTTGTAGGATTGTGTGGGTTAGACGCCTACTTTTTAATGTGTCTTAGCCTTAGAGACCCTTGGAAATTGGGCCTCTCACCACAATCAAACCAAACATGCTTGGATGGTGACCAAAGTTTGCAAGAGCGAGGGTAGGACCACATGTACACACGTGCAAAGTTTAGTCACCATCAGAGCACATTTGCATAGTGCCATCACCATTTGAGCACATTTGTAAGATTATGTGAGCTAGATGCCTACTTTTTAATCTCTCACTCACACACACACACACACACACACACACACACACACACAAAACACCTCTCTCTCTCTCTCTCTCTCTCTCTCTCTCTCTCTCTCAATCAATCAATCAATCAATCAATCATTGTCCCTCTCTCTCACACACATGCACACAGTCCATCACCTAAGTGTGGTAGATTGGTTAGCTCATGGAGTTGTTATTTAACACGTCTCATGTTTGAATCTTACTCCTATTGGATAGATCATTTTTGGTTGCTTGGGATTTTTGGTTCGAATCTCACTCCTGTTGGATAGATTATATTTGGTCTCTTGGGATTATTTCTACGATGTTAAAAAGCGTCTCTCTCTCTCTCTCTCTCTCTCTCTCTCTCTCTCTCTCTCTCCCCCAATTATTAACATTTCTCATCATCTTCTTCTTCTTACATCTTCATCCCTAAGAACTTTTTCTTCTACATTGTTTAAATTATTTCCTTAAGGGAGGAGGAGATCATGGAGGCAATACCATGGCCTCCCCACCAAACTTAGCCTCTCTCTCTCTCTCTCTCTCTCTCTCTCTCTCTCTCTCTCTCTCTCTCTCTCTCTATTTTTCATGCTTCTCTCTAGCTTCTTTTCTACCCATGGCTAAGTATGGGTGAGAATGCCATAGTACTATGCCCATGGTACCATGCTCCATTAATTCTCACCTTTTCTTTCATAAGTTTCAAAAATTAGTACATCACAAAAATAATTACAAAATTTGATTCACATGTTAAGCAATAAGACTTTTTAAAAAATGAAAAATATATTAAACTTGAGAAAAACCTACAAGTTGCAAGTCCATATAGTCAGACAAGCTATTTTTTATTGTTACAATGTACACAACAAGGAGACAACAAGCTCTACAATTTAAGCAACAGACATTATAGAAGAAAAAAATGACTGGAAAAAAGTTATATTTTTTATTCTTTTGGTGTAGATATGTAGAGATTCTTGTCTTGAGTGTTCAAATTTAAAATATATTTTGGTGTAGATATGTAGAGATTCTTGTCTTGAGTGTTCTAATTTAAAATTTATTTATTTATTTATTTGGTCCAAATATGTAGATCTTATCTTGAGTTTTCTATTAGTGAAGAGGGCCTATTGTTTTGATCCATGGATTAAAGGTTATGCTTATTTTTTTATTTTTTACAACTTATTAAAGAAAAAGACAAGGGGAAAGATAGCGAGAGAGAAAGGGAGCATACATATAAGTTTGGGTGGGGAGGCCATGGTACTGCACCTCCATGGTCTCCTCCTCCCTTAATCCCCACCTTTTTCCTTAAGTTTTAAAGGATGAATGAGTCGATATGCAAAAACTCGAATGCATTTTGTCTCCTAAATGATTCTATGATGAGAAAGTAAATTGAGAAATATGAGGATGCAAAATAGAGAAGGATAAAATTGAGAAGAAATTTTAAGAGAGCACATAGCCACATGGCTTAACACCAGACATAGATCCTTTCCCAAAGTATCATGCAACATTGAATCACTTCAAGAAGGAGGTGCGAGTATTATGTAAGTAAAGACCTTTTTAATATGTTTTGGTACTTTGACAAGATGATGTTGTGATTTTTCATGATTATTTTTGTTGGGTGGAATTATAAATGTAATGAGAGAAGTGGTCATGAGAGAAGAATGAGTACACATGATTATTTTTGTTGGGTGGAATTATAAATGTAATGAGAGAAGTGGTCATGAGAGAAGAATGAGTACACATGAGGAGGTGAGACTATTATGTAAGTAAAGACCTTTTCAATAATTGACATGTTTTTGGTACTGACAAGATGATATTGAATGTGATTTTTCATTATTATTTTTGTTAAGTGGAATTATAAATGCAATGTGGTCAAAAGGCTGACTCTTCAACACTAAGCATATAAATATTAAGAGAAATATACATGATTGTGGTAGTGTAGTGACAAATTTTGCGCAAGATAGTCGAAGGACACATCAACATTATTGTTGTAAAAAAACTTGATTATTTATGCGACTATTCAAACATTTAGATTTAGAGTATTTAATGTAATCATTTTTTATGTAAAATGGTTCAAGGTGGTGTGTAAATGTACTCAAGCAATGATCTTTATAATGAAGGAATTTTAGTATGCACATGCACATGGGGCATGGGCATAGGCACAAGCACATGGGACTTAAGGCATCTTTATACATGTGGGACTAGGGCACATGTGGCCTTGGGAGGATTATAAAAGCCACATGGCCTATGTACTTTGTACTTTTTTGACATATTATACACTTTATCTTTCATAGAGCTTATGGCCCAAGCTTTCATGGTGGCTACTCCCCTGAGCAGCATATGTGTATACTCCATGCTAATGAGTGCAAGGCTATGTCAACTTTTTATGTCTAGGTGCTACTCCCTATGATGAGTGGATCTATGCTGGTACTCTCTTCATGAGTGCAATCTCCTTCTCTATCCCAAGATCTGTTTCTTGCATTGGTATCAAAGCTTTGCTTTGATCTTGGTAGCAATTAAGACTTGATCTTTTTCAGATTAAGTTTTATACATTACTTTTTGTGGATTAGTAATAATGAGATTAATGTTAATCACTTTTAAATATATACTAATCACTATTTGTGTGGATTAGTAATGAGATTAATGTTAATCACTTTTAAATATATACTAATCACTATTTTTAAAAATCATATCCTTAAGTTTAGTGCATAGATTCCTTGATTAGTGACTTCTTTTATGAAATCTTTTCATAAACCATAGTTTCCTTTAACATTTTCCTAGTTTCTTTAGATTCTTTGCCATTTGGGAGCCCGAGGAATTCACTTTCCATAGAAAGGGGATGTCACTTATGTGCATGAAACTTATAAAAACCCCCTATTTAAATTTCTCTAAAAAATAAACTATACCCCTTTCTAAGCATATGAATCCCAATTATGAAATTCAAGTACCCCCTATTTAAGGTTTAAAAATCAAATAGCAGATATTGATGTTATACATGTGATGTAAGTGCTAGAAGTATAAAGACCTACATATACTCTCCAAAAATTGTTCCATGTGTGGTTAACTTAAAAGAGTAGTAAACTTATCAAGTTTTCAAACTACAACACTAGATCACATATTGTAAACTACAAGAAGAAATAAAACCCCTACTTTCATTCTCCCTTGCCCCCAGCCCCCCCCCCCTCGGGCACCATAAATCCCCCTCACCCCCTAACTTATAAGCTTAAGCGCCCCCTTCCTTACACTCACGTGATACCATAAGATATGGCTTGTGAATCCCCCATGTTTAGGAGATACTAGGGGTTGTTATGTAAATCTTGGTGCATAGTTTATCAAGAAAGTGTGCATATTGTAGTTATGAATAGATGCATGTGAAGATTATAGTTTTGTTATAGATTTGAGTAGATTTATGTGTAGTTTATAATTATGTTTAGATAGAGTAAGCTGTGCAGAGTGGAGTTTAGAGGAATCTTGGTGTCGATTTATAAAGTTTGCAAAGATTAAGTGCAAAAATTAAATCTTGAGTAGACTTATCATCAGTGGAGTGATTTTCGAAATTGCTACAAACTTTAAGAAACCATAAATATTATTGAAAACTCGAGCAAGAAAAGCATAACTATTGGATTATTACTAAAATTGATGTAAGAAAAGTAATATTAGTGAATGTTGTAGGAGTTATGCAAGATTGATCAAGTTCTTACATTTTTTTTGTGAAACATTTTGCTTCATTGGGTGATGAATTACCATCTAGGTTCTTGATCAAGAAAGTAATTATTAATAGCAAGAAGAAAAATAATGCTATGGGGACTTATACTGACACATTAAACATGATGAAGCTTAATCAAGGTTGAGAGAAGCTTTTAGTAAATTTTGGTACAGATTAGTATTAATAGTGGTAACATCTTGAATTATGCAAAGGCTAAAACAAATAGATTAACACACCTAATGGAGGATTATGACTTGAGAACATCATAATAATAGGAGTTGTGATTATATAACCCCATTGGGTGTTTTGTAATGAAAGAATTTTAGTATGCACATGGGGCTTAGGGCATCTTTATGCATATGGAACTAGGGAACATGTAGCCTTAGGATTAGAAAAGGCACATGGTTATGTATTTTAGTACCTTTATTTTTGATAGATTATACACTTTATCTTTCTTGGAGCTTATGGTCCAAGCTTCCATGGTAGCTACTCGCATAAGTAGCACATGTGTATTGTGAGACCCCTACCCCCTCCAGGGCTCCTGCCCGCCGACGGCGGAAGTGACGTTGGCCTCCCGCGTGGGACAGGGATCCACACTCGGGGCCTCACCCCCGCGGATGTCCGAGACGAGAGGCTAGCCTAGGCGGTTCCTCCGAAACCGAGCCTAGAAAGACTCCCCTCGTCCGAAAGGCATGAGCGATTCCGCCATGGAAAAAATCTTCTAACAGGGGAATTATTCTAACGAGTCAAAGTCTTAACTAGCTAAACTGATCTGACAACCTGAAGTCACATGGTTAGATCAAGAAGAGACTTGCACTTGGTCCATGGAATCATCGCTTTTTTTCTCATTTACGAGGCACAGCTACTACTGATTCCCTCCCATAGAATAAGGTCTTCTCAGGATTTAATTTAATTAATGTAACTAATTTTATCTAATTGTTTCACAAGAATCCTCCAATCCAGCCTACCCCATCCGGCCCATGGGTTACCCAACCACTGTATTGGTGGGATTCCTTTATAAAGATTAGGTTGTGTTTTTGCCCGGGTACCGAGGAAAAGAGTTCCCAGGCCCCCTAGCCGCGGCAATTCATGCAAAATTTAAGGTAGGCATGCCACGTACACACCCAATATGAAATTGTCATTTATACAGATTCGACTAGCTTTAAAACAGTCCTTCAATAGAAATCATAATATTTTTGATCATCATTTTCCAAAATTCCGAGTCCATTGTATTGCACAAAATGTGTCCTCTGGACTCTCCGTTGAACACCAGCTAGCCAACCAACGAGATCCACTATCAAAATTTGATTCCCAAAAATCTTTCCTTTTAGTCCATCCGAAATCTTCCTCCATGTACGCATGGGTGTCCTAGCAACCGCGAGCCCGTGCATCGCCTGCTGGTCAGAACCCTCTAGGATCCTCCTTAGGTATCCTAGCACTTCACTCAAGGACCGCTTCATCGGTCCTTGCCCATCGTACTGGAAGCGCACCATTTTAACCATATCGAGGCTGGTCAAGACCACGACAGGCTTTACCACGAGCGACGTCCCTTGACGACTCCCCGCCAGCTGTTCCAACGAACCTCCTCTTAGTAAAACACATATGCCAAATGCTTCCTCCAGCATTCTGACGTAAAATAGTCCTTTGAATGAAAAACAAAGGTTCCAATAATGCAAGTAAAATTCCCAATTTGAGATTGGTTCACAAAACCCTTTTCTCCATAATTCTCGGTTTCATAATGAGGATCCTTGATCTCTCATGAGGGTAATCTACCCATCATTTTGTCTGTTTGTCCAACTAGATTCTTGGTGAGTTCGGTCAAAGGAAAAAATAATTTAGTTCCAGTAGTCTATTCTTTGTATTTAGGAACTGGAATTGGTCACGAAGTTTTTGCTTGATTTAGATCGAGAGATGGACAAGTAGGTTTACTGTCCGTCCTTCTCACAGTCTAACCAAATTCATTTGGTTTAGTTCTAATAAGGATTCCCTTCAGATAAACATCTAGTTTTAGGTAAATATCAATTTAGTGATTTTACCAATTAAAATATCCAAGATATTCTTTCTGCCATATAATTTCTCGACCTTAATTCATTAGTTAGAATGATGGTGGAAATTCATCTTTTGACCCTATAAATTAATTCAAATCCATCTTTTATTAAATATCATAAAAATTCTTCTTTTAACTAAATACCAATTACCTTTTTTTTAAATAAACTTGAAATCCCTCTTTTTCTTATTTAATGAGTGCAATCCAATTATCATGGGAATTCCTCTTTTACCATAAATTAAATCTATCTAAAATTCTTCTTAAAAATTACATAAAAATATCCATTAATTCCATTAAGCTAGAAATTTCACTTTTCTCATTCAAATGATTGAATTCCAAATATGGTGGGAATTCCTCTTTCATCATTTAAGTTTATCTATGCAAAAAGATAAATTTAACTAAATTTTCTCTTAAAAATTAAATAAAAATCTCCATTAATTTCTTTACACTAGAAATGCTACTTTTCTTATTTGAATGGTTGTATTCCAATTATGGTGGGAATTTATCTTTCACCATTTAAATTCATCTATGCAAAAAGATAAATTTAACTAAAATCTTTCTTTAATTTTTAAATAAAATATACATTATTTTAGTATTCCAATTTTTCTCTTACTTCATTGGAATACATGGATTTCTATTGTCATGGGAATTTCTCTTTTATCAAAATGAATTACTAAAAAATACTCTTTTTTCTAATTAAATATTTAAGCATAAATATAAAAATCAAATTTTCCATGGTTATGATGAGAATTATTCAATTAATCTAGGATGATTAATCCTAGAATATGGTAAGAAGTACTCTTTTCATATTATGAATGAAAATAATTTATGTGTTAATTTTTCAAAAAATTTACCATAGCTCCCTATTACTGATAATTTTCAATAATTTTGAAAGCATAAAGTTTAGTAATACCATATGATAGAATAACTATCATTAGGATCAATATCCAATTATGGACTTGATTCCTAAGTTTTTCATAAATTAAGTAGCATAAAAGCATTAAAAAGCCACTTCTTGGCCTCTAATTTGATAAGCATAGAAATTACTTTTAGATTTGAGAATTGCTTCATGAGAAGCATCATTTGAATATAGAATAAGTCATAGGAATGACCATTCTTTGGGGAAGAGAGAGATATGCTTAAAAAAGCATTTTAATTCAAGCATAAATGTAAAATTTATAAGATTTATCACTAAAATTCATTACAGAGTTCCAATTGCATTATAGAGCTATTCAATTGAATGCTTCTCAAGATTGAGAGGGGTTGAGAAGTGAAAAACATTTTGAGATTTTAAAAAAGGACCATAAAAACCACACTTTACCTCTTAATTTGCTTGATTATTTAGTCAATGGAGAGGCCCCCAACCAATCAATTGGTTTGGTATGTTGATGAAGACTCCAAGAAAGATTGAAGAGAGAGAGAAGCTCCAATCTCTTCAATTTGTAGAGGATTTTTAGAGGATAATAGAAAATAAGCTTAACTTAGAGTAATACCGGCATAATTTAGTTCACAGATGAGAATACAATTGAATGAGGGTCTATTCATAGGAGAGGGAGGCCACTAACTGAGTCCAACTAAGTTCTAAAATTTTCTAGCTTGAATTTGGACAAGATTTGAACCAATTTGGCTCTCTTTTTTATTTGGTTTGATCCAGGAGAGAGGAGAGATAAAAATATCCTATTATTTTTTAGTTTAAAACTCCTCCACACGTGAAATAGGGAAACACATTTTGATTTTCTGTTTTAAGGAAACATATTTTTGATATTTGTAGAATTTATATGTCCAAAAATATCCCAATATTGAATTATCACTCTCTAAAAAAATTTATCTCACTAGACAAAACAAGGAAAAATAATATTTTTTTGTATTCAAAACAGGGAATGATTACAGGGTATTGAAGTAAAGGCTTATTCATTATTCAGGGCTGAGGAGGAATCTTACATGTATACTCCATGCGAATGAGTGCAAGGCTATGTGTTATGATAGACTTTCCATGTCTAGGTGCTTGTAATCAAGAAGCATATAAAAGAGGTTTTTGTAATTGACTCGACTGAATTGTGAGGGATATATTCATTTTACCTCAACGTTATGAACGGTTTTGTACTCAATCTAAACACAAGAAGAAAAATAAAATGGTGAAGGTCTCGTATACATGTCCTTATACAAAATTAGTGTGATTATTTTTCCTATGTTGTGTTCTAGCCCATCGTCAATGAATGAGATGCCAATCAGTCATATGTAATACAAGTTGCTCCTTGATCCAAATGCATATTTCAAGCTCAAGAAGTCAAAGGGGAAATGATGGATTAGAGGTGTTTCATGCCAAATCAATGACTAATCAAACTGAGAACCCTGATGTCCAAGAGGTGGACGAACCTACTGAGAGCACGTGAAAACTACAACAAATGAAGAGCTAGCTTTGATCTCATTAAATGAGATCAATGAGCCATGTCATAACGATGAACAATGCATACACTTGATCATCAAATAGTGAAAAATTTTCTTTGACATACAAGGGCTTGATATGCTCTAGACTTGGAAGACAGACTAAAATATATGAATTTCATGCAAGATAAGACGGATGAAGGTCCAAGCTTACCATAAAATGTATTTCATTGCCATTGGCATGCTTTGCCATTAACCTTTTAAGATTTTTGTGAAATTGCATGTTTTTGGATTTCTAGTTATGATTATGTATTTCTAGAATAACACGTACTTTTGAACTTTGCCCCACCAACAATTGCGGAAACAAGTAAATAAGTGTTGATGAATCCTCATAATGTTGTAGTGATGACAACCATCACCCATGATGTATCTCGCAAGGAGAGAGGTGGCCACTATTTTTTGTGTGTGTGTGTGTGTGAGAGAGAGAGAGAGAGAGAGAGAGAGATGGATGCCAAGGGTTCGAAAATCTGCTCGTAAGTCAATAATACTGGACAGTGTATGCCACGCTTCTACTAGATTCTTCCCCTTGTTTGTGAACGTTAGCCAACATTAGCGAGGGCCGCTTGTTTGTGAACGTTAGCCACCAACATTAGGGAGGGCTCCATGCTTGGATGCATCGGTAACATATTATTAGTATGCCCTTTCCATCCTCAAGGTCCCACGCACGAGCTGGAGACGCCGGCGGCTGAGAGAACTAGCGATCCGATTCTTGCCGCGGCGTCCGTGCGGTTGATGTCTCACCGAAGAAGAAGAAGAAGAAGAAATTGACGTCCACATATATATATCTAATTGACAGCGTCGTTCGTCCTTCCCATTTAGATCGAGGTCGAGATCGAGAGGTAGAGGTTGTTTTTTTCCCTCACAAAACTGTCGGCGCGCGGCATTACTTACTTACTGCCCCTGTCATGTTGTGCGCAACTCATCAAAGAACTCTACAAGAAATGGATGCGACGTTCACCAAGTGTAGTAGGCTAACAACATACATAAGAAATGTGTCCCACATACCAAAAGACCTTTATCGACCAAATTTTTTTCTCTCCTGTACTTCATTAATTGAGACAAGTCTAGCGATTTCGACCCACTGGGACCTCAGAAGAAGATACTACTACGTAGTGCTGCTATCTATGCGAATCTTGTTTCGTCGCCCCTTCTAGTGCACTGGCAGGGCTAAAATTTGAAGGCTGCAAAATTTCAGCTGCAATGGGCTTCAAAGCCCTCTTTAGCCACCCCCCCTCCCCCCTTCAAAACTAGGGTTTTGAAAGAAAAAAAAAAGAAAGAAAGCCATCCCAAGTAAATTCCTTTACCTGGCCACCTACAAAACTAGGGTTTCCAAAAAAACCATCCAAAATAAAATGGGCAAAGCTAAGGTGCCTTCCAGGTCTTCAATTTTGAAGTCCCACGCAAAGGTAAGGTTGCATATTTCAGCCGTGCTAGTCCTGCCCAAATGTTTACCATCTCTCAAGGCTCTGATTTCAAAATTTTATTTTTCACAAATGTAACGCATTAGGTACCAAAAAAAATCTTGGCTCTATGCAAACTTGAACAAGAAGACATGGATAATCATCATTTTCTTTCTCCAAAATCAACAAAAGGCAAGATATATATATATATATATAAGTATGTCTATGTAAAATATGTATTAGCATTGGAAATTTCTTGTAGGACATGCTTACAAAAGTTTTCCTTCCTCGTAAAATTCTCGCTAGAACACGCATTGAAATAAATGAACCGCAGAGATTACACAAATCAATTTGATTGGGGTGAAAGTTAACAAAGGTGCAAGTCTTGTCTAAGATTTCTAGAAATTGAACACCGACGCGACTTATTATTAGTCATCGCTGCATCTTCATTTTCTTAAAGTGCTTATGAATGGGGGAAGTAACCACAGAAATCAAGATTCCGTAGCCTCAATGTATATCGAAGCTCCTTGTTGAGGAAGATACGCGATGGCTTCTTAACCCGAGGTCTTTGAGGTCACACAGTAAAAAATTCTGCTGTGAAGGTAACTATAATAGCAGACGATTCTGATCTTATTGAAAGAATTGCAACAACAGAGAGCAAGCGAGAGCTAGATCACGCGTGACCTTGGCATAATTTCCTAGCTTGGTCATGTGTGCAGGGGCGGAGTTGGGCACCGAAGCGGCTTGGTTGCTGAGACCCCGGTTATCACACGTACGTAGCTGGGCAACAAGCTCTCCAGAGAAGGAAACTGCACTGGCGCTCACACACAAGCCCGGGTTCCCATGCACATCTAGCCGGTCTCCGAGCTTCTGAATGAAGTGGGCCGAGAAAGGTATGGAGCCTGTGAGGAAGTTCTCACTGAGGTTCAAGTAATTAATTTGATGCATCTGCTCCAGCGTTGGAGGAATTGTGCCCTCCAGCTTGTTGTTGCTCAAGTTGATCACACTCACGTTGAATAGGCTCCCGAGAGTGTTGGGTATGGCGCCTGTGTAGTAGGAGTTGGCGATGCTGAGCTCTCTCAGTTGGGTCCAGCCCGCTATGTAGCTAGGTAGAGTTCCATGCACCGGATTACTGTCCATGAGGAAGTATTCCAGGTTGGACAGTTTTGCAAAGGATGCGGGGAGTGGACCCGTGAAACCGTTCTGGCTCAGTGCCAAGAACTGCAAGTTGGCGAGGTGTCCCAACTCCGTAGGAATGTTGCCCTTGAGCTGATTGGAGCTCAGGTCCAGCTTCTGCAAGGCTTTGAGGCCCTTGAATGACGAAGGTATGGTGCCCTCCAGCAGGTTGCCGCTGAGGTCCATGATGGAGAGGCCAGTCAGCCCGCCTAAAACGGGCGGCACTTGGCCGGACAGAACGTTGTAGCTGAGGTCCAAATGTTGCAGCATTCTCAAACTCCCCAGGGCGGCGGGAATGCTACCTTCCAGATTGTTCTGCGAGAGACCCAGGACTTGAAGGTTTTTGAGGCGGCCCAGAGCCGGAGGGATGGTTCCTACGAGAGCCTTGTTAGATCGCAAGCTTAGTTCTTGCAGGGAGTTTGCTAAGTTCCCGAGCTCCGCCGGAATAGTGGTGCGCTGGCTCATGATGCACTCTGAGATGAGGAGGGTTCTGAGGTAAGGCAGCTGAGATATGGCGGTGGGGATGGTGGCGCTCAGCTTGCACCGTGGGCTTATGCCGCTGCCAAACTGTAGACGCGTCACGTGCATCAGCTTGTCGTTGCCTTGCTCGCACAGCATCCCCTTCAAAGAGTCCTGCGTGCAAGGGCGAGGGTGCAAAGTCCTCCAATTGGAGCCGTCCAGGAACGACTCGATGACTAGAAAAAGGGCCTCCAGCTCTGCCGGGTTCATGGCGGTGGCGGAAGAAGTAGCGGAAATGGGCGACGGGGGTGCAGGGGGTGGGGGTGGATGGTGCGTGGCGGGGGGTTTGCATAAAGCCAAGGTGGGCAACAATAAGGAAAACAGTAGGAGGCCCAAGAAGACGTGCGGGGGAGACTGGTCCAGCTGCATGGTGTGTGTGTGTGTGCGCCTGTTTCTCTAGCTGCAGCAAAGAGTGAGACAACTATGGAAGGAGAACAGGGGGGCACTCGCACACGTGAGGAGCTCGGGAGAGCTAGAAGTATAGGTCTCCAAGGCAACGAAAGAGATCACGAGAGTCAAGCACCCCAAGAACTACACCTATGTGAAAATCGGGAGTACGTCCGTCATATAATGAAGATAAAACAAACATATCTTCTCTTCTCTCAATTGAGACCCGCTTAGTTGACTCGAATTTGCGAAATCTTAAGACAAATGCCCTTTTTAAGAATGGGAAAAATGGGTTTTATCCATATCGTTTTCATTGCATACATACACACTCAAAAAAAACATTCTATTTTATTTTTAGCTGAATCGTCACAAGCGTGGATAGGACTCTTTTGCCAAGGATAGACAACAATTGTGATTAGGAGAATATATATATGCATTTCTTTAAGCAAGGTCTAGCGTTTGATTTCAGGGTTTCTCTAGCCAAGGTTTGCATTCAAGCAAGGGAAGGGACTTGTGGAGTTGGGGCAGAGTTGATATGGGCCTTGGCCAAGGACTTGCATTCAACAAAACATACTAATATATACATAGTTATGGTAAAGTTGATAAAGGTTTTACTAGCCAAAGTTTCAATGATTCACCTAATTCAATTAAAAACATTTCTAGTTGAGGCCAAGTTGATTAATCTAGGGAGTTGAAAGGCGCAACTAAGTTTGGAAAAGCTTTTTAAAGAAGTTTAAGTTTAGAAAATAATGTTTTTCCTTTTTGTTGCAACTTTTAGGAACATTGTTATATTGTACCTCTCCTCACAAAGCAAGACAAAAGCTACAAATTTCAATCGTGTGTTTAAGCCTACCTCTTAGGTAGAACTAGCAAAAATATGTCCCTCTAAAATTAAAAAGAGGTCCTATATCTCAAGTATAGTTAGGAGAAAATACTTTGAATGCCGTGTTTTTCAAGTATTGATGCACATGGCATGTAGTTCAACATTTGAACTAGACTTTGCATGTGCTAGTATTTTATGAAGAGTCACAGGGGGCTAACTCTTTAGAAATCCCCCATGTTAAACCAATTTATAGAAAGTAATAGTAGATAATGGATCCCACTAAAGTAAACTTTTGTAATTATATCCATTACCTCACATACTTGTTTTAAGAATTAATTACACTCTTATTGTTGTAACAGAATTCTCTACACATTGTAGAGTAATAACTTTTACATCCTCTAGATAAACCTACCTGAAAGACATATCGCTTGTATAGTCATGTGCAACTATCTTGCATGTCTTTTACTAACATTAGTGGGAAAGATTAATTGATTGGCTACCTCAATGTAATAGAAAATAATTCTTGTATAGTCGTGTGCAGCTATCTTGCATGTCTTTTACTAACATTGGTGAGAAAGATTATTGATTGGAGAGCAATAGTAGATAATGATCCAACTTAAGTAAACTTCTATAATTATATACATTACCTTACATACATGTTTTAAGAATTGAAATCTTACACTCTTTATGAAGAAATAACTAAAAATTTGCATCCACTAAAATAAACCTACTTGAGAAACATATCTTGTATAGTCATGTGCAGCAGCTATCTTGTATAGTCATGTGCAGCAGCTATCTTGCATGTCTTTTACTAACATTGGTGAGAAAGATACATTGATTGGCTATCTCACTATGGTCAATGCATTTTATGGAAGTTTTAGTCAATCCCCCAAATCAAAAGATTGAATGAAGGGGGGAGAAAGCATCGAAGTTAATTTCACACAAGAAAGGGTTGTTTATCATAATCATTACATGAGATTCACGAGGTTTTGAGTTTAACAAAGTCAATGCATTTTATGGAAGTTTTAGTCAATCCCCCAAATCAAAAGATTGAATAAAGGGGGGAGAAAGCATCGAAGTTAATTTCACACAGGAAAGGGTTGTTCATCATAATCATTACATGAGATTCACGAGGTTTTGCGTTTAACAAAGTGATGCTTTTGTAAAGGGCATGTGCAAAATAATGTAAAGCTAAGAGAGCCTCAAAATCACCTTAAAATCCATGATGTATGGTTGCATGAATCCTTCTCAAGATGGGTCATAGTCACCATTCTGGCAAGCATGAAATGTACACACTAATAAGAGAAAGATCCTTCCATGTTTAATTCCTTAGAAAGCTAACCATGCGCGATGAGTTTTGATAATATTCCTATGATATCCAGATTGAGAAAAATAATTCCCAAGCCTCCTTCTTATATGGATAACTTCCATGAAAATTTTGTGGACAGAGCCATGAGAGATGTCAACAAGGCGTAAACTAAATATATCTGTAAATCAACTTCTTGACCTTCTCTATGTGTAAGGAGAACCATTCTCTATGTGTACATTACTATAAAAAAAAACCTACAAGAATTTATCCCACAAGGAGCGCCTAATTTACCACCACCACTCTAGATGCCAAATCTATTTTGATAGAGCACCTAATTTATCACCACTCTAGATGCCAAGTCTAGTCTGATAGAGATCTAATAAAGCAAATTTTCTTGAATTTTAAATATATCTAGGAGTCATGCAAAATTGCTCAATAGTAGTAAATGTCTATACTCACACCAAATCACTTTGCAATACCTTCATTTAGAATCCAAGTAAAGTCTCTCTAGGATACTTCTCAACTTTTTAGATCCACATTCCAACAAATTTGTTCCAAGTGTAGGTTCAATTGTTTTATTTTATTTTTATCTTAAAGTAGCCATGAACTACTAATAGTTTTGCGTGAAGCCTCAAGAAAGTTTGTGGTGTCATTTGCAAACTTACACTCCATATGCAAGCTATGTCTTACTAATATAGATGCTTGTTTTTTATCACAACCATAAACACTTGGCTATGACCTATGCAATGTATAACAAATAAACTCCTTCACCCAAAACCCAATCTGCTCGATTATATGTCATCTTAAATTTAAGTAAAAGAATTATCAAGAGTTGCTTGCTCTTAGATAATTTAGCTCAAACTAAGATATAAATGCCCCTTTGGCATGAAACCATGCAAATTTTGTGGCCTCTGAGGAGTAGCTTGCCAATTGTGGCAGAAAAAGCATCATCTAGTTGACACTCTTGCAACATAAGAATATACATCTCTATTTCCACAATAAAGTCCTACAGCTAATCTTGATGTATTGTTTGGTACAATTGGGAGGCACCGTGCATAAGCTGTAAATATTCCAACTGCCAATAATCATGGAAGAAAATTATGTTTGTGCAAGGACTTATTTAATCAAGTGGTGTCACCACCCCTTGCCTCCTAATGCTATAAATCTGAGAGATTTTAAAACTCAAGGTAGAATCAAAGAGGGATGGCCTTATGGGTAGCATGCTGATGTGCATGGGACCTCTGATGGCCCAAAATATGGGATCCATTTCTTTACAAGATAGCAAGCATGTACAGACTAGTCTACCCATTGATATTAATCATAGAGCGCATCCTAAGTTCTAACATAGAGCACATCCTAAGATCTAGCGTTCTACGGTCTACCCATTGATATTAATGGTATACAAAATAGTTTCCAAGGTTACTGCTTTGAGGATTACTCCAGTTTTACAAGAGGTTATATCTAGGAAACAATATAGCTTTATTAAAGGTATATCTATTTATGACAACATATTTGCTACCATGCTGGGTAGAGATGTGGCCCCTGAACACATATCAAAAATGCATAATACTGCCGCTTGACTTGCAGAAAGCCTATGATAGGATTGATTGGTCATTTGTGGTGGCCAGGGTCATGGAAACGTTGGGTTTTAGAAACATGATGGCTACCTATATTTATACTCTCACTGTGGGTGGTCATTCTAATTTGCTTCTAAATGGAAGATTGGTGGGGGAGGTTGAGGTTAGAAGATCTGCGAGACAGGGGTGCCCACTTGCTCCCTTGTTATTTGCTATTGCTTCCCACCCCTTGATTGTGGCCTTGGAAGATGCATGTGGCAAAGGTAGAGAGACTAGTCTAAAGTTGAGGGGTGGGGATCAGCTGGTTATACAATGTTTTGCTAATGATTCACTACTATTCTTGAGGGCACAGAATGACAATATGAGGCAGGCTTTATGCATTGTGCAAGAGTTTGCTGAGGCCTCTGGGTCCAGGTGCAATATTCATAAATCTAGGATCATCAACCTAACTAAAGACAATGACTTTGACTTGGAGAGATGGGGGTGTGATGTAATAAGGAGGGGTCAAATTGTAAGACATATGGGGGTCAGACCCTTTAGAGTGGAGGTGTCAAATAAACAGCTGATTGATGGGCTTTAGAGAGATTCCTTAACAAGATGAAGAAATGAGAGGGGGGTTCCTTTCCATGACATGGTGGTTATTTGCAATGTGGTACTAAATGCCTACATACATTATGTTTTTATCTCCTATTCTTGATTTTGGTAAATGTAATTGGAAGAAGATTATAGGGCATGTATGGGAATTCCTGTGGAAAAATGGGGGCAGTTATAGAAAAGTGGCTGCCTAGCTAGCCTGGGACAAGTTAAGCCCACCTAAGAGTGAAGCAAGCATTAGCATTTTGCATCTACCCATTCATGCTAAGGCCAGTATAGCTTTGAATCTACCCAAGTGCTTACTTCAAGAGGAGACTTGGTCTAGGCTGGTAAGGGAACTAGTTGAGGATTCTCATGTGCTTCTTAAAGGCAGGCCCATGGATGGGTTTAGGTTGGAAAGATAAGTTGCTCTCTTATGCTCCCCTGAAAAGCACAGGTTCTTCTTTTTGTAAGTTTTTATATGCCAATTGGAAGGAAGTGTTGGGGCTAGTGAAATGGGATAGATGCACCAGAGTCACAGGGAATTCTCTGTTTAGTCTGGGTTTATGGTGGACTCATAAGTTCACCCCTTTTTTGGCCCTACTGGACATCAGATTAGCTAAGAAGTTGAACAATAAAGGACTTAGAAGATTGGCTGATTGCTAGGAGTGGTCTATAGTGATCTATAGTGGGATGAAAGGAACTAGAATGGTCTATAGCGGGATGGAAGGAACTGGATCAGCTGAAGGAGGAGTTTAGGCTGCAACAAACAGGGGAATTTTAGCAATTGGTGATATAGGTTTTGGTAGAAGTGGGGGAATAGATGTCTACTGCATTTGATGAGACCTGCTAGATGAAAGACTCGGCCTGGTTTAATGGAGTCAAATTGGACAAAGGGGTTACCAAGACTTTGTATGTGAAACTAAGAAGGAGTGAAGTGAATGTAGAATATTGTAATAAAAGAGCGTGAATTGGAACTCTAGCATCTAGATGAAGAGGTGGAAGATGATTTGGGAAGTAAATATTCCTATGAAAGCTTGGGTCTTCTTGTGGAGAGTGTGTATGTGGGCCTTGCCCATTGGGTATAAACTTTTACAGAGGAACTTCACTTCTGGGAGATGCCCTAGATGTAGAACTACTCTAGAGGATGGGAGGCATGCTTTTTGGGATTGCCCAGCTATTAGAAGGGCTTGGGGCAAGATTGGGAAATGGGTTTCATGCAGCATAGGGTTCCAAGGGTATTGGGGGGACTGGGTTTTGGGTAGATTGTCGGTAGCTAATGGGGCTATTAATTTGGTTTTTAACATAATTAGATATTGTTATCTTTGGGAGATATGGAATCCTAGGAACAATATAATTTTTCAGAAAGAGGCTTATCAAGGGGTTGATGTGTTAGAATTGATGCATAAATGTGTGTATAAGTGTTGGTCAGTATATTATGTTAATAAAATGAATGAAGATGCTGTGGTACGGTTAATCCAGGCCCTTTAGTCTCGGATTAGATGATCTAATCTCCAACTGAGGAGACTCTTATACATACTAGGCTACCTTAATAGATGTTGTCATGTGACAGGGATATTCAGGGCTGGATGTGAAAGCAATACTGTCTAAATTTGGGCCAAAGACAAAGAGGTGGTACTTGAAGGAGAAGCAGCCAGTATATACTTATGTGGCCTTCATTGACAATCCTTTGGGTACAAGACCAGTGGTGAAAGTCTGGACAAAAGGGGAGTTTATGGAGAAGCAATCCCCTAAAGGCTGCACTTATGAGGCTATGATCTTTGCTTGTATGCAAGTAGGTTATCATATCTCTTGGGAGCAATCTTCCTTTGTTTGGGAGGATTGATCTGTAGGTTGTTAAATAGTGTAATGGGGGGAAGTTAGGAAGATATTTCAGTCTCTTGTTGTTTACTATTGTTTAATTCCTAATATATCTGAAAATATTCTTTTTAGATATTCCAATATAATAGGCTTTAGGTTGTTTTTTCAATCAAATAGTGGAGTATTCATGGCAAGTATGTCCTCTAGGAGAGATTAGTTTCCCATGAGTGCCTAAAGAATAGACAATCAACACTTTCTTTTTCAAACGAAGGGAGTCCTTAATATTCCTATAGCCCTTTTTATTAAGATTTCCCTTGCTACACTGTCATTGTTGCTATTCTTAACCCTCTCGTAATGTTACACGGGCAGGAGAGTATTGAGGTGAAGTAACGAACAGGGGAGCACTATGGTGGGTGTGGAAGGGGCGGGCCAGTGAGTATCAAGAGCGGATACAAAAGGAACTCTGATTGATTCTTATTCTACGTTGGGATCTAGGGATAGATTCATTTCCTCCTCGAAGAGCTGTATGGACAATGACGTAGGATACCGCTCTACCCTTCGGGTTAATCGTCGCAGGAGGGACGTCTCATCTACCCTTCGAGACTCAACCAACTATCGATGTCTACGGCGTTGGGACTGCACTTCGGGACTCAACCAACTATCAGTGTCAATGGCTAATGAATTTACTTCGTGCCCAACATGGGGATTTATTCATACCCTGATTGAATAGCGTGTCATACTTTATGTTCCAAAAAAATAAACACTAATTAACTGCTAGAATCAAAGGAGCTATAGAAATATATTTTGATGTAATTTTTCAGTTGTACTTTAAAATATAACTTTTATCTTGAAAAGAAGCTATTAGGATGTGCGACGAATTAATAAGATCTAGCGTTCTCCTTCTCTCACGCCGGGCGTGCCTGCAGCAGCGGGGGGGGGGGGGGGCGCGCTGGTCGAGACCGACCAAATTCCCGTCAGACTCAGAGGTGAAAATTTACCCCTTCCCCCGCGAATCAAATGAGAACTTACCCTCCACTTCCTCTCATCATCACATCAGTGTCCACCTTCTCGGTTTCATATATTTTTCCAGCTCCGCCTCCGAGATAATAATAAAATAATCTTTGCCACACATAAAATATGCCTTTCCATTGTCCAATGTAGCAAATGTATCCCTTCTTTTACCCGGCCCCGCTCTCTCTCTCTTCTCCCCTCCGTCCTTTAATTTAGTGAAGTCCAATCGGAGCACGGCGAGCAGGTACGTGGCATGCAGCGGCAAAGAAAGAGAGTGCGATGTGAGTTTACGGGTCTTTGTAGACAAGATTGAACAGCCAAGCAAAGGCCAGAAAGCAACACTTCGTCAGAGCCCGGACGACACGAGGAGGGGGCCGGTTCACATTATCAAAGTTCCTATCGCTCTCCTCCGAAAAGACAAGTGTGCACTGTGTGGCGTATCCTAAGGTTTTGGCAGGCCATCTCACATGCACCCAAGCCACTTGAGCCCAGTGGTGTGTCACTGTGTACTATGTAGTATGTCCTCTCTCTGTCTCTCTCTCTCTCTCTCTCTACACACATGTCACACACAGGTTAAAACTTTAAGCTTTAGAGTTAAACGGATCGGATTTGAACGGTGGTCAAACTGACTGGGGTGATCTTTCGGTCTTCAGAGATGGCCCCGGCCGGCCCTATTGAAGCTAAGCGCCCAGGACGAAGCTACTGTTCACCCCCTGCTGGCTCCGATGTCGACACCTTCTGCTTTTCACCAGCAAAAATGAATGGATGAATAGCGAAAGGTTGCCGCAGTACCGATGGAACCGTTTGTGTTTTTAAGTTTAAACTTTAAACTTTGCCGTGTGCACCCTGAAGTAAGTTCTGGTAAAGTTGATGTAAAAGCCCATCCCTCTTGTACCCGTCCCGACTTCTGTGTAGAACAAAGGCACCAGTGTCCAATCCTTACTACAACCACACGTGGGGTCGATCACTTTTTGCCCTTTCGTACGTGATCAACAAAGAAGAAGAGCTTAGGCCCTGTTCTCGTGTGCCCAACAGTTCACGTAACCAGTGCACCGCTCACAAGTCTTGTGCGCTGGTGGTGGCCAAAACACTTCACTAGGTAGGGGCTGTTCGCGCTGGCCTCTGAAAACGGCAGCCAGTGCTTGCCTCAGCTCCCTGCCAAGCAACTTAGTTGGCGCGTGGAGATGGACAGAGGTGCTGCTTCAAAGTTCCGAGGCATTTAAAATGCCACGCTACCACCGCCCCCCCCAAAAAAAAATAAAAAAAGAAGCATGCACCAAGTTCCCAATGTTGTTTTTCACCGAACGTCTGCCACTTGGAAAGAAGGGGCCCCACCTAGTAGGTGCTGGGTTTAGTGCACACTAGGTGGCTCACTCAAGTGGCCGAAATGCATGCTTATGTGTGAATAGTCTCCCTAGTTGTGCGGCTTGCATTAGCACGAGTGAAAACAATTGCCACTTCAGTCATCTAGCAGCATTCTTGTTCTTTGTTTGTTTCATCTCTTGGCACCGATCACATTCAGCCACCACGGTTGCTACGCACAAGCAGCCATAAATCAAACTAGTTGGGAACCCATGCTTTGCACGTCTTTTGAGGCTTCCAAAATCAAATTCTACCCAAACCTCCTCTTCTCTTTCCCGAACCGCCAAATTCTTGTCACGTGGCAGTTTTGTGAAACTCTTCCTTAAGATAATAGTAGTTGGGAACCCGTGCTTTGCACATCTTTTGAGGTTTCCAAAATCAAATGCTACCCAAACCTCTACCTCCCCTTCCTGAACCTCCAAATTCTTGCCACGTGATAGCTTTGTGAAACTCTTCCTTAAGATAATATAGAGAAGAGAAGCGGACATATAGCTAAAAAAACTAGATGAGACTATAGAAACAATATCTAAAATCAACTCCATCTACAAAGTCGTGAGAGAGTCATACTCCACATAGAATTAGGATGCATGAACTAAATCATTGTAGTAGGCTTGCATAAATGATCCTTATAGTCTATACTTTTTATTTAAAAAAATTGAACATATAAAGTGTAGCAATGCAATCTTTCAATTAAATGAGATATGAGCAATGTTGTCCTCCTTCTTATACAACCACAAGAGAGGCAACAACCATTTGAAAATCCAATTTTCCATGCTTTTGTAAATGTCCAAACTAGCCTTGTGGCAAATAAGCCAACTTCGAAACTTAACTTTGAGAACCATCCCAGACCCTCACAAATTTGTAATTCCGAAGACATGCCGTTGTGTTGAGCAGGGGTGTAGCTCTTTGTCATAACTAGTCCCTTTGACCCATTTTACATGTCCCTCAAGTGAACAATCCTAGCATACCTGGACCCTATACCAAGTTTTTCTCTTACTTGATAGTCCGCGACTAGTGCCTCAAGTCCCTAAACTCATATTCCTTGACAGTCTCTCTCTCTCTATGTGTCCCAAGGCTACTACAAGTGCCCGTGACCTTGACTAAAGAGCTCACACATACATTTATCACATGGCCTACATCATCGGTGGCTCAGAGGTGGTTTTACTCTGTTGGGGCAGGTTACATTGGGTTGTGGGGTTTCTCTCTCTCTCTATCTCTCTCAGAGATTTTCACATGGCTCCTCACTCTTTGGAGCCTCACATCTTCTCTTGTCTTCAGTCTTCTTATCGTGGCAGCTTCTCTTCACGCGTCCGTGTCTTCCTCTTCTTTTATTCTTCTTGTTGTGGCAACTTCTCTTCACGCATCCATGTCTTCCTACAATGCTTCCTCTAGCTCTTCTTCTTGGTGTGGATCCTCCTCTTGGAAAGAGATGTTCTTCTTCTTTCATGGTAGTTGGGGCCATGAGCTTGTCCGTTAGTTCTTGCTCCATGTGAGCAACATGTTTAAATGTTTTGTTGATAGTTCTTTTGGGCTTTTGATATTTATCTTGTGTCATTATGCAATGCAAACCCAAATCTATGTGGCAGGTCTTACCTCTTGCCTTATTCTGGACAAGGGCAGTGTGTCTGATCCCATTTTTACACTAATGTAATGTGCCCAATACATAATGCATATAGCATTCATTCTTATGCACATTCCCAAATGCACCTCTGGCTGTGAATAATCTTGAATTTGAGTGTGATTTGCATGCATTAACCAAGGGTTAAATGCAAAATGATGATTATCACAAATTTATCAGCATAATTTTACCAGAAATTACATTAAATCAAGGGTAACCAATTTGTACGGAATGGTTGGAGTATCAAACCATCTCCGAATTGCAATCTGAAGTTATAGGGATCTATATTCGATACCTAATGGTTAATTTGAACCCTCAATTGTACCAAAATATAGTGATTAGCACTGATTAATCACTGATTAACAAATTAATCCTTTGTTTTGTGTACAGAAAACAAAGTATGCGGGGAGCCTAGATCTGAGGTCTTAGAGTTCAAATGAGCTCAAATGCTTTCAAGGCCATCAATAGCAATTAGTCTAGTAAAGGATTAAGCCAAGAAACACAAGATTTGACCAAACATTGAATGCTTAATCTCTATTTTACCAAAGTCACCTATAGATTTGATGAAGAGCTTGGATCTCACTGTAGACTTGATCAAATCAAATTCTGACTTCACCAGCTTGTAGAGCATGCTTGAAAACCCCCAGGCGCCTAGCTGGAATTAGACCAATTTGAAGCGGGTACGTTGCATGGAGAATTTTCCCAAAATATTTTAGTGCCTGCAAATCGCGTTGCCGCCGTTGTTCTACACTAAATTCCTTCGATTCCTTTGAGCTATGTGTATGCCCTTGAGTCTCTAAAAGGGCTTGGGCAATGGTTATGTGTGAAGGGAGAGAGAGCTCCTCCATTGGCTGGGGGTGCAGAGGTTAGTTGAAAAAGAGGTGAAAATATTAATTTTCTACTAATCCTAATTAGCCAGGTGATTAACAAGATAATGGTCTCATAAATGGATGGATTCTAGGCTAGACTCTGATACCATGTTAAAATTACAGCAATGTGATGAGCTATGGTGGATCAAATGCTAGAATCAACATCATTAACAAAGAGATTAGATGATAATTAAGATGTGATTAGTGAGTAATTAACTAATAGCTTAATGTAGGCATGGATAATCAAAAACCAGCAAATTCTCATTAGGCCAATGCCTCAATTTATAGAGTTTACATCCAAGCATCTAATCCCACTAATTTCTCCTTGATTCTCTCCACCTCTCCCAGAATATCTCCACACCTCCTAAATCTCCTCATGCTACCCTTTATTCTCTCCCAGTAGATTCTTCTCACCTTTTCACAGGTTCTCTCACATTTACAGATTCTCTTTTACAGCCTCTAGCCAAGCCTCTAGCCAAGGGCTTGTTCCCGCACACACCTTATTCACTTGTATATTCAACAATATTGGGGTCGGGTTCTGCGTCAGACGTTCAGGCCAGCTTACAGGCAACTAGGACAGATTATTGTCATTAGGGTGTCAGCAAAGGAAATCCGACAGGTTCTAAGAGGACTAAGATAAAGTGTTTGTGGTTGGCTATATAATTGGTGTCTTTTGAGTTGGGATCCTAGTGTCCCCAAGTTCTAATCCCTATACATTTTCCTCTTGTGTCTCTGGCTGGTGGTGTTATAGAGGCCATCACCCAGACACCACATGTGCTTTGGTGCCCCCATTGAGGACCAAAAAGCTCTGGCTTAAAGCTTTGATTTGCAGGTTGGAGATCACTTGTAGATCAATTCAGGACTTATGGGCTGATTCTACATATGATGTCTTCAGAGGTGAGAGAGGTGAAGATGTCTCTCTATTCTTAAGAAGGGTTGAGTTGACAACCTTGAGAAATAACAGGGATGATGATGTTTATAAGGCTAGGATGATGGGGTTGCTTCTGGAAGGGGCAGCCAAAGAATGGTATGAAGATGTGCTAGCAAAGGAACATGGATGATGATGTGTATAAGGCTAGGATGATGGGGTTGCTTCTGGAAGGGGCAGCCAAAGAATGGTATGAAGATGTGCTAGCAGGGGAACAGAGGGGTAATTGGGATATCTGAGAAATGCATTAAAGAGGAAGTATGGCAGGACTGAGAGTCTAGAGGAGCTTTGGAAGGAGCTCAGCGGGTTATATCAAGGGGAGGAAGAGGAAATTGATGCCTTTATAAACAGATTTGAGGGAGTTTAGAGGAAGATAGTGAGGGTGTTGGGGGGAAATTAGGTACCTCCTAATTTTTTTAAAGAAAGATAGGTTCATAGGATTGCTGCATGGAGTTATAAACGATAAGGTGGAGCTAAAAGACCCAAATTCCTATGTTGAGGCAATCATATTGGCAACAAATCAATGGAAGAAGAGAGTGCAGAGGGGGCAGGAGCTCGCACGTAAAGAAAGGGATACATGACTATCAACCAAATATAAACATGGTACTGGTGGACCTGTAGATGAGCCATTGCGGATTAAAGTTCATATAGAAAGAGGTCGTCGTGCTGAGATTCCCAGGGCAGCAGATGTCAAAGACAAAAGTCAGGAAGGATTGCATCAGGAAATCTAGAGGCTAACAGAGCAAATTGGGAATTTGAACCTTGTTGTACAGGGCATTAAGAATCAGGTTAGAAGACCACAGGGGGACACACCATTAAGGAACAGAATGGAGAATTTTTAGTGTTTTAACTATGGGGAAAGGGGGCATATTGCTCCAGAGTGTACCTAGCCAAGGAGGGAGCCAGGGGGTGTATACCCCATAATTCAAAGGCCTGAAGGATATAGGGGAGCATGAAATAGAGAGATGAATAATGGGAATTAGGGGGCTAGTTCAAGGGCAGGTACCACCTCAAGCTCTTAGGAAATGTACATATGTTGGAAACCATTAAACAAGAAGATGTTAGCTAACAAGAGAACAAGGTTGCAGAGATCTGAGTCAGTGGGAGCTAGTAAAGAAACAAGGGCAAAAAAGAAAAGAGAGAAAGTTAAGGAACCCATGGAGAAACCCAAGTCCAGTAAACAAGGGAGAGTTAGAGAGCAAGAAGGAGGAAAATTGGGATGGATGACTTTCAGCGAAGGAAAGGGGGAACCCCCTTATAGCCTTCTGTCAGATGTTAAGAATAAGAAGGTAGACATTACTTATGGCTAGCTGCTGTAGCTAAACTCAAATATAAGGATGCAATGGCATAAGCTGGCCAGTGTCAGGAGGGTCAAAGTTAAGATACCTCAAGCTAATGTAGTGCAGCTGAGCAGCCAATAGTGGATGTCTGGATTCAAGGTAGAAAAGTAAGTAAAGTGTATATAGATGGTGGATCCCAAGTGTGTGTTATGACAGAGGAAGCAATTCATGACTTGGGTTTGAAAGTGATAGAAAAATCCGTTTTTAGTGTTAAGATGGGGCCAACAGTTCTAAATTCAAATGCCTAGGTGTAATTGAGGCCATATTGGGGAAAAAGGTAGTGATTGACATGCATATAATGCCAGCTGGGGGTTGGGGCATATCCTATCATATTAGGAAGGCCCAGACAAGATTGGTACTACAAAGGGTGTATATAGCTATTTGTTGAAAGACCCAAAGGTAAAAGGATAAGGTATGATATGAAAATAGGTAAAATTTTGGAGATGGGAGAGAAGTTGGAGAGGGAAGCTGATTCAACTTTTGTTGGCATTATATGAAGACTATTCTACAAGTTCATCTAAAACAGATGGGGAGTCAGAGTTGGACGAGAGTTTGTTAGAACTGGAGGCAGATATTTGTGGTGTACATATGATTGACCATCCAACAAAGTCAGCTTGTGCTCAAGCTAAGAAGCTAAAATTTCCCAAAGATGAGTTATTTGCAGATGCTAGCAAAGGATCTGACTAAAGAAGAGAAAGAGCAGTATGAAGAACTGCTGGACAAATACCCCAAATTGTTTGCTAAGGATTATACTCACATGAGGGATACCACCATTGTTGTACATGAAATCAAGTTGAAGGAAGATGCTAAACCAATAGTTCAAAAACTAAGAAGATTAGGAACAATACAGAGATAAATTTTTGGAGACAGAGGTTACCAAGCTATTGGTTGGTTTTATTTATCCAGTAGATGATGCTGAGTGGGTGTCTCCCATTGTTATTGTTCCTAAAAAGGGTAATAAATGGAAAATCTGTGTAGACTATAAACCATTGAATGCAACTACCAAGAGACATCACTACCCCCTTCCCTTTCAGGATGAGATTCTCGATCAGGTAGCATGGCATGAAAGGTACTCAGTATGTGATGGATTTAGTGGATACTATCAAATAAGAATAGCTCTTGAGGACCAAAAGAAGACCAATTTCATTACTCCTTAAAAAGTGTTTTGCTACAGGGTTATGCCTTTTGGTTTGCTTAATGCCTATGCTAGCTTTCAGAGCTGGGTGGACAAGATCCTTGCTCCATACCTGGGGACTTTTGTGAGAATATTCATGGATGATTTCTATGTGTATAGTGGCACGCTGCTACATGTAGAGAAGCTTGATGTAGTCTTTAGACATCTGGATGATGATGGAGCTCAGTTGAGCCAAGCCAAATGTAAAATAGCAAGGGCCAGTGTAGTACTACTGGGACATGAAGTAAGTGGAAATAGAATAGCACCAGACCCATCAAAAGTGGAGAATCTACTGCAGATGAAAAGCCCCAAGTCAACTAAAGAATTGATGAGCTTTGTTCATACTCTTTTCAAAAGGCAAGTCAGCAAGATCCTTTCAAATGGAGCCACGTTGAAGAGGATGCATTTAAGAGCCTCAAGGACAAGCTATCTACCCCTGCCAGTAATAATGCCCCCTGATTGGAGTCAACCATTTTATCTAAGTCTCAGCGTTGGGAAACATGCAGTAGGGGCAGTATTGATGCAAAAAGGCACAAAACAATCATATATGAGAGTGAGGTTAAGAAATCCTGGCATGAGGTTGAATTGTTGGTCTAGACACTAGTATATGCTACCAAGGGTTGAAGTCCTAGATGATTTATAGAACTTTTATTGTGCTTACCTCCTGTAACCTTCTTCCACATGTAATAAAGTATCTTGGGGATAACCCAAAAGTGCAAAAGTGGATCATAGCATTGCAGGAATGTATATGAGCTTTATTAAGGAGGACAGTGTGAGGGCCCATATGGTAGACATGTTAACCTACAAAGAGGTATAGGTAAAGCCCAAGCCTATTAAGGATATTGAAAAGCAGGTGGTTCCTGACCATAGGTTACATGAAGAACTGCAGGATGTAGATGGGACTCTCTTATTTGATGGGGTCTTTAAGAGAAGTTTGGGTAAAGGGGGTGTTGGGTTTGTCTTTGTGTGAATAAACAAGGTAAAGAGCTGTGGTCTGGCAGCCAAGAGATTCAAGTTAGAAGCAACAATGAGACTAGCCTCAATTTGGGTCTAGAAGAGTGTAGACAGAAGAATATTAGAAGATTGGTTATAAAGGGGGACTCTCTACTAGTTATAAGGCATGTACAGGGAACTTGGAAAGTTAACAAAGATGAAATGAAGACCTGGTTTAGGTGAGGAAGCTCTTAAATTTTTTTCAAGCCTTCCAAATATGGCAATAACATGAGAGCTCATGAATTAACAGAGTAGGTTTTCTCAAAGGATTTGCATGCTATGACAATCCAAGAACCCTTATATCAAGGTATAGAGAGCCTTTTTGAGGAGGAGGAGGAGGTCTAGTTGTTGACAAGTTTTGCCAGAAGAGAGCTAGATGCTTCAAAGAGGAGAGTAGTTCTCAGAAGAGCCTTGAAATATGTATTGATTGGAGACACATTGTATCATAAGGGGAATGATGTTGTTTTGAGAAGAGTTTTGTTTTTAAGTGGACATTCTAAATTGTTTGAAAGCTTGTCATGAAGAGGATTGTGGTGGCCACTATGGGGTTGACATTAAAAAGAGGAAGGTATTGACATTAAAGGTTGTATAGCCAAGCATGAAGGGTAGCCATGCATTGTACAAATGAGTCTTGTATATGAGACATTTTGACTAATGAGAAAACACATAATCCCATTCTCACAAGAGTTTGGGTCTTCTTGCTCTTGTGGTTAAAGTAGATTGTATGCTTTCTCTTCCTCTTGTTGCATGCATTCTTGAGGATTATGTTGGTGTGAGCCATGGTGTTAATGTTTGTTCTCTTCTCCCTCTCTCCTTCTCTTGTCTATTATCTCACACTCTCACTCACCATGGCATTGAAGTAGAGCTTGAGATTTTTATAGCTCTTTCTCTCTTTGCTTCCTACCCATTTGCAAAGCTCCTTTGTCATGACAACAAACGAGGCAAGGTTGACCCAGTCTAAACTGAGGAAGAACCACCAAAGGAATTAAAAAATGGCCATAATCCCTACTACCTCAACTTCAAGAATCACTAATCTGTTCTCCTTCACTGGTGTCCAAGGATAAACTTTGAGAAGTTGGGGTACCAAAAGTTTCAACAATACCAGTAGCTATAGTAGCTATACCCCATGTATCTCCAAATCTAGAGGAAACCAAACAAAATGGGTGTGGATCTCAAAGGCGAGTACCTAACCTACAAAATATAGCATATGACAAGCTGGTATGGATCCCAAAGCGAGGGAGAAACACTAGGCAAAGAAATGATTTAATTTCCCAAGGATGGATAATCACATAATGCTCTCTCGAGGCCAAAGGCCTTGATCTGGTTTCCAAGGATTAGGTCCAAAAAGGATCCCCCCAACAACAGAGCACCGGAGCCAGGGCATATCAACATGCTCAAAGCCAACCCACAAGGTAGCCAAGCCACTATAGGTATGGGTAACTAAAAGGACCAACAAGGGCAAGGCTAAAGTAGAGGAGCAATCAACCATGAAAGTGCAAGAACAACCCCAAAGAAAAATTTAGGACCTCCCCTCAACCTCGAACATGAAGAAGGTTCCTCTAAATCCAAAAAAGTGTCGGTGGTTGACAAGCAAACCTCGCCATAGAAAGGCCCAAAGACCATAAAGTCTTCAATCCTAACATGGGAAAAACCTTGTTTGTCAAGAGGATGATGTCACTCTCATGCCAAATCAAAGGAAAAAGAAAATTACTACATACCCAATAATAACATCAAGCACAACAAAGCAAAAGGAAAAGACCCACGGGTAGCCTACTGAAATGTAGGCCGAAATTTGCCGAGGGCATAAGAGTTAAGAGTCGGGTTACAAAAGGCCAAAATGTGCCGAAGTGTAAATCATAATCCAAATACTAAGCACAAAACAATGTTATTCACAAGGTCTTATTCTATCAAATTGCTTTTAGTTAGAGAGACAATCAAGTCAAGTCACTTATGCAAGATGTGATAGGCATAACGGTCAAGTTTTGTTTACAATGGCAGATGGATCCATTGTGAGAAGGTGAGGTTGGCTTTGAAGAGACTTGATGATTTGGGTGGTCACCTTAATCCAGATAAATGTCATTTGGCTCAAGCCAAATGGCTCAAGCCAAATGACATTTGGCTCAAGCCAAAGTGACCCTTCTTGATCATGTGGTTTCTGAAAATGGGATTGAAGCAGATCTTGAAAAGATGAAAGCTTTGTTTTTATTAGAGGCTCCTCAAGATGTGAAGCAGTTTGTTGACTTTTACGTTGGGTCAATGGAGTGAAGGAGTAAGTCCCACTCAAACACTAGTCATAGGATATAATTAAGCAAAACTTGACCCCGAGAGCCTATTGGGAGTGAAGGAGTAAGCTCCACTCACACACTAATCACAGGATATAATTATGTAAAACCTCGACCCTAAGAGCCTCTAAGGTACATTCTTGGATGGGGGAAACTAGCGAGAGGACAAAAGGGAAACAGTCCTCTTCTTAGCCTAGTGTACGATGACCCACCACCACACTTACTACTGAGAATTCCACGATAAAACCCTCTCCCCCACTCTAACAAAATCTCTAAGGTTTTAAAAAAGCTCATCAATTTTCCACAGACCCTCACTAAACTGAACTTGCACAACATGCTTTATACATCCAATTCATAGGTGTGTCTATCTTACAGAGACACATTTATTAGGCACCTTAATTATGTTGGGACCTTTGCACAAACACCTCACCAACATGAAGAAATCCTCGAGGAATAAAAGGTGAAAATACAACTGCCTAGTTCTGATCGTCCAATCCTGATCATCCAATATCGATCAAACAAATCGTGATCATCCAATCTTGATCGTATTGCTCCGATTGTCATCTTTTCGTCACACCACCTCTAATCCCGATCGAACAAGGTCTCAATCGGCACATTCAGGTCTCAATTATAAAATTCATGATTGTCATCATTGAAGTCTAAATTATGATCATCATCATTCAGGCTGCGTAAGACTAAATTATAAAAGTCCCTCGATCGTCAGTACATGACAGAATCGTTCAAATCCCAATCCTCATGTTTCGATCGCCATCTTTCAAATTGCCATTATCAAAATCATGACGTTCTTATCCCCCATCACAGCATTTAGATTGGATGCATGCAAGTTATCTCAACATCTCGATCGACTCATCAGAATTGTGAAGTTCGCTATCTTTAGGTTATCAGGTCAGCATGTCAGTCTTAATTGCCGATTTGAAGCAAAGCAGCTTGTAGATCCTAGCCAAAGTACATTCTCGGTGATAACCTCAACTCAAAAGCAGGCAAGACTTGGTCATAATCGTTCAAGATCCGATCTCTCATTCAACCCTCTGTAGCTCTTCGTGCCTTCAATTATTCAATTCCTTCACTCAGCTTGGCAATTTGTTGCTCGGAATTTTAGGCGTTGTTCTCCTCTACATTGGTGTTTGTGGCAAAGCTCCCATAGCTATGGTAGAGAGTGTGCTTGGGAAATTGAAGTGCAAGGTTGTTGTGTGATGGATTGGAATTATAAAATTGATTATGGTCTAATCTCCATAGGGGAGGTTCTGTCAAAAAATATTCACAAGGCTCCAAGCCAGAGCTAGAAGCCTTTTTGCAATTCTTGTCAGGCCAAGAGGACTTTTCCTTGTTGTGTGCCATTGATTGTGGGGGGTATGCCCCATAGGGGAGGTTGTGTCAAAAATTATTCACAAGGCTCCAAGCCAAAGCTAGAAGCCCTTTTGTAATTCTTGCCAGGCCAAGAGGACTTAACCTTATAGTGTGCCATTGCCATAGTAAAAGGGGCAAGATGATACTCATCACACACATGGGGCACAACTAGGACACATAGATCTACCAGGAAGCAAATGGCCACACCAAAAGAAGACCTTCCTGCTTACATTCCCTAGCAAATCACCAGAGATGCAGTGGGCTGTAGTGGGCTACTGAAACTCTACCAATAATTTTGTTGAGCTAGTATACAAAGACTTAGAGAAATTAATGACTCTAGGAGGGCAGTATATTAAGGGGCAGGCCTACTTTATCAACTCAAGGTTGGAGGCATTACAACAACTATCCTCTCTAATGGAAAATCCCTCTAAAGGATATACCACCACACATGCAATAGAAGGAAGAAGAGAAAAGTAACCAGGCTCCCCACCACACCAACAAAGAAGAGAAAAGGAACTGGACTCCCTTCCAACAAGAAGGCCCAAGTATAAGGAGAAGAGAAAAGCACCACTAAAAAGACTCTAGGGTCCAGGGGTAGAAAGAAAGAAGCTTAAGCTACATGGTATCAACTTAGTTATGACCTCTGAATCAAAGGTAGACATAGAGAGAACCCCATCCCCTGTGACCACACAACCACAAGACATGGGCAAGGGAAAGGAGACAAAAGGCCCTATTTTGGTAGTGCCACACATGTAGAGACTCTTATACAAGGGCATCAAGCATGACATAATGGGGTAAGGAGCATCAATAAAAGTGCAAGAAACGACTTAGCCCTGTAACAAAGTGGAATGGTCTCATCTGAATAATAGGCCCAAGGCCAATTGACCATGTCCATGGACAACACTTACATGATAGTGTGAAATGGGGGTCATGTATATAGGTCTTATACACCATACTTTTGATTCTTTTTTTGATTATCAAGCTATAAAAGCCTTTGCTTTTCTCTTCATGTTCTAATCCTAGGTTAATCTCTCATGTTTACCTTAATCTTAGGCTAATGAGGATCAATCTAGATTGCCACTTTCTTTCATTGGTATCAGAGCCATGTCTTTGATCTGATTTTCTAAAATTTTCTTAATTTCCTGCATATGAAGATGAGCGACAATCCCATGCACAGGGCGAAGAGCAGGTGACCCCTTCGCATGGTCAAACCCAAGAGCAGGGGTTGAAGAGTTTAAGAGATGATGAGGCGGACCTCTTGGCATCTAGTAAGTAAACTTAACATGTTTGAACATTCATTAGATCATTTATTCATCAACACTCATAACAAGTATTTGGTGTTGTGTAAATGAAGACTATCATCCCATTGTGGTGGACCCCCTGCACGTAGTTTTGAGCTCTAACATTGATCACCTCCGTCTCGTGCTTTTTTGAAAGCGAAAACACAGGTACAATCTCTTAGGTGTGCTAGTGACTCTCCATTCATCGTCATTATAGTGTTTGCAGGAATCTTGCAGTATTGCAACGATTCATGGGATCTCTGACGAGGTGGGGAAGCATGAACGTCTTCAATAGCCTTGGAGACATGCGCTTGGTGTGGGTTGATTTTCTTATAGATCTGTGTCTCCACAAGGGCGATTTAGTGGTTCCTCGATGGAATGCTTTTAGGGAGGTACTTGTGGAGTCGACTTTTATGCTTGCTGCTGTAGAGTTTCTATAGGCCGAAGGCACTATGGTATGCACTCTACGTGTGGAGCACCTGGGGATTGTTGTGGGGGAGGTAGGAACTTGGAACTTCACATTGCGAAGGACATTGTTCTTGCACGTCCTACAATATCTTTATGTCATGTCAGAAGATGGCCAAGAAGAGGTGAGTGCAAGATTCTTTGGTTTTTATCAAAGTGAAGATCAATGATTTCCCTCCCTAACGTACTTACTAGTTTGTGCAAGTAGGTCTCTGCTTTGGTCATTGCTATCTTCATGCACCCCAGTGAGAGTACGTCCAGTCGTCCAAAGTATGACAGGCAGGGAGGTGAGGTAGCTGCAGATTGTGCAGGTTTTGAGGTGGGCGATGATATCTTCTTGGAGTTAAAAGCACAGAAGGAAACCTCCCCATACCAATTGGGGTGATGATATCTTCTTGGAGTCAAAAGCGCAGAAGGAAACCTCCCCAATTGGATGCAGACGGGAATCGCATCCGATATATTGTTGAGCATAGCAAGCCTTTCACAAGGTAATTAAAGCACGATTCGAGTAGTGAAATCGTTATATAATCATTGTCTTAAACATTGTTGTCCACTTTTACATAACTGTGAGCTTGTACTATGGTAGGTGGTTACTTGGAGCGTTCACTCATCATGGGGATGGAGCCCTATATTGATTTTCTGGTACTGGGACCATGGCTAGAGCATGCAAGACACTGTAACAACATTGCATCAACATGGAGAGCGATGAGGTGTGCCTTAGTTCATGTCTGCAACCACTTGCTACTGTGCACGATGATTATGATAACCAATTTTTCAGGGGTGAGGTCAGTGAGGATTGCTCGACGAGAGCAAAAGATGGACGTGGGGGCACCATATCCTCCAATCCTGTCAGTACCCATGAGCCCAACATAGTCTAGTGCTTTGTCATGGTGGCCACATGGTGTTCCAATGGAGCCCCAATATCGACATATCATGCCACATACATCCCTTTGCAGTTCCCTCATGGGCACCACGACCTGATCTTGCAAGGCTAGTTTTTTCCACCCGCACTTGCACCATTTGGTAGAGCTCCCTACCCCATATCACCTTCCTTCTTCCACCGAGGAGTGCGGCATCCATACTGATGTATTTCAGTAGCTTGTAATGCCCGAAATATATTGGTTTTAGACATTATTATTGCACTCATAATATAACAATGGCTTTGTTTTTTGGTTCTTCCATGGCATGGTTTTTTTAGAGAGATGTATCAATTGGTGTGAGATCTCAACAACACGAGAGAGAGAGAGAGAGAGAGAGAGAGAGAGAGAGAGAGAGAGAGAGAGTTTGATCAAGACATTAAAATAATAACAATTGTGCTTAAAGTAGTTATTCTTATCTTTAAAATAAGAATTCTAGTGCTCAAAAAAGTAAATTTTTATTCCTTTTAAAGTTATAAAAACATTAGAGATTGCCATGTTCCAATACTCTTCTTCTAGACACATCCCACACCACTCTCCCCTTATATCTTCATATTGCAATAGAGTCCTTGTGAACTCCTTGGTTATGGCTTCATCTAGTAATCCCTCTAATAGTACTACATTTGCAACCATCTTAAGTAAAGCTCTTCAATCTTTCATGCAACTCAAAGAAAAGGAACCTAGGTCGGATGCCATTTTAGAAGCATGGACAACAATGTCTGCAGTACATGAGCTCTACAAGAAGCTCAAAACATGCCAAGCGCTAGACCTTGCAAACAAGAACATGCTAGAGGTAAAAGCAGCTTCAGCCCCATTGGGATATGGAGAGCTTTTAGCATCATTGAAGAGGCAAAGGAGAATCCTCTTAGAGTTAAAGTTTCCACCTTCATACATAAGTTAGGGTAGATGGAAAAGCCAAGATGATAGTTGAGGCCCAAAATGCTTTCATATGGTGTCTTTGTAAAGAAGTACAAATGATCGTGTAATGTCGTAGGTGTTTGTCATGTAATGTTGTGGCCTTGTAAGTTTGTTAGGGAATATAATGGAAGTTTAAGATCATAATATAGTTACTTTGCAAACAAGTTGCAATGGTAGTTGTAAATGAGTTACAATGTTTATGGAAGTGGCTAATGAACTCTTATCATGGCTACATTTATTTTAACACACACATGGTCTTAACATTCTTCTTGGGCATAATCATGATTGGCGATACACCCAATCTATGTACTCAATTTCCTAAATGAAATCCGCTTGATAAGTCTATCTACTTCATCTTTCGCCATGGAATAGGTCTCATTATACATATACAATTGTTGTTTGACTAGTTTAGCACCATCCAATAAAGGAGTTATGTACTAGTGATCCACATGTACATGAGTAGAACCTTTCCTAATGATTAAAAAATCAAATTTTTAAGAGAATAAGTAACCATCGAGTGATGCGCCCAATTGCACAAGGCTTGTTTATAAGGTAAAGCAATGCTGACAATCCAAGAAAAATACAAAGGTATAGTGATGATACTTCTTGATTACATAGAACATGGTTAATCTTTCTTGTTCCATGATGGTATAGTTTTGCTCATCATTAAGTTTTTTACTAGCAAATCTAACTAGAAAATGTGATGGTGGTAACTCAAGAATTAGTTTGATCTTACTATCATATCTAGATGTAATGACGCAACAATTTTTAAATTAGATCTAGAACCATGGTCAAGGGCTCAAGTATAAAGGAGGACTCATGGGCCACTATTGTATCTTTTAGATATATTTTGATATTTGGTAATTTTGATTCTTAGAGCCTCTTGGCTTTCATACCATACTTGGTTTAATTTCTCTCCAAAAATATTCTTCAAATGGAATTATTGATTAAGTGGAGATAAAGATAGCAACCCATTAAAAGATCTAACCAAGCAAGGAGAGATAGAGAGAAGCACAACACTCAAAGTAGATTAATGAAAATGAGTGGAGTAAAACTCAAGTGACATGATAAGGTCACTTACACACACTCATAAGAGTGTGTACACACGCTTGAGGAAAAAAACCTCCTAATAAGGAGGAGAAAAGTTTCCCAACCCATTATTGGCCATTGTATGCACATCACTAATAAATGGCTACAAATCCCCCCTATAGTGATGCTATAAACATGTACAAGGATCATGTGGTGGTTAATTAATCCCCAAATAGCAATAAGCTAAAGCTTTGTGAATAGCTTTGGACTTCTCAAATCAAGAGCTCACCTTAGCCTTATTGAAGCATGTGTCATTCGTTGCGCTAGCTTGTCCATTGTATCTCATCTATTATCACACCAAAATGCTCCTTACCCAATAGGGTAAAGGGTGAGCTTTATTCACCTAGATAGAAGCAATAGAGATGGTCCTTCAGATGGTTCTTCATGATGGTTCTCTCTAGGGTGTCTCCAAAGTATGCATGGTGGTGCTAAATTAGAGCTAAAGCACAAGTTGCATGTATTGAAGCTCTTTAGAGGGACCTCCAAGGTCAAGGGGTTCTCTAGGCAATGGGTTATAACATGGGCCCATCATGGTCTGCCCATCAAGAGATATCTCATTTGACTGATCAATCGACTTTGTTCAATTGTAGGTCAGGGACCTTGGCATAGTAGAGGTCATTAAAGTTCTTCATTCAGAGCCGCATCTCCATGGTGGTTAGGGGTGTGGGGCCATCAATGTATGGAAAGTTACAGGCGGACCCTTTTCCTTCCACATGGACCACTTCTTTTGATCGGCATGCACTTGAGGTTAATGTGGACTTCTCTAGGTGCAACCATGTATTCTCACCACATTTGGTGATTACTGAGGAGATAAGTTATACAACACTTGGGTTGGAGTCTTATGTGACTTGTGGGGCTAGGTAGTCTCTGGGATCAACAAAGTGCTAGCCTACTTTGGTGTGTGGCAGTAGGTAGTCAATCTTCCACTAGGGTTGCACGCTTAATAATACTTCCCATAGAGATAATGCCTCTAATGATCTTTTGGTGTGAGAGAAGTAGGAAGGGGGATAGCACGTTCACATTGCCAAACTAATGACCAAATTCACAAGTAATGGTGACCCATCCAACATTTGGAAATGTTTAAGCAAATTTAAGAGACCTATGGGAATCTCGACAACCTTACCAAGGTTAGTACGTTCAATCTAACCTTATATGGAAGAGTTGGGCAATGGTATCATGGTCTTAGATCTAAAGAAAAGGTAACTTCCATGTTTTAAAGTCTCTTTTCATACCAGGGTTTGAATGAAGTGGTGCAAGTTGGAGTGCAGCGATACAATTGAGTAATTTGAAACAAAACCAAGGTGAATCAGTTAGAGATTACGTGTCGCACACTAAGCACCAAAATTCATGTTGTAAACCATGGGAAATATTGAGTGGTTATTATCAAAGTTTTCTTAGGCCTACGCAATAAGAAGCTACATAATTATTTGGTTCTCAAGACCCAGTAACCTTTGAGGAATGTTGCCAAATGGTAATCAACACGGATGATAATATGATGGAAATGGAGGGAGAAGTGAGTGAATATTTAATTCCATCAATTACATCTAAATCAGATACATTAGTATATAGATCTATCTTTAAGGAAAATATAGATCGATGGGTGAGACATATGACTATATAAGAGTTTAGTAATGCTTTACTTGAGAAAATGAAAGCGGGTGAGGTGAAATCAGTAACCAACCTCTCTATCCAAGATGCAAGTTGGTTTATTGTGCTATGAGTCTTCAAAAACACATAAGCATAGAGAGCCCGCATTTGAGGGCCGTATTGAAGGGCTAGGCCCCAATCGTATTGTGCACATTGCCAAAGATACGATAATCATGGCACTAACCAATGCTATAATCAACGTAACCCCCATAAGAGTAAAATTATAGATAAAGACTATTGCTTGCCCCTCCTTAGAGGTAGATATTAGTGCTACTTTCTTTGAATGCTATGTACCAACACCTATGGGTAACCAAAGGGGAGTAATCCATCTTTCTGATGCACCTCTCCCATCGCCTCTCTTACTTCCATAGCCACCTATTCCAAGAGTAACACCAATATAAGGTAACGAGTGGCTATTAAAAAGCATCCAAAATATTAGGTTTCTTAGCCTAAGGAAATCGAGTACGTAGAAACTCCTAAACCAAGCTATTGCATGGTACACGACGAGTACTCAGAGCCAATTCTATTCTATTATCACAAGAAAGAAATTCAACTGAGGCTACGAACGTGAACAACCTCATACAAAGATAACCCTTGTAATGTACCATTGCCAAGTCCACACAAGATTGCTTGGATTATGTGTGTTCTGAATATGGCATAACATGGTATTTGTTCTGAATATTGCTTGGATTATGTGTGTTCTATGGCATAACATGGTATTTGTCACACAAATTGAGAAATAATGTAGCACTTTGAAAGATCTCTTTGTCCAATTAGTATGTGCTGTAAGTTGGGCGGGTGTTGCATTCACTTGGGGGACCCTTGGCTCCGTCTCCTCACCTGTCACCAAATTACAAAGCCCTTTGCCTTTAAGAAAGTTTGTCATGCAGTACTTCCAAATCCGAAAGGTGTGTCTATCAAGATTTTCCCCAACAATCTTGTCTGGAATGTCACTCATTTTTCTATGCACAATGTTCATTGAATATTGCAAACAATCAACTTAAACACACATACATACGTGTACTTCGTCACCAATGCTGTCCGCACATTCCACAATTTTTATGGCGACAGAATCCAAGACTCAAAACCACTATAAGCATAAGCCGAAAATTACTTGGCACTGCTCACAAAATCTGAGAAACACATCCAAAATAGTCATCCACTTTCCGAAACACTCCAAATGAACTCACACTTTGCATACAAGTTCACCCAAGTAACATTTGAGCTTGACTATATATGAACCGTTTGTTATGAACAAGTTTTGCTAAGCCTTCCAATTCTTCAAATCACTAAGAAATTATCAAACCAAGTGTAAACCATATACATTTATATCCATACATGCTCCATGTTGCATATGGGCATCTCATCCAAGCTCAGTACATGTGAAATACTTGCTGAAAATTGCTCTATGTTTTGATGTAAACTTGTAAACAATCCCTAATCCGGATCTAATCACTTCAAATGTGATCCAAATTCAAGGCCCAGACATTCATTAGCTTTTTATCAATGTCCTCTAACTCCGTATGCAAGGAATTAGCCAAATGTTGAGTGTGGAGAGAGTAATTAGTGATTTAGTGGTGAGAGGTTCACTAATTATAGGTTAATGACCTTGCTAATTTGCTCTAAATTGGCTCCTTCTTGTTCAATGTGCTCAACCAAGTGTTGCAAATGCTTCTCCACATTCAATATGCACATATTTACTAAGCTTCATATGCATTCTAACCATTCATATGGCTTCGGAAGGCATCAAACATGAGAAAAACACCACAAAACTACTCCAACAACCTATAAAATCACACCGCCTGCTGTTTGAGGGATTTGGGGAGTTTATGCTCATCAATAAGGGTATCTAGGGCTTAGAAAAGACCCTATGCTTGCTACTAATACACCAATGTCTGTAATTTTTGCAAGAATCACGTCCAATGGCATCAATTTTGGGCATATGTTCTCAGTTTTTGTGAAGCTTCCAAAACAATAATTTTCCCTCTTGTACAATGCATAGATTTCTCTAAATCAATCTAGATTTGCTACAAGTTGCTATTGCATTCACCAATGCCTTATATATGTGTCCTTTGCCGATTGCATACATTTTCCTCTTTGCATTCAAGCTCTCAAGCTTTCCACTTGCTTTCGGCAACTCAAATCCAAGCTCTTAGATTTGATGCCGATGTGTGTGCTTCATAGCTTCTTCTTTGCTCCAAGCTCCAATGGCTTTCTTCTTCATAGATTCTTTTCCCTCTTCTTCACTCACTCACAAAATCCTAATAGAGAGCATGTGGCTCTGATACCATGAAAAGAGAGAAGAGATAGACACCAGCTTCTAGATGTAAGGGTTAAGGATAGGACAAGACACACTCTTTTCTCGAGTAATAGGAGAACAATTTCTTTAGTGAACCCAAAGATCCACATATTAAGAACCATCCACCAAATCAGAGATCCAAGCCATTTCCTTATGTAATTGCTAGATCTAGCCCATCTCCTAATAATGAGTTAGGGTAAATTGCAAGCCAAATTGAGTGCCTTTGTGGTAATGGCTCCAATCTGGGAAGGTCTCTAACATTGTAATGATCATATTGAAGAAACTAATTGTGGCGACCACAGTTGGGTCTGGCACTTAATCGTATTTGTCGATGAACTCCTCTAGGCGCTTGAGCATGCTGGCTTCAGTGCTCGGGTTTTGTGGCGTCAAAGGAGCGAACCACGAGAAATTATATAGGAGTTTTGGGTTCTTGGCTTGCTCCTCATGAAAAAGATTCCATGCCCATCAATAGTGGATCGGCGGGATACTCGGGGTTGATCCTAAGTTGACGCGGCGCCTTATAGTATTGGTCCTAGATGTAAATTTTGAGTAGAAATGGATGCCACCAAGCCGGCTGCTCGCCCATGAGATCAAACGTGATGGGACGAGTAGTGGTGGGGGGCCTATGGTAGCCGCCACGTTGTCGAGGTGGATGCTCGCGCTCCCAGCCACGATACTTAGCGTCGAGGTAGGGTTGTAGGATGTGGAGGTCCATGTGATCCATGACTTTGGTGATGGGCACCGACTGGAGTTGTCAACCGAGCAAGATTCGAATGGCTGGTTCAAACTCCATGCGATCAAGTGGATCGCACCATTTGAGGGGGTTAAGCGGGGGGGGGGTCGATCTCCTCCTGCTCTCATGGTGGTGGGCAGTGGGATTTCTCCTCTTCTAAGGGTGGGGGGAGGGGATTTTGGGTGGCGGTGACACGACGAGGGTGGAGGGGTGGCTAATGTCAAGGTGATGGTGGTGAGGATTGCGGTAAATAATGGGGGAGGCCTAGTCGATGTTGAGGGTAAATGGGTGGGTAGGCCTAAGTTGAGGGTTAAAGTGGTAGGTGAGGGAGGTGGAGTGTGAAGTGTGGAGATGGGCATATAGAGGAGTGTGAGGGGAAGAGAGTTAGTGTTATGGTGCCGGATGGGGGTGGGGGTGGGGGTGGTTGTGTGCTTGTGCTTGTGCTAGGGTGAGAGGAGCTTAGAGGAGGAGGTTGATGTGGGGGAGATGAGGGTGGTGGCTATTGAGGGGTTTGGGTACCTGGGGCTCCTCCTCCATTGTTGTCATTGTCGTTATCATCCTCATCTGAGGAGTAGTTGGGGTCGGGGGAGAGAAAGAATGTCTTGGCCTCCACGGCTTCTTTGGGGGTGAACTCCATGGGGAATGCCACATGTGAGTCATCAAATTGCATGATGCTAATGGCCTGTATTACCTCGATCTGTAGATGTCATCATCGATAGAGTATAAGGAGGCCTTCTACTACTGAGTACGGTGGGAGCTCATCGCGCCAGAGGGATCTATAAGCAGCATGTACTATTTCCCAGCCTATGCGCTGGAGGTAGCGAAGGGCATCGACTATTCGGTAGGGGGTAGGGGTAACGGCATAGTCCATCCGCGATGGAGAGGTCAATGGTGTTGTTTTGGTTAGTGGGCTACCCAAAGCAGAGAGGAGATGGGACGAGTTGAGGAGGTTACCTTGGAGGGGATGGGTAGGGAAGTTGAAGAAGATGGTGGGGTGGGTGAATGAAATTTGGCCCTAAAAGAAGAACAATCCCATGAGGGCGATGCTATGAAGTGGTAACTTGGTTAGGATATAGGAGTAGGTGGTTCAAGAGAGGGTTTCGTTGAGGAATATATCATGTTGGAGTAAATTGAGGTGGACGGTTTGGAAACGGAGCTCTAGGAGTTGGTTTGGGCTCTGGGGAGGAATGGCAAGGAGAGGGAGCTCTATGGCGATGTCCATCAGCGTGTCAACCTTTTTCTCGATCACACTGGAGATAGGGAGACAGATGGTGTGGGTGGTGGTTTGGCAGCTCGTGCTTCAGAGGCTTCCAACTACACTACTTTGTGATGGAGAGCTTCCTCTGTGACTTCTCGGTAGCACTGGAAGTCGAGGGTGGTTTGGGTGAGGGCTTCTTCATCTGTTGTTGCTGCTCTTTGTTGGAAGTCATGTGCTACGGCCTGGGCGAGGGAGAGTTCATGGAGGGCCCACTGCTCTGCCTCATGTGCTATATGTAGCTGGCTTTAGAGTTCAGAAAGGGAGGCAAGGGTACTTGCCAATCACCTTGTCTGGAAAAGCCATGTATAAAGGCTAATTTCAAGGTTTTGAAGTTGGTCTTGATCACCGGCATTAATGCGATGAACCATCGACTAGCTTTTTCCTCTAAGCATAAGTTCAACGCATGTACCTTAGTGGGACAGTTGGGATTTCAAAAGGCTTCACATCTATGTTGTACATTTGAATGAATTGAATAGGGTCGGTTGTTCCGTCATATTTGCCCATAATTTTGAAATTTTGTATGTCCATATTTCTGTATGAGTCACTAAGGCCGTATGTGAGTGCTCTTGTTGGAAGAGACTCACTAAGTCCTTGGGCCACCCCCCTTCCTAGACTAGTTAGCATGTCCAAGGTGTAGGCATCCAGGAAAGAGTTAGCACTTATAGGATTTGCGGGAATGTTGGGCAAATGACCAAAGCCTAGCGGGATCGAAGTCATAGGGGGTGTAAAACCTGATGACACGCTTATTCTAGGCATGGCCAATGGCATTGGAAGGTCAATTTGTGGCATGGATCTCAATGCCTCGAAGATGTCAGCCATTGGGTTGAGTCCTTGTGTGATCCTCCCTGGCAATCCCTCTATCGTGTCCATATCAGAATGCCTAAATGCTCCTTAATGAGCAATTACAAATTTATTTATTTTTTGCTTTTTATACTTTCCCACAGCCCGTACAGCCTCAAGAGGCTTGGCGTACTCTTTGTTGGATCAAACGGGTGTCCGTTTGCCCTAATTAGCTTAGGCGCTATACGCACGTGAACTTGATATATTTTTCCGGAAAAAGTGTATGCTAGGAACTTCCCAGATGGAAGAGGAGGTCCTTAAACCTATTTTCCATCTCTGTCTCAAAACGAAAAAAAATTTCGAGAATTTTTTCCCTGTTTTGTAGCACGTTTTTAGGATGATCCAAAAGGAATTTTGAAAAACTCTGTATGAGGGAGTTGTAGTATTTCTAGAATACTACAACTTTGTTTCCCTAAGTCGTCCTTGATTTTGTCGTTTAGACTCTCAAAAAGTAGCCCAAATATGGCTCGTTGTGTGTGGTGAAGGTCTATGCATAAGAGAAGAAGGCTACTACTGAAAACACATGTGAAGGTCTATGCATAAGAGAAGGTGAGAAGAAGGCTACTACTGAAAACACATGTGAAGGTGGCCTAGGAGGCCAAATGGCTTAGATAGATTTGGCACACTACAAAATAGGCTACATGCAACACTGGACCGAGCTCGCCCATATTTCGTGAACATCTCATTTGGGTGGTAAGGTAGATGGCATGATGATGAGTGCGTCTTGTAAAAGTGTTAGAGGTGAGAGTAATGGAAGAGGTTAGCACCCATAGCCAAGAGGGGAACATGGGTGCAACTAGGGAGCTAGGTGGAAAAATACAACAAGCCAATTAGAGACTAATGTGCATGATGAAGGAGACACACATAGGAGAAGGTGTGGACACGTTTTAAGAAGTAATGTAAATAGTTCAAGTTTATGCATCAACCAAAAAGTTGTTTTTAACACAAGGTTTAAAGTGTGCTTGGGTGCTTAAGTGAGGAATGCAATTGAGTAAAACAACTACTATAAGGTATGTAGTAGTGCCCATGGCAATAGTCTAGTGCTTATAGCCGAAGATTGTGAATGGGAGGTTGAGTTCCAAACACATGGAGGACATCAATCTCCTTTATTAGAGGGGATTCTTGAATCGTCTAAATGGGAAAATGTTCACCACAACCATGCATCAAACATTATCAATAAGTTATGGGTGCTCTCCAGCTTCATTAATAGTGTTCATAAAAGGGAAATGACATTTAATTTGGCTCCTTAAAGCTTCTTCATCATTGATGAAGGGACATTGAGTGCCATGGTGGCCATCAAATATTGAAACAACTTTGCAAATGATTCGTGCTCTCCCTTGTTTTCAAAGAAGTTAGCTTAAAGATATAAGCACAAAGAGAGAAAAAGTTTATAATTAATCTCATAACATAGAAGAACAAGCAACTATACATTTTCAACATCTAATTTCAAAAGAGAGATTTTATTTTGTAAATGAAAGCTATGCTCTTCCCATGAATAAAATGCTATTATTATCTCCACACATCAAAGCCACATTTTTAAATTTTCAATCAAAATTTAGTCTACTAATTGAGAAATAGGAGTTACATGGGCATGCTCATATAACTTGCTTCTAATCTAGGAAAGCAAAGACATATGTTTACACAATTATTTGAATGATGAAAAGCTATTATATGAGGTGTATCCTAGAGCAAGAAAGCTCCTTGAATATTTTATTTAGTTTGAGCATTGCCAAGATGGCATCTTATGGGAATATAGTGAAGCCATATATTCATGCTTACTTTTGTTGCCATCAACTAAGACAATCTAGAGAAGTCCAAAAGCTTAATCTCAAGCAAAAGCAACATCATCATGTGGCATCGACTTCTTTTGCACCGATGCATTATTAGCTACCTAAGTTGTAATGGTTATTCAAAATAATACTCTAATGATGATCTAAGATCATCTACTCTGTTTTTATTGTGAGGCTTAATTTTAAATCATGGATAGTGTTGCTTTGAATGATAAGTTGTACACGATTATAATGTTACTTCTAATTTAGTGATACTTGGTTTTAGTTCATGTCCTTTTGAAACTCCTTATTAATAGACATGTTTATTACAGTTTAAAACTAAAGCCTTGTGTGCATTGCTTATTCAGTCCAACTTTATATTGCCTACATTTAATCAGGGCCACCCCAATCAAATGAATGTAAGCTAGCACCTAAGGTTAAAACCTTTAGCCCTTTGATTCCTACTCCTTAGATGACTCATGCTGGTGCGCTTGCTCCCTTCCTTGTTCACTGATCACTTATGCTCCCTAACTGCCTGCTACAATTGGATGCCCTCCCTATAATCCTCTAAACTCATTCAGAAATGTGCATGTCAGGTGTGTGTGTGTGTGTGTGTGAGAGAGAGAGAGAGAGAGAGAGAGAGATCTCCCTATTGAAGTCTATAGATAGGCCCCCTTTGCTCTTTGAGATAGACAGGTCCCCCCTGGGAGGAGAATTGTATGTGGTAGAGTTTTATTTGAGTCCACCTCTCCTTAGAGCTTGTGAGACTGAGCACAGAGCGCACATGGTAGATTTACTTGAGTCCACCTTTGCTTAGTGTTTGTAACCAAACACGAAGTGCATGCCATAGATCTAGTTGACTTGATGGGGATGTCATCATTTGGTCTTGACACCTTGATTCAAACCACTGTGTGAGGAGAGTGGACAACCAGGTGGACATGTATAAGCTAAATGAAAGGGAAATTACTACATGCTTGCCACTTGGCTTAAAATGTTGTATACATCTCTAGAAGAAAACTCCTAGACCTTAGAAAAACACCCCTCATCTTGATGTTGTAAAGGTTTAAAGCACAAATATATTCCTCCTCCTACAAATACCTTAATACATACATACATAGTAGGTGTATGAATGGTGGTCCTTTGATACATACACACTAGCACCCACATACTGTATGAATGGTGGTTCTGTGCTCCATCTTCTACAAGCAACAAGGGTGTCCGTTGTTCTCGCCATGAGCGGTGCCAGACTCTGCAATTTGCTGGTGGACCTGGGCTACGAGGACTGGCAGATCCTGGACCCCGACAGCTTCGAATGGCCCTTCCAGTACGACGACACGCGCTCCCTCCTCGACTGGCTCTGCTCCAACCTCCGCCTCTCCAACGTTCTCTCGCTCCCTGAAGCCCTCCAGTTGAGTGCGCCCTCCGCTCTCCCTTTCTCTCTGTGTTCTGCTCAGAAAACTGTTGAAAGTTGACCGGAGATTATGCAATGTTTGTGGAGAATCATTTGTGTAGCAGTTGTGCTTTAAGCAGTGCACATACGGACCTCTCTCTTCGATTTGTTGAATTTTGTTAGGCTTATTTTATCCAAACATATAAGGCAAGCCTTTCTTCTGTTCAAACGGCAAAACATACTACTTATTGTAGGGGACAGTGGAGGAAGCTTGATGTTGTAATTAAGGTAACTGTTGTGAACCTTGTTAAGTCATCAATTAGGGTAAGAAAATATTGGGATCCAGTAAGGGATTGGGTAAGCATGGGTCCACAAAGGACAGAATATATTAGCTGCAAGGGTTGATAGGTTTTGGTAGAACAACGTAGGAGCTTCTTTTGGGCAAATTTTTCTAGTAGGCAGCCTTCACAAACGTCACTGGGGGTTCGTTGGAAATGGAATCCATCACCCATGTGATGGTTTTGCCCATGGCCCTCTTGTCCCAACTGTCTAGAGGACTCTAGAGCCAATTATGGGAGGCAATCTCTATGCCCATGTCCCAAGTGTCTAGAGGACTCTAGAGCCAATTATGGGAGGCAATCTCTATGCAGTGTGTAGATAGGGCATGGGCTCCATAGGTGAGCGAGCAAATGATCAGTTTGAAAGGGCTGTCCAGGCAGAGCTTCCATTATTTGTGTACTCTATGTGTGTGCATACCAGGCTTACATCACTATCAAAATGCTTGTTAAGTTGCACGTAATTATGGTGGCTGAGCAGCCAGTTGGGCCTACCACTCGAATTAGTCCATTAGTGTGTAGCCAAAACAGGATCATCACCTAATTTGATTTATAAACTCTTCATCATCCATGCTCCTCAAATTTTGCCATCTTTTTTCTTATCAATGGAGCAACACTTTTTGGAGTAATATCTTCTCATGCAAATTTTTTTTCTTCGGAAAAAAGACTTCGATTAAGTATGAAAAAATATACAAAAGGGGGATTTCAAACCTATCAAGGGGGAATTTTCAACCAATCATGTGCCTTGTGCTGCCAACAAGGTTCCATATGAGCGGCAGTGAAAAAGATGCCATGATCTTATTGTGGGGAGCTTCTCCAAGGATGTAGTTATGGTCTCCTGCTCGGGGGAGAGTTCGGAGGGCTCTATGGTAGGGAGTGAGCCTTAAGTAAGCCTTGCTCTTGTGTGGTTCCTTGTCAGATAGCTCCAAGGCTAGGTCAAGGAGGACCTTACATTGGTATCAGTGCTTATATGTGACGCGAAAGGGAACCTCGGACGTGGTGGTTATGGCATGGCTGGGAAGCCATGGGTTCTTTAGGTTAGGGAGAAAGAAAACCTCAACATGGTTATGGGTTACCTTATGTGCATGAATCGCACAAGAGAGAGGGAGTGTGTGGCTCATATCTCCATGGCGGCAACACGAGTATTACTCTGTTTTATGCGTTGAATACGCGGCCTTACTAAGGCAAGGCCTTAGGGCTAGCTTATGGGCCGGCCAAAGGCTGCGCAAGGTAGCCAGGCTAAGGCCAACCATACTTGGTTGTGGGACACTAAAGCTAGCCACGTCTGCTTGTGCTGTGGGTGGCACCTATGGCTAGGTGACGCTCTTGTTCACACGGGGTAGCAAAAGCAGTTAGCCGCTTATGCCTACAATTGAGTACACAACATATACCACAACCTGATTAATGTGCTGGGATGTCAAGCGCTAGTGCAAAAGTATGTGGTTGCGCAAACTGGGCAGGTGACTGGGCATCACACAGGTAGTGGAAATGGAGTGATCATAAAGCTGAGATAAGGGACAATTATCATAGATTAATATAAGATTAAGGGATAATCTTATACAATAGCCATGATGCCTAAGTGAGTTAACCTCCCACCAAGAGGATGGAAATAGCCTTCCACAAGCCAAGGTATGAAAGCCATGAATGACCATGGCCCTAGACCTAATCTAAAGTTGTTGCTTTATTACAAACCATCCCCTCCTGTAATGATTTCGTCCTCGAAATCAAAGGGTAGTCATGCAAAAAAAAAATCAAACATATACAAGAGGCCAAAAATCAAAGGGTATGGAAGCCAAAAATCATGACATAAGTCATTGTCATGGAAGATCTAAATACCAGTGAGGACCTCCCGTTGATGATGAAGCTAAACAATCTCCCACTTGGATCAAATGGCCAATGTTGCAAATCATCATCAAAGGTGAGACTAAGTATGTATCCTCTCGAATCAAATGGAAAATGTAAATTACCATCATCTATGACGAAGATAGTCATGTGCTCTCCGTCAAAATTACATTCCAAATGGCACAAAGCACATCCAAAAGTGAATGCTCCAAGTGTATAAACCATCACCTCGTGTCGGCATCCACAAAGTCCAAAGATACACACCTCATTGCTATCACCCCATAGACTCTCCATAGGTGTCACTCCTTGGGTACTGTCCTCTATGCAATGAGTATAAAATCTACCAATATCCTGTCGATCATCATCACTGCATGAGTAATCCTCCCTAGTGTCCCTGGTGTGATCCTCAAATTAAACATAGCATCCACACATGAAGTGGTCTCATAATGCTTACAATCATAAACCTTCCAATCCAAACTTGGAAAAGCATCATAAGTTGGATTCACAAACGTAGTCCATGGACTACCTATCAATGTGTGACCAACACTATCCATAGGTGAATCCAAGGCACGGCTGTCCACACCAAACAATGTATGAGTAACACTAATCGATGCATGAGCATCACATATGTCCACACCATGAGCATTACACAAAGTAGATGCACAACTGTTCAATCTCTCATGAACATAGGCATCTATCTCTTTCGCAAAGTCATCATAACCCATGGATACATGCATCAATACAGGGTGTAGTGCCCAAAGCAAAACCATCCAAATCCATAACACATATGGACTCCATCATCTCATGCACATCAATATCTCTTGAAGACGAATCCAAGTCAATCCCAAGAAAAGATGAATCATCCTAAGAAGCTCGGTGCCAATCCACATGTGGTTGTTGCCCACAACAATCATCAATCAATGCATCATAAAGCCAAGTGTGAAGAGTCCTTGAAAAAGAAAAAGGAAGCGCATCCACACAACTATCAATGGGCTGAAATTCTCCAGCCATCATAAAGCTGATCATTGGCTCACAGTGGGTTGCTACATCAACACATATGGATGTTTCCAACATAGGAAAAAGATCTATGCATATCGGAATACAGTCGGCATATGAGATAGTGTCCAAAACTTCTTACACTTGAGTGTATGGCTTCACAATCACTTACTTTTTAGAAATTTCAACAAGTGTGTTGTTCCTAAGGATATCCTCTATGAACTCACAAAGGCATAGTCAATGCAATGACCAAAACGTTGAGTGAGCGGGTAATCTCTTTTATCTCTTTTGATACCCAAATATTTTAACCATAGTTGTCAGGTACGATACCGTATGGTTCGTACGGTACAATATAAATTTTTTTCTTGCCGTACGATAAAATACGGTGTTTTAAAAAAATACTTATAAACTTAGGTATTTCCAAGTCCAGATATGGAGTATTTTAGAAAGAAGGGAAGCATCATAGTACAAAGGAAACTCAAACAGCCATAGATAAGCAAAAAAAAGAGCATTACCTCCCAAAAAATTATTTTTTTTGAGGGAAAAAAATTATTTTTGAAAAAATTTTTCGAGAATTTTTTATTTGTTGGAAAAAATCCGTATGAGTACGTATGATATCGTACTGTACAATATTTTGTACAATAAGGCGTCATACGCCGTACGGAAACAACCGTGCTTTTAACATGAGTTGAAGCATTCCATCCCTTCTCAAGCATGAAGTGTAGTCAAGAATGGGTGCCACCAACTCATTTATTTCTATCTTGCTTAGCTTGACAAACTTGCCCTTGTGATTGACCCATCGGGTATGCATGTGGACAAGTCCCACCAACACCATGATCTCATCAAGACTAATATCCTCATCAATTTGCATAATATTTTGAGATACTTGGAGGAAGTCTTTGTCTAATCTTTGCACGAAACCCTCTATACTTTCCTTCTCTTTGTTGCTAGGGATGAAAAAGGAAAGGTACCAATATGAGTCCTCAAGCGAGAATACTATGCATCGATCTCTAAATCACTTTTGATCTTGGGTGGCCTCAAAGTGTTGCACAACATCATATGCCAAATTTGACCAATCCCAATTATATTTGTGCATTTCTTTCCACCAAGATCTAGCTCTTCCTTTGAAACGAGAAGTCACTTTCTTCACCTTTTCAATCTCGTCACAAGGAAAGGCATGAAAATAGGCATCCCAATCATGAATCCAATCCTTGAGTCCCATGCAAGTGGCTTCTACATCATCAAATGCAAACAATGTTTGTGTAAATGGCTCTCCTCTTTTGAACCATAAACTGCCCACTTGAGTATCAAGAAAAGCTTGCACTTTCATTGGTTTCAACCACCTTGTATGCATAAGTCTATACATTACGGCAAACCTAAATCTTGCTTTTGCATCCACAACTTTTTGACTTTCAATATTGTCACCATAATGTTCTATATACCTTATGTCTTCAAAAGCATATTGTCCTTTGTCTCGACTCTCAATTGATAAAGACCTTTGATAGGCGTTTCCACTCATTGCCCTTAAAGATGAAGAGTCTCTGGTTGGCCTTGCTTGATGTGAAGAAGGTTTGATTTTTTTGCATTTTAGACTAAGATTGCAAGAATTGAGAGAAATCCTTGTACTCCCGCTTGTTGAGATTAGGTAGTTCCATCCATCTATCATGTGCATCTTGTTGCATCTCTATGAAGGACATATGATCGTAATCTTGTGTGTCATGCATGACCTCTTCTTCATCCCAATACATCTTCTCTTCTGCCCTCATAGATTGATTTGCCTTTTGTTGGATAAACACTCTCTTGGCATCACCATAAGATGTATCCATAGATTTGAATGATACTTGTGGTGCTTTCCCATTCAATTGAGATGAACCGGGTTGGAATGAAGTTGGTCCCATACCCTTCAAGAGTGGTCTTCTAGCATCCATCATGAATCCGGTTGAAGGATCCTTAATGTTGAAATCACAGGTAGCCTTCAAGGAAGCCACTTGATACCCACCATTTCTCCCTTCATGATTACCAACTTGAGGTTGACTCATTGGTTGGATCAACCTTGCCTCCATAACTCCCATCTTTGTGACCATGATGTCAAACTTGGAGTTCAAAGTGTAGTTGATAGAATCCAACTTCTCCATGAAAGGTGTAAAGTCAAGTCGATCCACTAGTAGTTGAAAGAGGGCGTCATTCAATGTGAGTTGCGAGGCTTGAGGATTCGACTTATGAGTACTCCTCACATTCAATTCCTCTTTAACCTCCCTCGAGGCTTGACCCATAGTGTCCTCCATATTGTCCATAATGTCATGATAATTCATATTCCCTCCATCCATTTCCTCAACGGCCAATGATAACTTCCCCGGTCTCCCTTTTGGCTAATTGAAATGGAGTGATCATAAAGCTGAGATAAGGGACAATCACCGTGGATTAATACAAGATTTAAGGGATTATCTCATACAATAGCCATGATGCTTAAGTGAGTTAACCTCCCACCAAGAGGATGGAAATAGCCTTCCACAAGCCAAGGTATGAAAGCCATGAGGCTCCAAGAGTCAAGATGACCAATATCAAAAGATGTCAAAAAGGTACAATAGTGGTTCATGAGCCTCCTTTTATACTTGAGCCCATGACCATGGTCCTAGACCTAATCTAAAGTTGTTGCTTCATTACAGAACATGCCGGTAAAGAGCAGCGGGCAGAGTGCGGGTCGAGAGCAGACAGGTTGGGTGTATATAAAAAAGAAAGAGAGAGCGTGGAGATTACGTGGGAGGCGCAGAGTTTAAACAAAAATCATGACACGCTTTTTCTTGTGCTAAAAGTGGAGGCTTTTAATTTAAGCCTTAGCATTTTAGGAAAGCACAAGCAAGTAAGCTTTTTAACTCCCTTCTCCAATAAACTCAACCTTACTCTTCTTTTTGCTCATACTTGCAAGTTTTGTGTGCTTGACGTGGGTCGTCTGAATGCCCTGGGTCTCATGAAGCTGCATACCTCACCTCAACTCTCTCTGCATACCTCACCTCAACTCTCTCATCCACTCTTATATCTTCTCTTTACCCTTCCACGAATTTTCCTCCAACGATGAGCCACATCCTGTAAATTATATGCAGCATGCTGGATTCTAATGTGTTGATTTGTGATATCACATAAAGTAAAACATTGTTAGCAACGACAGTAGCGATGGAAACAAATGGAAATGGCATAGATGACATTAACAGACAGAAATGGCAAACGGATGTCAATGGAAAAAAGAAACAGCGGACGTTTGCAGCGAAATGAGTTTGCAAATTGTTAATCTCCACGCTCAAGCTTGGAGCATGCCTTCCCCCATAGCCAAGTACAAATCACGTAGCTGTGATACCAAATGTCAAGCCTCCATGCAAGTTGTCCTAGCTCTGTGAATCTGGCCTCATGCAAAAAACGTGAGAGAGAAGAACTCAAAAATAGCTAAACAAAATCTAGCTTGGCATGCCATGTTTAATCACCTAACCATTATATATACCAGTGACCCAGGACGTCCATTGTGTACCTTACCGGCCACACACCATACTCACGCGCTCCCTGTGTCCCTATTGGTATCCCCATGCTACACATCAGTGGGTCTTTGGCCTACAACCGTCACCCCCAAACGGTACCCGTTCACACTTATTAATATAAGCGGTGATGTGCAATAGTATGCCGCCATTGGTTTTCCCATGCAATGCCCGTGTGTCCCATGCATTACTAGCATGTAAATCCCGTGTATCAGTGTGCACTCGTAACAAATTTTACTAGATTCTAGAATGTCCCAAAATTTGCTGATGTGATATGTTTTGTAGGTACAGTCATGTGTTTGTGGAGCCAAGAAGATAGCGATGCTGTTGAGAGATGCACAATTGATGACGTGGGCCTTTGATAAGCAACAACACGTTGCTGATGAAGGCAGCGAACAGGCGGGCAGTAGTAGTGTAACTTACTTGCCATGCCTTTGGAAGCTACATCCAAGGCACATTTTTGAATGGCAGAATAAACAACCATCCAATGGCACATGTTAGTAGACCATCTAGTTAGCACAATCTAATTATAGTTATTAGTCCATGCTTGTTATTATTAGACCATTCTAGGTAGCATCATCTAGCTATTAGACCATGTTGGTTTTTAGATGTGACGCTAGATAGCACACTTTGTAGTGCTATTTATCAAAGGAAGCTTTAATCATGAGATGAAGGACTAACTAGAAAAAGGAGTGATTACTTCTAAAAAAACTATTTACTTTGGAAACCATAGATATCTCAAAACGATCAATATCTTACTCCACAAAACAAGGAGCCCAAAATACATGTTATACTACCAGGACAAACATGTACGAATCTGCTCAGTATGGATGTATGGATTGTTGGTGACTCTGCGGATTGCTCGAGGCAATATTAACCTCGAGCTCTGATACCATGTTGAAACAGGGGTGAGCCATGGTGACTTGAAGGTGAAGGCAGCCATGGCTATGTAGCAGACAAAGACAGAGAGAGAGTTTAGAGAGAGGACAATGCTAGAGAGAGAGAAGTACACAACTCAATGATGTAACTATTGCTTGATTTCTTCAATGAACTACATGCACCTTTATAGGTTACAAAGGTTTCTTAGTGACATCACCTCTTATTTTAGGCACACAACATATAATATCTAGATATTATTATAACCCTTGTAAGAGGTGGTTCATACACAAAGAAGAAACACACACTACCACTCTCTAGGAGGTGGTTCGCACGCGCACACACCATTAATACCTTGATCCCAACAAGTAGTGCATCTCCCTCAACAGATCTAGGTGTGCATAAGGCTAACCGAAGTGGCTTTCAAGTTGCATTCAACCCGCTTGATGATTAGTAGACGTTTATTCTACAAGGTCTTGCGTTTAGCAGTCTTCGTCAGTCATACTTAGTAAGTTCTTTGTATATTGGGACCCAATCTGGTGTCATCTGTGCTCTCTCTCTCTCTTCAGCTCTACCTCCTGTGTATGTGCGTTACATGATTAAACCTACAGGCCAGTTTGATGGCAACTCTTCCCAGCTGGATTCCTAATTAGTGTCTAGGTACATAACATTCTTCCTCTCTTCATTTGTAGATTAGTGTCTAGATACATAACATTCTTCCCCTCTTCAAACATTTACTCTTAAATGAAATTAGGGAGATGCTTACTTAAACTAGCTGCCGACTCCCTAGTCCGAGTCCTCCTTTGCCGTGCCTTTCCACCTAATCTTATATTCAAGGATCAACTTGTTCCTAAGTTGTCTTCCAAAACCCTAATGCCCTTGGTCAAATTGATCAAGCAATGCGTGATTGTGTAGAGGAGATCAAGGGAAGAAGGATTATGGATTGAAAACTCAAGAAATCCCACTAGAAACTCTAATCTTGAAGAGAATTCCGAAAACCTTGTTTCTCCCAAGAAACCCCAAAATTGTGATCATTATTGCCAATCAATGATACGAGAGAGTAGAGAATTAACACCCTGGATCTCAAAGTTTTAGGTGGAAACTCTAGATATGGGACAAATCATCATGTAGACTAGCATGCAATTAGCAAGAATCAGACACATAATGCCTAAGTGGTTTAATCTCCCACCATGAGAATGGAAATAGCCTTTCATAAGCCAAAGTGTGGTAGCTCAGGGCTCCATTGTTTATTCATATGTCAAATGATCAAAAGATACAAATGAGGGTCCATGTGCCCCTTTTAAGTCCAACCATTAAAGTTGCTACTTTAAAGTTGGGAGTGGAGACGCAAGCAAGTGATCATTATGAATTTGGATAGAGTAGAGTTATTATAGGTAAAGAGTGGTTTCATACCTACGATGTACATATATATTGGAAAGGCCATTAAGCTTGTTTTATGAATCCAGGAACCCTAGCCAAGTATCTGCCTGTTGCTAATTCCTAATCTCGAGGTTCCCTAACCTTGTTGGATTAGTTCTCTAATTCGTAGATTAGTATTTAGGTACATAACACATTACTTGGAGGCAGCATTGGTCTGGTCATGACCTAACCACAGACACAACCCATTACATATGAGAGACTTTTGTGTCTCAGTTCCAACAAGGCATCTCAATGTCACGTGCACGCTTGTGCCATGGCTAAACCTCTGCATGAACAGTCTTAATCCTTGATTAAGTTAGTAAATAGGACATCATTAGTATCATCAGGTCAGTAGCATCATCAGCATCAGGTCAGTAGCATCATCACCATCATTATCTTAAGCATTATCACCATCATTATCATCCCTAGGAGGGCAAGTGACCTTGTTGGTAGCTTGTAGGCACAGGTCAGCAGGCAGTAAAATGTCCCATGCAGCAGGCGGCAAGCAACAGCTTGCATGGCAGCAGTTTTGGATAGCATTAAATAGGGCACAACAGTTTGGAGCAATAAGCGCCTCATTTGTGGCAATTAAATACCCATTTCAGGTCCAAGCAACAGGACGATTGCAGCTAAGCTGGTCCTAGCAAAGTATATAAACCCAAAGTCATCATTTAGCAAATTCATCAAGTGATATCTACAAAAGTAGTAGCCATTTGTAGATATCATGTAAAGGGGCCAAAGGTCACCCCTATGGGGCTGACCAAGGCTCAACCATGTATGAGCGCAAAGTCACCTTTTTGTACCATATAAAAATACAAGAAAAATCCTAACACCAATCTCTCTCTCTCTCTCTCTCTCTCCCCTCTGTCTTAATCATGTTTATTCAGCCTCTTGTTCTTAATTAGGTTTAGGGCTGTGGATCAGGACAGCAAGGCTTCCGCGCATGCAACATTGGTATCAGAGAATTCAAGCTCAACCCACTAAGTATAGTCCCAAGGAAGGTGCACAGCTCCAGTAGAAGAATGCAGTAGGGTAGCAGATGGAGTGGTTTGCAACAAGCGAAGCTAGAGGAAGCATTCCCTGAGGGTATGTTAACAAAACCGATACATCATTAAGCTCTCATATCAGTTCCAAAGGCCTAGCGACATGCATGATCAGTTCCTAAAGGTGACCCACCGCTGTGTTAAGTAACACAGTAAGGGAAAGCAGCCATGGGGATAGCAGTGGAACAGATGCTCACTTCTTTAGCAAGACTTGGAAGTGGAGATCAAGAGTGAAGGTGTTCAGACAAAAAATATCAATTAAAGTCAAAGTTGGTTAAAGTAATGGGTCAAAGTCAAAGTCAGTTGCAAAACCTAGACGAAGTCGACTAGCCTCTATATCAGTCGTGGGCTTGCTTTTCCATTCCTAAAGATGGTGACCAACTTTTCTATAATTGCATCAAAGTATACTTTTCTTGTCTAGAATGCCACAAATAATAAAAACGTCCTCCATAAATATCCAACAACTTAAAAATATTATGCTTGAATGGGTGCTTGGCTCTACGTGTACATACATGCTTAAAAGCACCTGCCCACATGTCCATAAACATTTTCCATACACACATACATGTGTCCTTGAATATAAAATGTTGTCGAGGATCCATAGAACATTATTCAATATCCAAATCAAAAACATAGGTGTGAAAGATATGATATCCTAGGGTGCCCGTAAGGTACTTTTATCCATATGGATCCTTTTTAACCTTTGGAAACCCCCCGTTCTCACCTCTGTATTTGGTGTCTAGCTCCACTGGACACTGCCCAACACCAGAGAGAGGATGAAACGGTGACATACATGCTGTCCACTTGATACTTGAGCTCCAATGCCCATTTTTGTGTCTAAAAAGCCATCTCAAGCGCCAAGAGCTTTAGGGGCTAGATCTTTTGTGTTGGATAATCCCCCATTCCCAAAGCTTGTACTTTCCAAATATTTAGACGTCCTGGAGTCCACCAAATTCCAACACCAGAGAGAAGACCAAATGGTGACATACATGCTTTCCACTTGATACTTGAACTCCAATGCCCATTTCTGTGTCTAAGAAACCATCTCAAGCACCTAGAGCTTTAGGCGCTAGATCTTTTGTGTTGGATAAGGTTTCTGTGTCTAAGAAACCATCTCAAGCACCTAGAGCTTTAGGCGCTAGATCTTTTGTGTTGGATAATCCCCCATTCTCAAAACTTGTACTTTTCAAATATTTAGACGTCCTCGAGTCCATCAAATCCTTTTCATACTGGGAAATGTCTCGGTTGGTGACATCCTCTCTAGCTTCTTAAAAGTTGTCCACAACTTTAAGCTTCAAGACATATATCCAAGATATAATCATGTCCCATCAAGTGGACGAGACAAGAGAGTCCCATAAGTCCAGATATCATGATCATGTCCAAATAAATGGGCGAGACAAAACATTCCCATAAGTCCAGATATCATAATCATGTCCCAAATAAATGGCCGATCCCCCTTGTCTCCTTGGAGTATTTTATTACCCAAGGAGAAAATATATCATGTACAAGCTTTGGAGGAGCACATGCTCCATATTTATCCACATACAACCATGAATAATTCATATACATGGCTATCATCAAAAAGCCCCATGAAAATGCCAAGAATATGTATATTCCATGTGTGATATTGGCCAACCTGGCTTATCCAATAGCCCATAAACCCATATGGCTGAATCATAAGCCCATAAACTTGTCCATGTACCCATATGGCTGAATCATAAGCCCATAAAGCCGTCCATGAACCCATATGGCTGAGATACGATACCCCATGGCAAGAGCGAGTGCCCAATGGCTTAATTTCATACCCAATGGCAATAGCAAGTGTCCAATGGCTGTCCATATATAACCAATTAAGAAGACAAATGCCAATGGCTGAAAATCATAATACAATGATCAAATACCCTTGCGTTCAATATTTCTTCGCGATGGAAGCCTTCAAAACAGTCCCCAACAGTTGGTATACTTCATGGGCAGCCTTCGAGAGTGAAAGAAATGAATGGTCATCATTAGGGCAGCTTGTAGAGGTAGTAGAGAGCCTTAAGTTTTGGAGAAGCCAACATGGTAGAGGCTAGTTTGCAGCAATAGAGCGTGCTCAAATGAAGAGAGAGGTCTCCAATTTATAAATTTGGGGCTCTCATGAGCTAGAATGAGAAGTAAAAGCTATAATGACAAGTGTAGAGCAGAAGTGACAAGTGTGAGGCTACTCGTCTCACTTTGATCCACTGTCATGCCAAATGTCCCAATTTAAGAGATGGTCCCACCTATAAACTTCATCTCTTAAAATATCTCAACTTGTAGACCTTCTGTCAAAGGTGCTTTAGCAAGTCCCTCCATTTTCTTTGCTTGCGGATGTAATGATGAGAAGATACTAGATTTTAGGAGTGTGATTCTTTGTATTTCCACCTTCTTAGAAATGTATGTGAGCTCCATGTAGAACCATGTTTCAATACTAGATCTCTCCCAAATCTTCGTGAGCTCGCCATACATGCTTTCCACTGCTTGAGCTCCAATGCCCATTTCTGTGTCCAAGAAACCATCTCAAGCGCCTAGACCAAGCTTCAGGCGCTAGATCTTTTGTATTGGATAATCCCCCATTCCCAAAGCTTGTAGTTTCCAAATATTTAGATGTCCTGGACTCCACCAAACCCCTTCCATACCGAGAAATGTCTGGGCTGGTGGCATCTGGACCTCCCATATCTTTTGAGCTACCATCGGTCTGAACGAGCTGCCAGATCTTTCCAAAGTTACAAGCTCCTTGGCAAAGCCCCTAAAGAGAAAGATAGAGGTTAGTCGATATCTCAGCCATTGACAAGGCATTAACCTTGGGAATCCGACTAAGAGCAATGATGGTGGCATGTTGAGGTGAAATCTTAGAGGCAAGTGGAGCTTTCAAAACAGAAGAATTGAGGAAGGCAAACCAGCAATCAACAAACCAGAATTGAGGAAGGCAAACCAGCAATCAACAAATGTAAGAAGAAAATGTGCAGAGCTTGGTTGGCCAAGGCAAGTGAGGGGAATGGACTAGGACCAGATAGAGGGGGCAACAATTTGTAAAGGTGAATGCTGAATGAGACTGAGTTAAAAGTTGTCAAACAAGATGCAGTTAGTTGGCTCAACAAAACCTAGCTTAAGTGAATTGCAATGTATGTAGATCACTTACATACAAGGATTTGGCTTTCCCATAAGGGAGGGAGCTTGAAAACTTGTCTATCCGGAAGTCACTAACATGGGGTTTTTATTCCCTCTTTTTCTCTCTTTGCCTTAACTAAGTGCGAAAGATTTGCTGGGGAGACTTGTTGGATTGCTTGTTTCTTTAGCAATTATATTGTTTACTGAGGCTGACGATGCATGCTTGTTTTTTGAACAAAGCGTTTTTTATTTTGCAGCGGCTGCTGCTGCATGGCTTGTCCTTTCTAGTTTCTTTGGGACTTGGGATAGGATGAACATGGATTTTTAGCAAATACCAGTAATAAATGGCATTTTTGATGTTAGTACTTCCTTATTCTTGATGTTAATGGCTTATGCACTCTTAAAGGAGGTTGAGCTTTTTACTGTTGTAATTTAACAGGTAGTAAATTTTTGTCTACATGCTGTTTAATGCATGAATAAAGTATTCTTCTCTTTCATCAACATAGATGTTAATCCATTGTATTTGACACAGATACCAGGATCTATTGGTGGATGGAAAGCTACTTGAGGTAAAGTTAGCGGTTGTATTCTCAATAGGTGATCATTTTTCTTGTATGGATGAATGCTTTACGTGTTAATTTTCTCAATAGCTGCTCAATTTTTTAAAATCGATGGCCATGGCCAAATGCTTTATGAGGTCAATTTCTGATTATTGTTGATTATGAGTAATCACTTGCCAGGAAAGCAATTCATACTGTCTTGTTTTAACAAGATTTCTAAACATCGATTTTTGAAATTTTGAGCATGCAAAAGCTTAGTTAATTTTATGTCTTCATTGACAAACTAAATACAACTATCATGATGTGAAAATATGGGAGGCTATTCGTATGGAACTGTAAACTCCTTGAGTGCTGAGGCTGTGCTCTTCCCTCCTCTGCCCGCCTGTAAAACCAACCACCCCCCCGCCCCCCTCCCCCGGCCGCTGCCTGTCTAGAACCTCTCCTCTGCTGCCCGCTTTCCCCCTCTGCTGCCCGCCGTTGCCATCTTGCAACCCTTCGCCCTAATCTACCTGCCTTCTCCCAGTGAGACGATCATTGAGGATCCACCAGAAGTGGATGAGCTTGAGGAGATCTTGCAGCCAGAGCAGATTGTGTATCACAAGGAACGCAAGCTTGCTGCAGGCAAACTTGTCAGGCGTTACCTTGTGAAGTTTAAGAACTATCTTCCCATTGATGCTAAATGGGTAGATGAAGAGTTCTTCAGAGATTGCCCGCATGTGCTTCAGACATATTTAGATGCTTTTCAGTTGCGGACAAGTGTTTAGAAGCCGGGGGGGATGTCACCATTTGGCCACCCAATTGGTCCACCCGTGCTTTCTTATCATGTATGTACATTGGACTGGTGTCCATGGCAATTGTATATGCCGGGGATTGATGCCACTCATGTGATACTGTGGACTTGGCTTTCCGTTGGGACTTGTGCCTCCTTATACATGCCCGGAAATGCTTGGTAGATTGGTGTTCCATTGGGTCTGGTACCTCATGTACTTGCCTGGAGCATGTCTATTTTGGTATAGTCTCATGAACAGTGATTGTCCATATCAATGCTGCATTGCATAGCATCTTTACGTGCTTGCTTGCAATTGAAATTGCATGCTGTTTTCATGCTTGCTTGACCAATGTGTAGTTCTGGGTAAGGTGATGCCCGCCTGCGAACCGTGCGTGTGAAACTGTCTGCTGACATGGTTATGTGGCATGTGCCAAGTGGTAAGTATTGGTCATAAACCTAGCCTTAGGAGGTAGCACTAATTCATTAAGTTTTGGGCGACCAAAACTCACTTATAAATTATGACCAGCTCGGTGTTCACACACACTGATGTCCCGAGGGTGGACATAACCCAATGTCCACTGCCCAGACCTTATTCCCTTTGTACAAAGGGAGTAACCAACCATGTGTCCACTCTAGCTTGCTCCACAAAGCACCTGCTTGCCACCTACACTGGACAACTCACCACCTCACTCCTCCTCTCTCTAGATATTGGCGCCTCCTTCATGAGGGCTGTTGGGCTGCATTTTCTGCACTTTCTCCTTCCCAACTCCATTTCCAAGCTTCCTAAGGTGTTTCTCAAGCTTCCAAGAGTGTTTCTGGATGCTAGTCACTCTCCTACACACTCCCAATGACTGAAATTCAGCAAAATAGCTGGTCTTTTTGCTGAAAACCCTAATTTCAGCCCTCCTTTCTCATGTTGAACCATAGGGGGAAGCTTTCCCAAGGTTCCCTTCATTCTCTTGAAGACTTTTGTCGCGAAGAAATGTGACAAATCGAAGATCTCTTCACTCCAAGGACTTCCATCGCGAAGACTTCCGTTGTCATTGACTCTACTTGCAATTGGTAAGCTTTAATGCTTAAATGTGGAAGCAAGTAGCAGGAGGGAGGAACCGGATTACAAGATCACATACCCTGTGTAGTGTTCTCTTGTCCTACGTGCTCTCTTGCAGATTGTTGCTACCATGTGCTGGTGGAACAATAGAGAGCAGATGGTAGGGAACATGGGCACTTGAGAGGGTAGTGTGGATTGCAAGTCTACATCAACAACCACTTGTTTGAAATACTGTATTCATATGCATTGGTATGGAAATCTGGTCAGAAATGCCCATGACATTGTGTACTTGATTCTCCCAAGATCAATATACTTGATTTGAGGGAGGGGTCGGCCGTTCTGGCTCATTGTGTGTCTCTTGTCAATTCAACAATTTACTTCTTGTATTTGAGCAAGTGTCCATCAAATCTTAGTGTGTTTGAGTGTATTGATTAGCATTGTGTTCACTCGCCCTTCTCTCTCTGCTGACCTCCTGCATTCCCCCCCTGTGCTGCCCGCCATTCCCCCCCTCTGCTGTGCCCTCTCTCCCCTGCCCGTTTCTTCTTCCTTGTTGCTGTCCTACCTTGGCTTCTTCCGGCCTTGTTTTGGGCCTTCCCCGTTCTTTTCCTGTTTAACTTGAGTGTCGGAAAGTTTTTCCTAGTGTTCAATTCAGCCTTTTTTCCACTCAGATTAGTATCATGGCTCATCATCCCCCCACCCCCCTGCCCCCCGCCGCACGCAGCACAGCCAGGCAAACCAATAATTTTACAGAAGCCGAGCTCGCGATCCTCTTCATGAAATTCAAAAAGATGCATAATGACTCTCAATGCCAAAATCTTTGGTGGGTCACATCCATCCTGTTTCCAGGCCTGTGTTTGGGTACTTGCGGGGTTGCCCTCTGGCTTTATACTCCACTTCATAGATGTGAGGTTGCTTTGCAGAGGTTTGTTCCAAGTCAACTGTGATGCTGAGGAAGCAGCGGGCAGCCCATTCCTGTCAGGCCCAAGAAAGATGTTTTTCCTTACCATGCACCAGCTATTTTGACCCTGTTGAAGAAGACCGGTACCGCTTTCCTCTTACACTCATATTATCAGGTCTTCCACACACGTATTGGCCAATGCTGGAGGCTATTGGGTTAGCTTTTGGGCTGGTCCTACAAGTGCCTCCTATCCTTGCCTTGCTGATCTTTGCGGCCCAAGTGGTCACTCCTTTTTTGGCAGATGCTGTTCCCAGGGTTATGATACTTGCTCGTGACAGTAAGCCTATTGAGGACTTTGTGCTGCTCCTGGGACCTAATGGTTTGGTGAAGCAACGTATGGAGATTGCAGGTAGGCCTGACCAATGCCGGGTCTGTCACTAGTAGGGGCACTTTGCTAGGGATTGCCCTAGGGCTAGGGGTCGTAGGGGACGGTGCAAACCCGTCTCTCAGGCGACAGCCTAAGGCTCGGTCTCTGCTAGTGTTTGAGCTAGAAGTGGCAACTAGTCTCTCATGGCCGCCCTCGTGGTGAGAATGTGGGGGCACAAGCTTATGCACCACCCACCCACAGTGTATTGCAGAATGATGATGTATTGGGTCAAAGTGATGAAGCTGCTGATTCATCTTCGCAGAAGGATGATGCGTCACACCAGAATGACTTTGTTGAGTCCTCCTTGTTGGGGTTGGACAGTACACAAGATGTACATGGCATCGGGGATCACTAAGATGCACACAAGGACATGTCCTCCTCTCATGAGGCTCTGCAGGATGTACCGCATGATGTATCCTATCACGATGCCTTGCAAGGCACCCATGTATTGCGCACATATGTAGAGATTGTGCCGAGTGACTTCCCCCTCCTTCAGCATTATGAGAGGCAGGCACAAACACTGGCTAAGCGTTTGCTTAGGTCGAGGGTCAAAACCACATCTCTACCATGAGGATTGTCTCATGGAATGTGCAGGGTCTCGGAGGACTTCCGACCCATAGTAGGAAGCGCCTCCTTAAGGAGTGGCTCCATCCTCTTGTTACAGGTGAAAGTATTGCAACCAAAAAAGGACTAGAGTGGACAGACAAACAATCTTCAGATCTAAACTCTCTGTCCCAAGTGTTCAAATAAAAGAAGAGATTGTACATGATGTTGGGACTGGAACGGGCCGCCCCCCCTTCAGGAATTCTTTATTCCAAGGGATAAATTGTACAACAAATGATGTGGGTGCACAAGCACCGGGATTTCCAAGCTTTACTCAGATAGGTACAAGTGTCCAGGCATTGCTTTCCACAAAAGCAACTTTCAGTCCACACAGGCCTCCATGAAGATAGCCAAATCCATTAGTAAAGGACCTTGCAAACAGTTCCATGCCCTTCCCGATAGCAAGACCACACTGTGGAAGTCTCCATAAAAGCCCCTTGGTTTGCTGTCCCATAACCCTAAAACTAGGGTTCAACGTTGTAGAAAGAGAGAGGATTCTGCAGTAGAGAGAGAAAATACAGAAATTGCTCATGTGAAGTAGGCTGTCCACGTGAGAAATCCATGACCAGCCTTCAATTGAGTCTTCCAAGTGTCAGTTGAATCTTTTCCTTTGCGTACATGCACCGTATATGATTAGGATATTCTGTTCACACAGTCCAAGGACTGAAAATCAGTCCCCAAAAAACAAGTGAATTTTTATGATATTATAGGTTGTTGTTGCCGATGAAGGTTTGATCCAGCAGGTGTATGTACACGTACACCGGTTTAAAGAGAACATGGAGTGCCTAATGCATGCACTTGAAAGATACAAGTGCCTAATGCATGCCTAATGCATGCACTTGAAAGATACAAGTGCCTAAATGCTCCACAAAATATAAGAACATCATTCTAGGCAAAAAGAGCATTCGATGGGTAATCCATGCGATGGGTTGTACCAAAGGCCCCCCCCATCCACAGATGTACCTGGATGGCTTGTGCTGTCGAGGTTTCTATCCTAGAATTGTAGTGCACAATGTGTAAGTGAATAATCTTTTGGGATTTTAGATAGAGATTTCAGCCTTCAATCGACTTCCAAACACTGCCATCATCCCATACATGTCTGGGGAGGAAGAAACGCAAGGCGGCCAGCTTCTCTTTGCATGCTGTCAAATAGTTGCATATCTGCTCATAAAAGAGTTGACCAGCTCAAAATATCAGCCCAAAGCTCCAAAAAGCAACTCGACAAGCTTGAATGTCACTTTTAGCTTTCTTTTGCGTGTAGCACAAGTTTTATGCCTCTTTTAGGCCCACGACCAGCTTTTACCCAATTTAGGGTGCTTTTATCTTGCTCATGAAGGTAGGCGCCCTCTTTTGTCCATAAATCCATGCCCGTCATGTAATATGTCCCGCCCAAACTTTAGTGAAGTTTGAAACCATAAGCTTATAAACCTTATAAATACATAAATGATTATATCCTTAGAATCCATGACTTTGAACCATATTTCATGCCTATCCTTGCCAGCATAAATCACCATGAAGGTCATGCTTCAATTTCTGACCATCCACAGTGCTTCCAGGTCCTAGGTCCTGTATGCAATCCACATATCCTGTGTAGGAGCCATGTAAGAGCAAGTCCATAATTCGTAGAGTTCCAGATTGCTTGGCAACCCATCATACCTTAGAAAAATTCCCCTGTTCACATCCTTTGTAAAATAAGTCCGAGCTCACCGAACACTGTCCAAATCATAAGGGTGGACCAAATGATGACAGCTATGGATGTGCTCTTGTTGTTGGAGCACAAATTAGATAGGCACTAGTGTGGTAAAATTGGTAAGATTCTTTCTGGCTACACTTACTGGTCCTGGGTAGATGGGACCAAAGGGGTGTATGCATTTCTATTGCAACATCACTTACGCCTCATGTTATTGATATAGTGTTATCATACCTGCTAGGGCCTAGTGATTATGGTCATGCATTAGGGTCAAGAATTGTGACAGCGGAAGCCTTCATGCCTTAATCACAGCCCTTGAGCACCCTGTAGGAACATTAACGCAAAACACATGAGAGAAGAGAGAGATAGATAGGTTTTCCAGTATATGTATTATGTACATGGAAAAGTTTACATGTATGCTTGGCCATAGGCCTTCCCAAAAGGGCGACTGACTACTTATGACCAATCTCCAAAAGGGAGAAAGATGATTTATGAGTTAATGCACCACTTCCTTACATATAATGCATGGATGCTGGTCGGCCAGTTCCAGGGGCTGTCGGCCAGCTTTTGTGTTCTTGACATGAAATGTGCGACATAAAATGCCAACCTCTTCACCATAGACACTGATAAATACTTCCGACCCTGGCTGATGCATAGGTATATGCTGAAATCTAATGGTGACAAGATGCAGTTTTGATGATGATGCATGTATGCACCTAATATTGTAGCCTAATGAGGGATATGATCAGGGATTAGACATGGCATTGGCTTGCGCATGTGACAGAAATTGGGCATCTTGAATGTTTATGCAGTTAATGTGAGAGGTAAGAGGGTAGCCTTTTGGGACACATCACAAACCTCCTTTTGGGACCAGCCCTCTGATAAAAAGGGTGGCTGTGAGGGTAGAACACACCCCTTGAGAGAGCCTCATGGGAAAGATTCACTCTCCTATAGCAAGGATTGTTGGACTGCGGATGACTTCTAGAGGAGGCCTAACTCTTTATCTTACTCTTGGCATAACCGCAAAAGTGGTGATAGATGTATCTTGGCATGATTGGATTAGTTTTATGCGGATGATTGGGGCGTGGATAGTGGAGGCACCACTGCTATCATGCCTAGCACCATTAAGTAAGATCATTGCCTGGTTGTTTTGTGCCTTAGGGAGCTGGGGACTCAGATGGCATCCTCCCGTGTCTCTATCCTTGACTCTCTCTAATTGGATACAGAGACTTTACATGAGGTGAGAGATTTGGAGGTCATGCGATGATCCAAGTCCTCGACAGAGCGCTGCTTTGGCCCTAGAGAGGATCGGCTAGTATTATCATAGTGTTTCTTTGGCCAAGAAACATGAAGCCCTGGAAAAAGAGAGAGCTATCAGGTGCTGCACTTCAAAGGGAACACGAGAAGCGTCCACAGTCTCCTTGGATCCCAGATCTATTGTCTAAGTCAGAGAAGATCTGCAGATGGGCATGGATAGGCAAGCTGTGTTTTTGTTTCATGCTAACAAGGCCTTTTGGGCACAGATGGCTGGGAGATGCAACAAACACTTGTTCTTAGCACATGGGCCTACCCATAGTAGGGAATGTGTGAGATACTTGTAGCACTCACGGGGTGACATTCAGGCTAAGCCAGATAAGGTGAGGAGTACTGCATCAAATTTTTATTGAGTTTTGCTTTCTGCAGAGGCTTCCCTCTCCCATGTGGAGAGATGTTGCACAACAGAAAGTTTGGGAGCGCATCATAGACTTATCACACATGGTATGTGTTTCTTATTGGATGCCCCTTTCTTGAAAGATGATCTGAGACATGCATTGCAGGCTCTTTCAAAAGGAAAATTCTGAGGGGATGACGGTCTCTTCCCATCCTTTTTTATACAGTTTTGGGACTATATTGGGGATTAGATTATTGTTGCTGTACAGGCGATGTGCCATATAGGTACGATGCCCCCCTTTCTAACGAATGGTCTTATCCACCTTATCCCAAAAGGTGAGACTGACATCAAGCAGTGGAGGCCCATCACTTTACTTGGATTTGCATATATAGTCTTAGCTAAGGCATTGAGTATGAGGTTACAACGTATTCTTCAAAGGGTTATTCATGACACACAAAATGGCTTTCTCCAAGGAAGGATTGAAAGTTCATCTGGTTTTTCATGTTAGTAGACTGAAAGAGATGTTGGGAGCTGAGGATAGCATTGTGACTCCTCAAGAACTTGTTGTGACTGAGGATGAAGACATCAAATCACAGCCCTATGACCTACTGTACACTCTTGGCTAGCACTTCGCTTACAAAATGCTCTGTGAAGTTCAACACTGAGGAAAGTAGATGAATATGATGATTTGGCTACCCACGTATGTACATGCACCTAGTCAGTCAGTAGTACTGCTGTCGGCCACTTGTACGCGATTGCCATGTCATCAATGTCACATCATATTGCCACGTGTCACTTGCGTTGTCCGACTCTGCTTGTTGGTTTCTACTTGATGTCCGGCTGTGCTCTACATACTCGTAGGTGTGTCACACCACCAACCAGTGGAGATCGGTTGTTGGTGTTAGCCTTGCATGCTTGAGTTGTGTAGGAGCTTTAGAGATGGTCTATCATTGCTTATGGGATTGGCGCTGACACAATTGGGCCCACCACTCATGTATGAGGGGTACGTTAGGGATTTGGTCATTATGATTAGCGAGAGAATCGCTTGGCATTGCCGTCCTCAGGACATGTTGGAGTCGGGATACGTCTCCCTAGCATAGAGGTTGTATATTTATTTGTAGTAGTGCAGCCTGGCACATTTGAGGCCATTAAGGGCACTTTGGTTTATGAGTCACAATGTATTTGCAAGATTTGGAGTGATATCATCCACACCCTCATGGCCACTTGGGCTAGAATCCAGGGATCTTGAGAACTGCGGAGAGAAAGCGCGGTCAATTTATGAGAGTGGGATTATTGCATCTTTTTCACTCCCCTTCATATGGGACCTTGTTGGCAGTAGCACAAGGTACCGGATTGGTTGAGATTTCCCCTATTTTTTCACACTCAATAGAAGTCTCTTTTTCGGAAAAAAAAAAAAAATATTGGAGGCTTTATGAAGCCAATTGCTTTCCCATTTGATGTTTTTAAGGTTTATCTTGAGGAAGCTTTGTTTCATTCCACAAAAGTAGACATTGTCTGGTTCTCTTTTACTTTTGTTTCCATTCCTTCTTCAAAGAAAAATTTGAAATCACTATGATATGACTGCAATTTCTGTTTTAACTTCAGCAATTTTGTTGTGTAGCTTTCTTGTTGCTTACTTTTTGATTGGTTTTCTTAAGGCTTGGGTGGGGAAAAGGGTTACAGAAATATGATATTGTGAATATGGTGTTAAGTCTGATCTTGAGGAATAATATATTAACAGAATTTGATGACGTATATTATTCACAGGCCATTGCCAAAGCAATTTTTATTGGCCACATTTCCAGGCCAGTTACTATTTGAATAACTGAAGCAGGCTACATTGCACACTACCATCTTTACATCATCCTGAAAGACTAAGATAAAACCATATATATCAGCTTTGTAGGCATCTAGTAGGCCACACCCAATCAGGTCCCAGATCAATGTACACCACGCATCTTCAAGCATGGTACACTGTACGCATCCACCACTGGAACAGTATATCGAAAGGATTGCAACTTCCCTAGGTCAGAACGTCCCCAGATTGGTATGCTACCAGAAAAGGACAGGCCTAGGATCGTTACGTGGCATTGCAACAGTAAGCCAATCTGAAAAAATAGAAGAAATGGCCTTTGGGCTCAGTCCACAGAGTAGTAGGTCTCTTCAGAACTGTAAGTTGTGACTTCAACCCTGGTTTCCACATTAACACACCCCTTTCCCTTACCTGAGATATGAATCTCCAGTTCTTACTGAACTATCCTTTGCACGAAGATGGACATTGATTTAGAAGTCCAATTATTCACCTGTGCAATATTGAGAATGTTGGCTCTGATAAAATGCTCCTTCAAAGTCCAGCCCTTGTCGAGATGAGTCTTTAAAAAGCAGTGCATTTCGAGAAACCTCTTAGAGCTGGACAGCTCCAAAGGCCATGCCAGAAGTTCTCTTTGGCAATCAAGCATCTAAGACATTTCCCAAAAGAAATGTTTCTTGCCATCAGCTTGTATCCCATGGGTAAGGCTCTTGCCATTATCTTGCATAAGAAGGTTTTTGCATGTATTAGAATCTTATTCCAAAGTCTTACACATCTGCTTGTGTGAATCTACGTTTCAGATTAACCCTCCCAAGTTCTTTGAAATGTGCAAAATCCTCTTCTTGAGCTATCAACCACTTGTATACCCTTGCAGCTACAAGGAGGCAGAGGGGAGCTCCATCCACCCACTCTGAGTCCTTGATCCAAGCATCGTGGTTACATATGGTGTTAAGTGGGAGATCCTGCATCCAAGCATCCACCCACTCTGAGTCCTTGATCCAAGCATCGTGGTTACATGTGGTGTTAAGTGGGAGATCCTGCATTCTCTGTAGAACAACCTACGGTGTCTTCTTATCAAATCTAGAGGTATCAAACACGATGGGAAGTTGATTTGGATCCCTCCACACAGTTAGTGGACCATCCCACAAATCAACAATTTGACAGGTCCCTCTATTGTGAGTCTCGTGCTAGTTAAAGGGGGGTCGTAAGATCCCTCCTGCCCGTATAGAAAAAAAATATTAAATAAAGGATTTTTGGCTTTAAAAAAATGACAAAATTGTGTACTTTGAAGTGAGATGAAATGTGAAATAAATTGAGTGTGGACAAATGGAAAACTGTTTGAGTTGAGTAAAAATTAACATTTACATAAGAGCATTAACTTTGACCTAAAGATCTAAGGTTCACATGCAGTGAAAAAAACTAAAGGTCAAATAGTGATACGAGTGCGCACATGTGCACAAATGCACTATGTGTGCACTACTCCATTTATGCACACGTCCACAAATGCACTATGTGTGTGTGTGTGTGCACACCGCATTACCCTGGGGATGTGTAAAGATGGGTCAAATGGTTTAGGAAATTTAAAAGAACAATGCCAAGCTAAATAAAAATTTATTAGCCAAGTACACTGCTTAGAAAAATTAAATTTTGACCCATATAGGTGTCTGTAAGCCTATGTGCACATAAGAATATGTGAAGAAGAACCCTGTTAATGATAAAATTTAAGAAAAATACGCTCGTATTTGAAATCAGAAGGTGGGTTTTACCCTAGGACTAGTAGCATGGGCAATAATTTTTCCTACACCATACAATACTCCAACATCAAGCATTTTCACATTTGTAAGTAAGTGATCTAGCTTAGCTTCACACTTTTTAATTTTGTGCAAGTACATTGTCCTTTTTTGAGCTTTGAATCTTGTCTTCTCATTTTTATTGTTTTCTATCTCTTTGTTAAATTAACAGTAAATAGAAAGAGTATTTTATGACCCTAGAAGCCTAAAATTTCCTAAATCAATAAATTAACCTCTTTGTAAAAGGTGTACAGTCAACCTTAGAAGAGATATTTAAATTGATCCATGGAGAGATAACCTTTGTAGATGATGTTTACATTAGATGTGTACCCTACAACAATAAACCATAGGTAATAGCCTATACTTGTGTTTTGGCATTTCTCTTAGAATGACCTTAGGAGTGGCCTTGTAAATGAACAAACTATTCTTAGCTTTAAACTAAAGCTGGGATAAACCCAAGAAATTAGAATTTAGAAGGTTATGTAGGGATTGATTCGTTCCTAAAAGGTGAATTTGGGCATGTTCTTGGATTCATCTAGGTATATAATTCAGCCGTATTAGCGGACATGCAGATTTCACTTTGTGAAGTTTTCGTCCGAGTTGCGGCCAGTTGATATTGTGCTAATTCTTTCTATCTTTAGCGGTGCATTTGCCCTATCAACTACTTATTTGCTGTACTAATTCTTTCTATTTGCTACTTCCCTTAGTGCTAGGCTTCATTATGGATGAGTCTGCCCTCCTGCATCTCCGAAGGTTTGACCGAAACTCAGTACGAAGGGCTTTGTGTGAATATATGCTCTTATGTGTGTGTGTGTGTGTGTGTGTGTGTGGAGTACGTGTGTGAGAGCATATCTTGATACAGAGTTTTGCACCCACTACTGTGCACTGATGACGTTAGTGGGGATATCATAGTATCGAGTCCATACTATGCATAATGGAATTGATAGTTATATAGTCTTGTGGGTTGACTACCATGAGTATATAACATGCACGTTCCTAAAAGGTGAATTTGGGCGTGTTCCTGGATTCATCTAGGTATATAATTCAGCCATATTAGCGGACATGCAGATTTTAGATTGTGAAGTTTTCGTTCGAGTTGCAGCCAGTTGATATTGTGCTAATTCTTTCTATCTTTAGCGGTGCATTTTTCATCTCAACTACTTATTTGCTGTACTAATTCTTTCTATTTGCTACTTCCCTTAGTGCTAGGCTTCATTATGGTTGAGTTTGCCTTGCATCTCCGGAGGTTTGATAGAAACTCAGTACGAAGGGCTTTGTGTGAATATATGCTCTTATATGTGTGTGTGTGTGTGTGTGTGTGGAGTGCGTGTGTGAGAGCATATCTTGATACAGAGTTCTACACCCACTATTGGGCTCTGATGACATTAGTGGGGATGTCGTAGTATCTAGTCCATACTATGCATAATGGAATTGATAGTTATATAGTCTTGTGGGTTGACTACCATGAGTATATAACATGCACGTTCCTAAAAGGTGAATTCGGGCATGTTCCTGGATTCATCTAGGTATATAATTCAGCCGTATTAGCGGACATGCAGATTTCACATTGTAAAGTTTTCGTTCGAGTTGCAGCCAGTTGATATTGTGCTATTTCTTTCTATCTTTAGCGGTGCATTTGCCCTATCAACTACTTATTTGTTGTACTAATTCTTTCTATTTGCTACTTCCCTTAGTGCTAGGCTTCATTATGGCTGAGTCTACCCTGTATCTCCAGAGGTTTGACAGAAACTCAGTACTTAGGGCTTTGTGTGAATATATGCTCTTATGTGTGTGTGTGTGTGTGTGTGTGTGGAGTGTGTGTGTGAGAGCATATCTTGATACGGAGTTTGACACCCACTATTGGGCACTGATGACGTTAGTGGGGATATCATAGTATCTAGTCCATACTATGCATAATGGAATTGATAGTTATATAGTCTTGTGGGTTGACTACCATGAGTATATAACATGCACGTTCCTAAAAGGTGAATCTGGGCATGTTCTTGTATTCATCTAGGTATATATTGATTCATTTAATTAGTTTGTACACCATAAAATGTGCACACAAATGTAACTTTTATCATGTAGACTTTTTTAGAGCTTTTCCCAGTTGAAGTGTGTAAATTATGGGTTAAAAGAGCCTTGAAATTAACCCTAAATCTAGCAAGATTGGTGAGAAAAAGAATATAGGCTAAGCGTAGAAATACGTTAATTTATTCTCAAATTGGGCAAAACCCTAGTGTACCCTTAGCATAGGAACACACATCATAACCTTGTCCATAAGAACCCTTGGGATAATAAGTGAAAAGACAATATTATTCACCCTAGAATATCTAGCATTTTTTGGTAAATACGACTAGGAGAAAATGGCCATACACCTTGAAAAAGTCTAACCATTTTTTAGTAAATACGACTAGGAGAAAATGGCCATACACCTTGAAAAAGTCTAACCATTCTAGAGAGAGAATGTCTATTATTTATGCACTTTACTTCTACAGAAATTGGAATCAAGGAAGACTTAAATAAAGGGTAGAAATGTACATGGAAGCAACCAAATTTAAAGGAGAATGGTATAAGGGAAGAACTTTAAATCTTCCCCGATAGGAATCTAGAGAGAGATAATGTGAACCTAGAGAGAGAAATTCTAGTGTTGATAATTGATGAACCCATAGAATTAAGTTTAAGAAAAGTTTAAGCTTAAAAGGAACTTTTATGAATCAAGACCGTTATGGAAACGATAGGAGTCTAACCCGATGTCCAATAAATCCTAGAGAGAGAGTGTGTTAAAATGCTTTATAAATTCCGTATAGAAATTGACCTAAACATCGATGCGGAGTTCATCTTAAGGCTAGACGGACTTTCTAAGGATAAGAATAATCTTATGTAAGGGAAAGACCATTAGGAGATAGAAAAAGGATTTGAGAAGTTTGAGACTATCTTGGTGAATCTCATGAACCCAAACTTTACGTGGAAAGTTATAAGGTTTATCATCTATAATACAATTATGACCTTGGATTAAGACCTTAGAATAAGAACTAGAATATGATCTTTTAAATAGGACTTAGGGCCTATCTATAGAGAAATTGAAAATACATGTAGAAGACCTATGGCTTCAGAGGAAATGTCTTAGGCTTGAGGGCTATAGTTGGAAATGACCGTTAGAGACCTAGTGCCTATGGCTTAAGGGAAGTACGAATTTGGCAATTCGAATGTTTATTCAAAGGACCAAGAAGGCTCGAACAAGGACTTGTCAGTTTAGGAATCGCATTTGGAGATTCGACGGAGGACCAAGATTGTCTCATCAGAGCTTGCGATGGTTTATCCCGATGTGTGATACTTGTTTGGATACTGTTTATTGAAATACTGTTTGCTATGGAGCTTGTGAAGGTACCACACAAGCTGATGGGAGGATGTCATCCGAATGGTGAATCCTGTCGCATGAAGACGGTCGTCCAAGACCTTGACCCAGCTCGGTGGACGTGGGCATGCTCCTGTTATGCCTGGTGTGAGGACAAAGGCAGCTCCTGAGTGTCATTGGGCTAGACATGGTCTAGGCTGGACGCATGCGTTGGTATCTAGACTCTGGTGTGATCGTGACCTGGAGTGTTCGTGCCTTGGGAATGGTATGGCCATCAAAAGCGGCTCTTGCCGATCTGGGATGTGAGACTTTGGGGCTCCTCGCCAGACGGTAGCACAAGCTGGAGTGCTCGGGCCTCAATGGTGCATATCTTCCTAGTCCGAGGAGCAAAGGTGTGGTGCAAGGAGATATTTTGAATATATGTGACATTGTTTTATTTGATAGCTGGATAATATTCCAGAGTTTTGTTATGATTTTCAGTATGTATGTTCTTCGGTACAGAGGCTCAAACGAAGGAAAAGGAGCGGAGTCGGAGAGGCCTGCAAGAGGGACGAAGAGGCAAGGGAGCAGAGGAGCAGGGGCAGAAAGCAGGGAAAAAACATCAAACCAAGGGCGCTGGACGGGGCTGGAGAAAGGGGGGCAGCGAGCGGGAGGAAGAGGCAGAGGCGCGACGCGAATGGAGGCTGGAGGGTGGGCAGGAGGCAGAAGGGGGGCAGTGCACAGGCGACGAGGAGGGAAGGGCCATGGTGGGCAGAGGGGGAGAGAGGCGCAGTGCGAAGAAGGCAGGGCCCAGGTCCTGATCAGTGTCTTATATGCAGATAGCAGGGACACATTGCAAGAGATTTCTGCAAGTGCAGCAGCTATTGAAGGAGATGGAGTGGCGGTGCTCAACAGGCTACATGACTTACCTCTGCAGCTTGAGCTAAACAGAGATGGGTGGTTGTTAGGGATGGTAGACGTCCCAGGATCCCCCTTCTTCTTGTAGAACACCCTAACAACCCTTATGCTTTTGTTGCTGATCACGTAGACTCCTCAACGCTGGGGGATGATGACTCAAAGCGTGTTCTCTCTAGATTTTTGGGTCTCAGTGCATTAGTACTATATGGGGTGATATCATCCACACTCTTATGGCTACTTGGACTCGCATTCAGGGGCCCTCTCGTTCTGCGCAGGCGAAGCGTGTGATATTTATGCAGGAATGGGACCATGGCATCTTCTTTTCCTTTAGTACCACAGGTCTTACATGGCATCATGATGCTCCTCAGTGGTTGAAATCACCTTACATATTGGGGTGATTCTATTCTTTTCCGGCTTATAGTTGTGATTGTTGTATGTTTTTCTCATACTTAATAGAAATCTCTTTCTGAAAAAAAAAATGTGTGTTCTCTACTCACCCTCTTTTCTCCTTTGGAAGGAGACTTTTGGGAGGAAACTGTTGTGAGAGGAGAGTGGGGGCTGTCAGTTGGAGACTGCACCACTTCCAGAGGGGAAACCTCCCTTGGTTGGATCACACGTGCCTGAAGGTACGAGCTCCTGCTAGGATTGCATAGTACCTAGACTATGGTGGCTAAAAGGCTGAGGCAGCAAAGAAAGAAACTTTTATTAATGTCTTCAAAACACCACTAGGGTCTATGAGACAAAAAGGTGTTACAAAGTATCCAAGTGTTACACTGATCCTGGAGATAAGGAATTTGGCCTTCTCTGGAAGTCATCCTCAGTCCAGCAATCCCTGCCAAAGAAAGAGAGCGTGAACCTCTTCCATGAGGCTCGCTCCAAAGGGTGTAAACCCCCTTCGCGTCCACCCTTCTTGTCAAAAGGTTGCTCAACCATATTGAAGTCTCCTCGCACTATCCAATGATCAACCTGGGGAATGACATTTGTAATGGTGTCCCAAAAGGCCACCCTTTCACCTCTCACGTTAGGTGCATAAATATTCAAGATTTCCAATTTTTGACCCTCATGCATGATCAAGATCCACTGCGCTCTAGCACGGATGATAACACCGTGCCCAATAACATGAGGCGTAACAGATGCTGCCACTGAAATGCAAACACCCCCTCTAGTCCCAACAGCCGAGGACCAGAAGGTGTGGCCAGAAAGCATCTTTCGAGTTTTGCCACAGTGAGACTATCCAATTTGTGTTCCTGCAACAAAAGTATATCCATAGACCCTCCTGTAACAGCAGGGTGAAGCTGGTCCTTCAGAAGGCGTTTCCTACCACAGGTGGGAAGTCCTCCAAGGCCTTGAACATTCCATGAGAGGATTCTCATGGAAGAGAAGAGGGTTTGACCCCCGATCTAAGAAGACGATGGGCAGTTTGAGGATGCCTCTCATAATGCTGGAGGATGGGATAAAATCCACGAGGCAAAGTCCACTGACAAGCCCTTGTCTGGGGCCCTGCACAGTACCTGCATATGTACGAGAAACCTGTGCGCCCTGCGGGGCATCAAGGGCTGACAAAGGGCGCTCTTTGCACATAATCAAGCTACTTGTGAGAAGTGAGAAGCGTCGGAGTGGAGAGAAGAAGTGAGAAGAACGATGTGTTCTTTGCTTTGTTCTTCTAAAAGCATCACTGAGTTGTGCAAAAGCTCTCAGCAAGTAGGCAGTGCAGAGTAGGCAGGCTATACCACTGCTCTCCATTTCGTTTCTAGAGGCACAACAACACAACAGACGATTCTTGGTAAGCAATTTGGTGATTTCATGTGTCAAGACGACATGCTTGAATTCGTAGACATTGTCAAATTACTTCTCGGAGTATTGGATCTCAGGCATGGCTAGATGGTGATGAAGGGGTCAATAAGAACAAAAAACCTGTTGTTGCTGGAGGACGATACAGAGGTCTACACAAGCGAGTGGAGAAAACCCTAATCCTAATTTCTGTGTCAAAGGAGATCGCACAGCAGCAAGCCATTTCGTTTCCAGAGACAGGACAACGTAGAGCTAAATAAAAATATTAGTTAAAAAAAAAACAGAAGAAAAGCTTCGTCGAGCTTAGCTCTCAGCAGTTTTCTCTCAATCAATGAGGCCTTCAATGCTCTTGAAGAGCTAGACAAAACGTTGACAACAACCTGTGTTGGCATCGTTGAGTGTGCAATTCTGAGCCCATTAGAGGAGAAAGCCCTCAACTCAGGAGCAAGGCAAAGGTCAGCTGCCAGCAGTACGAGAGGGAGGCAGAGGAGCAAGGTAAAACTTGGCTGCCAACGTGAGGGAGGCAGAGGAGCAGACGATAGACCATGAGGAGCATAGGCTTGAGGTTCTTGTGTTAGATTTGTGGGGTATTTCTCTAGAATTTTCTCATGCGGGGATATCTATGGTTCGACCACTACTCCTACCTTTAATAGCGTACCTGGCACTGTTCGTTTGGATATAGTTCATGTGTTTGAGCAATTAGGCATAGTGCACGAGAGTAGTGATGACTTCATTGAGGTGAGGTCTCGTAGGAGGGATGATTATACATAGGGATCATATGGATCTTGATAGCTTTGCATTTGACTTAGGCATTCTTATAGATCTAGTGATTATGGAGGCACCATTGATGGAGACATACCATACCCATAATGTTACATTAGTTTTTGATCCGGGCATTGACTTCGATTACAAGGCATTCTTTTCTGATGCTCGTAGATGCCTATGTATTGATATGGATACAGTTTATTGGGGATTCACGTTTGGTCCAACCAAGGTTGCTGCCGTACATACGTACGGATCCGTACAGTACGGCACAGCCGTACGGTACGGTACTGTATGGATCCGTACGGAATCATTTAAAAAAAAATGTGTGGCGTGTGGCTCTCTTCAGAAGACTCATCATCTTCATCTAATGATGAGATTTGAGACTCTTGCGTCTAGACTCTAGAGCATAGTCACAGGGGACGGAGGGGACGGAGGCTTGGAACGTCGGGACGGCGCGGGGGACGGACGGGGACGGACGGACGTCCCCCACGGGACGTTTCTGACAGGGGACGGCGACAGGGACGGCGCTGGGACGGGGACGGCGGTTGGGGACGGCGCTGTGCAGGGACGGCAGAGAGCCGTTGCGCCTGCCGTTGCTCCTGCCGTTTTTTGGCCGTTGCGCCTGCCTGGTTTCTAGCCGTTTATGGCTGTTGGGCTGGCTCTTCTAGCCGTTTATGGCTGTTGGAGACAGCAGTAAGAGAGACAGTACGAGAGACGATTTTGAGTTCGTTTCAAGCTTCGGGGGCGTTGCCCCCGAACTCCCCCGCCAAGGGGGGCCTAAATGTCTGCCGCCGGTCCCCCTTGGACCCCCCCAGCGGCAGAAATTTAGAGAGAGTATTTTTTGAGTGCCGTTCCCTCCCCCGTCCCCGTTCCCTACTTATGGCCGTCCCCCGTCCCCGTCCCCGTCCCCCGTCACCGTCCCCCGTCCTTTGTGACTATGCTCTAGAGTCTAGACAATTGTAGTGTTTCATTGTTTTGCTTTTTGCACTTGTGGACCAGGACATGTGCTGTAGACATGATATTTGTACTCTCTTTTATCATCTATGACTTTCATGGTTCTTGCTTATATCACTATGACTGTTGACATGAGGTATTGTGTAATGGGCTTAACTGATAATTGATTTAAACTTTAAGTAATGAGGTTCAGTCTTTATTTTAAGTATTTTGGCTGCTATGTCTACAAAATATTCAGGTTTCTAGGACTGCTTACAAATGGTACGTACTGTTTACGTACCTTAAAATTTGTTCCGTACAGAAGTACGTTCCGTACGTACTGATAGCGTGCCATACACTACGTACCTTTCCACCTTGGGTCCAACCGCAGACCATCTTGAGAGTCTTGTGCTTATTGATGCAGCACGCCATCACAATACATTCGTCTTCGACCTTGGTGGATATCTAGACCATGATCTTATTGGTGTATCTTGTGGATTTCTATTCGATTCGGGTGACCATCTTTCGACAGTGGGGTGGTGTTACTTCATATTTGATCAAGGTTGCTGCCGCACGCTCGTGACTTGGGGTGACACGACTTACCCTGTTGATCTAGGTGGCACGAGATCTATGGTAATGATTAGGCGACTCCTTGGTTTCACATTTGACCCGGGAGGATGCATTTTTAGCCTCGTCATCGGTGTTGTTCTACATTCCTTTCCATTCCGGGAGGGACCATACACCTTGGCGATGACATCGACATTTTAGTCATGGAAGTGATTTTTCGCTTTTGTATATAGCCTTTGTATATGCCACTTTTTAAGCATCACCACCCTTCAATTTTGAGGACGAAATCATTGTGGGAGGGGATGGTTTGTAATGAAGCAATTTTATATGCACATGCACATGTATGGTTTGGACCTAGACACATGGACCTTTGGTTCTTTGGGCATAGATTTGGACATGGGCATAGTATTAGCAAGTGTGAAATGGCCAAGCACTATATAAGTGACCTTGGTCTAGGTTATTGTACTTTTTATGACCTTTTTACACCTTTACACCTTTTGATAACTCATAATCACTTTTGATCAATACTAATCATCTTTTTCATTGGAAAGTTTCCAATGAGACCTTCTCCCATGTCTTAAGACTCCATGTAAAGGATGTCTATATGTCTCTAGACTCCATGTAAACGAGTCTCCTCTCCCTCCGTCCTTTCATCTCACAGCCGAGGAGTGCTTGTTAAACCCTAATCACAACCCCTTCTTGACACAGAAGCAAATTGAGGTTCATTTGAGGGATTATGTGGGCGTTGATAAAATTATTAGGGGAAAGCTGTCGCAACTCAATGGCATCATTGCTTGCACGCAAGCTCAACAAACGGACATGTTTCGATTGCAACAGTGGCATTATCATTTGCACGCAAGCTCAGCAAACGGACATGTGTTAACAATCGTGCAACAATATCACCGTGGAGCTTTGAGCGCAACGTTATAACGTAGAGCAGCAAATGGACAAGTTTGAACAGTTGTGCAGCAATATCACGTGGAGCTTTAAGTGCAACACAAAAAAAAGGAAGAAGAGAATGCAAGCAATGTGTTGGCATCACTGAGCTCAAAGAGCTCTCAGCCCACTAGAGGAGAAAGCCCTGAACTTGGCTGCCAGCAGCATGAGAGGAAGGGAGAGTAGCAAGGCAAAGCTTGGTTGCCAGCGTGAGAAGGGAGAATTTTTTGAGTAAAAAAAAGGGCGCCTATTTCTATCAAGCTTTAGGGTTTCTTCTTGACCATTCACACCATTGCCAAAAATTTGACCTCCCACACCTTGTCCACTCGAGTTCCATTCATTCCACACTCTGTGTCCCTTTGCCTAATCCATTAGCTTTTTGTTGTGCACACCATCAACCCCAATCCCATTCTCTTCCATTCACACCTCCTCTACACTAGTCTTGTAAGGGGTTATTTACACACAAAATGTGCATACGCACATTTGGAGAGGATTTGAGGACGCACATTTGGAGAGGATTTGAGGACATATGTTTACATGTGGGTGAGCTGAGAGCATGTTCTAGTAATTTGTTGGGGATTGTTCACATGCCTCGTGTTTTTTTGTGAGGTATGTTCACACACTTTGAGTGTGTTGGGTGAGATTCACGTGCGTATTCACACGCGGTGTTTTGTGGTGGCTTGGGCGATTTCAGATTTGGTTTTGCACGCCTTTACATATGGCACCCTTGCATGCGGACATGGAGGCATCCTAGAGTTGTCTTATGGCATCCATGGCATCCATAAAGGTGGACATGGAGGAGTCTTGTAATTGCTTTAGGATGTGGATGATGTTGCCATATCCATTCACCACGGGCATGACCTATGTGGAGTTTCGAGATATGTTGGATGACACATGGTCATGATTTTGGTGTTGGTGATACACATGGCTACATGGTAGATGATGATCAGGATGTCTTTCATGGGAGGCATTTCAGGAGTCATGGAGCGAAAGGATTGGATCCTTTGAGGACACATGTCGAGCATGCTTACACATATATCGTTCTCGCAGTGGAGTTCGCATGGGTCTCGACAGCTTCTATGATTCATCTACGACATCTACTTGCCATCGTTCCATTGATTTTCATACTTCTAGATCGACCCATTCATTGTATTATGATGTGGATGATGATGATGATGATGTATCATGTGCACATGATACTACACACGCACATAATGATATTGCCACACGTACACATGGTGATGATGTTGACACGATTGATATGTGTGGGCTAGATCATGTGGACATGATCTTGAGGGCAGGCATGGCATTGGACACATCGAGCATCGTAGATGATGATACGCCTAGTATGTCTACCTACTTCTCCAGAGATCATAGTGAGAGTTGATTAAAGAATCTTGAGTATTTAATTAGTGAAGCATCCATTGCACACAAGGTTAGATATACTCCGCAGGATACCCATGAGCATACGATAGACCGTGAGGAGCATAGGCCTTAGCTTCTTGTGTTAGATGTGTTGGGCTATTCATCTAGAGTTTTCTCATGTGGGGATATCTATGGTTCGACCACTACTCCTAGCTTTCATAACGTACCTTGCCTGTTTCTTTGGATATAGTTCATGTGTTTGAGCAGTTAAGCATAGTGCATGAGAGTAGTGATGATGTAACTATTTGGTCCTCCTAGCTCTATTTCACATGATGAAATCCATGCCTGGACACCAGATAGGTGAAAGAAGACATGGGTACAGGGTCCATAAGGTTTGATTATGAAAAAGCACCATTCGTGGTTAAAAAGCAGGAAAAAGCAAAAAGTCAAACAGGGTTGACCGTGAGCCGAGGGCACCAATGGAAAGAGAAGATTGAGCCAGACCAAAAAGCTAAAAGGTGCTTTCTCAAAAAGCAATGCTAGGGTCAAAAAGCAAGGCCTTAAAGCCAGAAAAGCAAAGCACCAAAAGTTAAGTAATATTTTATTAATAAAAAAAAAAAGACCAAGCAAAAGCATGAAGGCTTTTTGGCAAAAAGCAGGTCTCACAAGTATAAAAAGGATTGGACTGCTCTTGTAGTACCATGAACAAGATCATTGAAGATTGAAGGAGATCGTGGAGTATGTGGGGACATCATTATGATCATGAAGAGCTTCTTCTTCGCCATCAACACCTTCTCCAACATGCTTTTCAGATGTACGGTCAGCCCTAGACTTGTATGGGCATATGCATGGGCAATACGGATGCAGGTACGGAGAGAAGTTTCAAAAACCCTAAAATTGCTCCAAAAACCCTAAAAAACAGCTTTTTTGATGTTTTTATTGCCCGAAAACCATTAAAACAGGTTTTATATAAATTTTCTTGCAAGAAAGAGCTTTTCCATGGTTTTCTTCGTGGACAAGGCTATAGGAGTTGTGGATATTACTCATGGCATGAGCGAGTGTTTCTTGGACTTGGACATGGAGAACTTGGGCATAGAGCTTGGACATGGAACATGAAGCTTGGACATAAACATGGAACTTGGACATATAGGTTGGGCATGAAGCTTGGACATGAACATGGAACTTGGACTTGGACTTCGACTTGGATTTGGATTTGGATTTAGATTCATTGGATTTAGATTTGGATATTTGGATCTGGCACTAGCTCGGTGAGAGATACTTGTGGGTCATCCCTGTGGTGTGCTCGACATCAGAGATCTTGTGCGTCGACATCGACATCGACTTGGATATTCTACATCGGCATATTTGTTTGTTTTCATTGATTGTATGATCCTGGCCGCCAAGGTGCGCGTGGATTGTTTTTGAATAAATTCTTGAAAGGGAGCGGAGCCTGTTCCCCGCTCAATGTGGTGTACTGTGCAAGATCCCCATTCCCTTTTCTCTCTCCCCTCTCTCTCTTTATATTTTTATCTCTTAGACACGTGGTTGAGTTTGTCACTGCACGCCCCGCTTGGGCTTACAGATGACTTCATTGAGTTGAGGCCTCATAGCAGAGGCACGATTATACATAGGGATCACATGGATCTTGATAGCTTTGCATTTGACTTAGGCATTCTTATAGATCGAGTGATTACGAAGGCACCATTGATGGAGACATGCCATACTCTTGATGATATATGAGTTTTTGATCTGGGCATTGACTTGGATTACGAGGCATTTTTTTTGTGATACTTGTAGATGCCTATGTATTGATATGGATATAGTTTATTGGGGATTCACTTTTGGTCCACAACCGGAGACCATCTTGAGAGTCTTCTGCTTATTGACACAGCACGCCATCACGACACATTCATCCTTAACCGTGGTGGATATCTAGACCATGATCTTGGTGGCGTATCCGCGGGATCTTGGTGGCATATCTCGTAGATTTCTATTCAATCCAGGTATCCTTGGTGACTATCTTTCGACAGTGGGGCGGTGTTACTTCATATTTGATCCAGGTGGTCGCCACTCGCTCGTGACTTGGGGTGACACGACTTATCCTTTTGATTTAGGTGGCACGAGATCTATGGTTATGACTAGGTGACTCCTTGGTTTCACATTTGACCTGGGAGGATGCATTTTTAGCCTCGTCATCGGTGTTGTTCTACATACTTTCCATTTGATCCGGGAGGGATCATACACCTTGGCGACAACATCGAGGCGAGGACATCAATATTTTTGTCATGGATGCGATTTTTGGCTTTTGTATATAGCCTTTGTATATGCCACTTTTTGTGCACGACCACCCTTCGATTTGGAGGACAAAATCATTGTAGGAGGGGATGGTTGTGTTTAATGAAGCAATTCCACAGGCACATGCGCATGTATGGTTTGGGCCTAGGCACATGGACCATGGGTCCCTTGGGCATAGATTTGGGCATGGGCATATTATTAGCAAGTGTGAAATGGCCAGGTACTATATAAGTGACCATGGTATAGGCTATTGTACCTTTTATGACCTTTATGATCTTTTACACCTTTTGATATCTTTTGGATCAATACGAATCATGTCTTGCTTAGCAAGCTTCCATGGAGACCTTCTCCCATGTCTTAGACTCCATGTAAACAATGTCTACATGTCTCTAGACTCTTATGTAAATGTGTCTCCTCTGCCTCTCTTCCTTTCATTGGCATACGCCATGCTTTGAGTAGCCTCCTTTCTTTCAGTGGCGGGCAAGAGTAGTGGGCGAGCCACGTGTAGTAAGGCTGTAGATGGGCAGGTGACAACAATGGATGTGTTGACGAACAGTAGCAGATGGTGGCGCAACAAAAAAACCTAAAAAGTCATAGAAAACCTAACCTAAGCAGTGATACCAATTGAAGGTGTAAGCTTTTGCTAGGGTTGCACAGTACCTAGGCTATGGTGGCTGAAAGGCTAAGGCAGCCATGATTGGGGGGGAGAGAGAGAGAGAGAGAGAGAGCACGTGAAACAATTATTTGCACGACTCAAATGATGGGATTAGATTGATGTAATGTATACCAACTACATGGCTTTTTATAGCTTGCAAACCTTATCTTTTGACTCACATAAATCACAGATGCATATGGGGACATTACACATGGCACACACTTATCTTATCTAGATAAGAGGGTGTTCACACACATGTAGGCACACTTACACATATATGAGGTGTTCACACCTATACAAACACATATAGATGGTTACACACACACTGACAGGTACATGGGTTCGACACACAGGACACAAGAGACTCCGAAACACCCAACAGTGCCTGCTGTACATAGGTTTTTTCTCTTGAGGATATCCTCGCTTTGGACTGTGCTGGGAAATATAAATTTATATCCTCTAATAAGAAGGGAGAGGATTGACCATGGGGTCTAGTCGCCAATTCCATGCCTCAGTCCTGTGAGGATCATCCCTTGGAACATTCAGGGCTAGGTGACATCAATTGTTCTATTTGATCATGTAAAATATTTGCTATAAAAATAGAGGATGGTTTTATGCCATGGTGGGACTGTCATGTATTCAGTTCTGCGCTTTCTTCTTTGTAGAATCTAGAACTCTTCACTGGTGAACATTAAGGCCTGGGGGGGTATGTGCCTGTGCGCATGCAAACCCTACTTGATGTGTAAGAATTGGTGGGCCTTTCAGTTTTTGGGACATTTTCTCCTATGGGAATCAACCACTTTTTTTTTTTTTGGTTTTTTTTTGAAAGGGGGTGTCACCAGATTTTGTAAGAGGGCTTCTGGCCCCCTCTTCCATGATGATGCTGCTGTTTTCTGAAACCTTGTCATGAGTTTCTTTTCACTGCCAGCTAATTCTTGATCAGGGAGGCTTTAAACTAGTTGTCTGACCTTGCTTATGCTTGCGTGAGGCTACAAAGTCTATCAAGTGCTCTATCAAAACATTTAGCATAAGGGTCTTACTTTTATGAATGCAATTTCTTGAGTACAATCCCTCGATCCCTTCATACTCATAATCTACTTTTACACATTTGCATTCACTTTTGTCAGACATTAGATTCTAAAGTGGTCTACATACTAATGATTTTCTCAGTTTTGGTTCAGGGAGACGATTTGGATTTTGCCTATGACAGTATCTCAGCATTTTCAAGTCGAAGAAGTGACCAGGAAGCTGTACTTGGTGTTGAGGAATCATTGAAGGAAATTAGGTGATTTAAAATTTGCTTTGCAGTTTGTGCATTAACTAGTTCCAGGGTATAAACAAACATGGTACAGTGAACTATGGAGAACATTCCAATTTCACAAATTCTTATAACTTTATGTTAGTAAGAGTAAGAGCACTTTCATCACTCTAATAGCTTCGTTATGTCATTTAGGAAGGGCCATGATGCAATTAAAAACATGGATCCTTTTTCAACTAACAAGAATCTTTACATCAGTTATACTTTGTCAATAACACCTTTTTCAACTTTAGGCATGCACTCTCTTGTTTTTACTTGAAAGAGTTCAGAAACTAATCTATTGAGCCCTGTGTTAATCGTAGAGGCCCCCCTAAGTTTCAGTGGAGACGAGAATTCTCAAGTAATGCTTTGTTTACATAGATTTCACTCCTTGCTGTTGTGTAAATAGTTTTTTTAGCATAGCTTTTTCTCCCCTTTTTGATTTATTGGCCTTTAAATTGTACTAATGAACTAGACTTTAATTGGTGAGCCCCGTTATATTTGATTGCACATGCATACACACATGCCAGAAATCGGTGAGCAAGCAAGCACACACACACACACACACACACACACACACACACACACAACTACATGTAAGTAAACATTACACATTCATAAAAAGCCATAGCTACATGATTTACACAGGGCTGATCGAATTGAATATTATCAGGAAGCATCTCTAGTTCTTTCCTGAAACATGATTATTTCTATTTCACTGAGGATGTCCTCAAATTCTATCTAGAGCTTCTACATGGGCGAGAAACTTCAGAATCATGAATTTCTTTTCATTTTGAAAGTGAGTGAACTCTTAGACTCATATTTATTTCAGAGACACAACTGCAGCATACAAACTTGAGGCAGCAGAATTGCAGAAGAGGGTTCACCGCTTGCAGTCACAGCTGGATGTGATAACAGGTCAAGCTTCTGCTTTAATTCAAGGCAGGAGGGCAAGAAGTGCTGCTGCCTCATCTGCAAGCGAACAATTGCTTTTAGTGGAAGAAAAACTTGCAACTAGGAACCTGGAGGTAAGAAGAGAAATACGATTCAGCACACTATTTCTCTTTACCGATTGTGGGTGTGGTATTTATAACCTTGTTTATTTTTCATGTCGAGAGTATTGTAGGTATGCATTTTTTTCAGGGCCGCCCTCTCCATGTACCGGTGCTGCAAGTCTGCTGAGTGGATAGATACCTTTCCTTGCTCTCATCATTCTAGTTATCGCTTTTGTTAAGGAGGGCTCTGATTTGCTTTACTAGGAGGTCATCCTTGCATCTAGGAGTGTAGATATTGGAGTGGCAGTTACATTATGCCTTGATGTTTCTTCACTTCCCAGGTGAATTCTGTGCTGGAAAAGATATCATCATCTGCGCAAGAGCTTGCTCATTATCATTCTGGTGAAGGTAATTTGTGGTTTAGCTCTTAAGTAATAGATATGTATAGAGTAAAGTTTTGAAATTCATTATGTGCATTTAAAGAAAATTTTATATTCTACCTCTGTCAAAGTGTACTGTGATAATCTGGAAGATAGAAAGGCAAGGGATGCCATTTGAAGTTGAACCATATATTAAGTGCGAGTGTGGAGGGTCCTGAACAAAACAATCTATGCATGACAGTAGGATCCTTCAACTCAAGGAGTAAATGAACATGGGATTCAAGCAGGAGGCATAAAATGCAGTCAAGAAGAGGTAGGAAGAAAACAGGAGCAAGCAGCATAAAGTGGTTTTGTGCATTTCCAGTATCTTGCACCTCTTGTGAGAGCACTGAAAGATATGGAATATACCATATGATACCATGAACATTGTGCCATATATAAGGGGGTTTAGAGTGAGTACAGAATCTATTGTGATGTTAATAGGCATCTTATTAAGCATATTTTGTCATAACTCTGCAAGCGTATGTTTTCTCAAAAGAGAAAAAGAAAACATTTCATACAAAAACAGAAAGTGTTCATAGACTGGTGAGTTTTGTTGAGATTCTTTGGGGAGGGTATGCCATCAACACCATGCAGAGGGCTTACTGGGCTGTTCATCAGGTGTTCTATCTAGGAAAAGGCTTCTTCAATGTCCTGCTATCTGATCAACATGGGTATTCAAACTGTTGGTTAAGGCTCCACTGTTATTCTTTAAACGCTTTATCCATGTCCTACATTGCAACCCGTGTTTTGATGTCAATAGGGGGCTTGTTAATGCTTGCCCAATATGGGTGGAATTTGTAGATTTCCCCTTATGGATATGGCCCTCTCTTAGAGAGCTGGCAAAGTTGTTAGGCAAGCCTCTGCTTGTTCCTTCTATCTTTGGGGAAAGGGTCTAATAAGGTATGTTTAGCCTGGGATGTCAAGCTGCCTACACTTAAAGAAATTTGGGCACTTTGCTAGGAGTTGCCCAGCTTTCAAAGAAGAGAGGGATAGTGGGTTAAGAAAGATTAAGGGTTAATCAACTAGGGTGGGAGGGATGGGACAGATGGGGTACCTCTCAAGATCTGATGCTCATGGTATGGTGAAAGAAAAGGGTGGGGTGGAGGTTTGAAGTCTAAGGGAAAGCAGGGGCATGTAGGGGAAACTGAAGGTACGGGGGATCAGGATACTTTGGATGCTAAAAGTTCCAAGGACGATGCTGCAGTTCATGGAGGGAACAAATCTGATGGTTCTGAAGGTGGAAATAAAGGAAAGAAGCTGATAGAGTTGATGTTGGGATGGGGAAGAAAAATGTGGGGCCAGATGAGGTGGCCCCTAGAAGCTCAGTCGATGTTGCGGTGGGAAAATAAAGTGCGGGGGCAGATAATGTGCCCCCTAGAAGCTCAAAGGATGACAAATGGCTACAAGTTTCTGACAGGAAAGATTTCCGGACTAGGACATCTTTTTCCCCTCTATGTTCTCTAGTGTATTTAGATTATATGTAAGGGGTTTTGAATAACGAGGACAATGACCCTTCCTCATTACAAGTTCTCTTTTTTCAACCCAAGAGCTATGAGGGAAGAAGGTTATAGTGAGGGGAGGGATAGAAAAGTGGAGGGTAGGGAGGCGAAGGATGTTGAGATGTTGAAGATGCTGGGTAGCGACAAATCCCCAGGGTGGGATGGCTTAACAATGGAATTTTTCTTGGAATATCTGGAAGATTTGAAGCGGTGAGTAGCCCTTATTGGGAACAAGACACTCACACCATATCAATAAGCCCTGGTGTCCCATAGCACCAAGACTTGCCCCGAGGTGCCGATAGCAAAATGTTTGCAGCACTATGGAATGGCAGGAATGGGTTAGCACTCTTATAGCCCAGCATCATAGCACAAGGCGACCACAATCCACTCCACTCATAAACCTCACTTATATACCTTTTTTCCAATAAAAGCTACACTTACGGAACTCACTTATTTTCATTAGGATAAGGCACATGCATTTATAAAAGGTTTAAAGTAGGCATAAGTTAGCATGAGACGAGAAAAAAGCTACAGGCGTTTTGGACATACTGGGGTGGAGAGTTTATATTAACAGATGAATTTAATACTCATACTTCACAACAAAATTGTGTTACTAAATGCAAGAACCACACACTTGAAGACTTGGGGAATCAATACTTGCAACTAGCAACTGTGTAACTTGCGGCAGTGCCTGGGGGACTAGGGCCTTTGACACACTTGTTGATACCATCAAAGCATATTAAAACATTTAAACATGGCAACAGCCGTAACACATATCCATCATGACTTTGCATAAAACATAAAAGCTGGACAAAACATCCACAAATGCTGAAAATGGAGCTTGCACATGTGACACCGCATAGAAGCCGGAATGAGCCCCCCCCCCCCCCCCCCCCCCCCCCCCCCCCGCGCTCGGAGTATTTTATTACCCAAGGAGAAAATATTATGTACAAGCTTTGAGGGCCTTACTCTCCCCACGGCAGATACCGGATTATCCATATACAAATGTGATAACACAGCCCAACACAAGGCAACCATAAAATTCAGCCGTCACATAGCTATAGAAATGCTGAGTCAACAATATAAACCATATACCTCCGTGTGGGTACTGATTCTTGCCCACAAACCACGGGTCTTCATGCAATAGAGTTGGTACACCAAGTACAACTCTCCATTCAGCAAGTATAAGTACAATGGTTGGTACAGTTGGTACAACGAGTACAATGGCTGGTACAGTGGTTGGTACAACCAGTACAGTGGCTGGTACATCAAGTACATTGGTTGGTACAGTAGGTACATCAAGTACAAGGGCTGGTACAGCCAATACAGTGGTAGGTACAGTAGGTACAAGTACAAGGGTTGGTACAACAAGTACAATGGCTAGAAATCATAATAAAATGATTAAATACCCTTGCCTTCAGTATTTCTTCGCGATGGAAGCCTCCAAAACAGTCCCCAACAGTCGGTATTCTTCACGGGAAGCCTTCAAGAGAGAAAGAGAGAGAAAGAGAGTAGCCATCATTAGGGCAGCCTTTAACGGTGGTAGAGGCTAGTGTGCAGCAAGAGAGCCTCCTTTAATGAAGAGAGAGGGCTCCAATTTATAGATTTGGGGCTCCCATGAGCTAAAATGGCAAGAGAAGGCTATAATGTCAAGTGGAGAGCCTCACAATAGCTGGAGTGACAAGTGTCAGGCCACTTGTCTAAATTTGATTCACTTTCTGACAAGTGTGAGGCCACTTGTCTCACTTTTATCCACTCTCTTGCTTCATGTCCCAATCTAAGAGATGGGTCCTTCCATAAACTTTATCTCTAAAAATATCCCAACTAGTAGCCCATTTGTCGTAGGTACTTTGGCAACTCTTGGTATTCACTCAATTCCAAATGTAATGATGCGAACAGAATTTCCATCGGAGGCCAAAAATAGCAACTCTCCTAAATTTTAGGAGTGTGATTCTTTGTATTGTAGGATAATCCCCCATTCCCAAAGCTTGTACTTTCCAAATATTTAGACATCCTAGAGTCCACCAGACCCTGTCATACTGGGAAATGTCGAGGCTGGTGACAAACTGTCACCGGATTGAGTCATCCTCGGTCCCATGTTTCCACCTAATGTTATGTTTAGGAATCAACTGACGTAATGCCATCCTCGCCCCCTTGATCCTCCTTGAGTCTACTCACATGGAAAACTAGTTGAACTCGCACCTGGGGGAGGCAATTCAAGTTTATAAGCAACCTTATCGACCCTTTCCAGGATCTTGGAAGGTCCAAAGTACCTAGGGGATAATTTCGGATACTTCCTTGTCTTCAAAGTCTCATAACTGTTGGCTCCTTTCCAATACACAGGCATTTCCTTGGACCAAACGCTCTTCAAAGACTCCTTATGATCAACATAAAACCATGCCGTATCCTAAGCACTCGTAATAGTCTTCTTAGGATGCGTAGGCATCTTTTGCATATTGAGCAAAAAATTTCTAGTTGCATCTAGTTTCAAACCCTTAAGTCCATTTGGGCTCATACACATACAGAAGCAGTGTACTCGTATGCTTTAGGGATGTACCTTTTCCAATCAAATAGTCTCTGGGAGACGTATGCACGATGCATACCCTCCACAGACTGAGGATGATCAGAGGAACTCATACTTAGTTTGGTCTCCAATTTCTTGAAAATTAACTCCCAAAAATGTGGAGTAAACCCTATCACTTCGGAAGGCAACCCATAAAGTCTAAGAAGTCTCAACAAACTGTTCCGCCAAAGAACCTATAAAATATTGATCAAGAGCAAAAGGATAAGCAATGACTTCACGAGCTTCAAATTAAACAGGTGTATTCGAAACTGGCTGTTTATATATCTCTCTTTTGCAATTCCATACTTCAATTTTTCCCTTGGAGAGCATATTTGCATTGCACTTGACTGGTTTGCCTGTCTCTTAGTAGCTTCCAATATGAATACTAATGCTAGCATCTTTTCTTTTAAATCGTCCCACTCTTTCTATTCTGAATCTAAAGATAAAGTATGCCAAAGGAGTATGCCAAGTACTCCATTTTACATTTATTAAAATTTAAACCATCTTTTCTTTTAAATCGTCCCACTCTTTCTATTCTGAATCTAAAGATAAAGTATGCCAAAGGAGTATGCCAAGTACTCCATTTTACATTTATTAAAATTTAAACCATCTTTAGCTATATTCTAGCTCTCTAGGTAATGTGCGAGTGAAAAAGATGGTTGTTACAATATAGAAAAACAGTGCTCATGTGTTTTACGTGAAGTTCTCAATAGAGAAGTGGTGACTCAAGCATAAGCCAGGACTCTATGAATGGACACGAGTAAAGACAAGGGGAAGAGCAACATGCATTAGAGGATTTTTAGATTTTGAAGAGGACACCTTGATAGAGCCTCTCCATTTCGGAACACCAATTGCTATGTACATAACTCTAATCCTCCGGATTAGGTCCCAATCTGGGTAGGGTTGGGGAGCCTTGAGATCAGGGAGAAGGTTGCAAGTAGGTTACAGGTGGCCAGGGTTCATTATTATTGGTATTCCATGGTTATTGGCTATTTATGGTAGGATGTTATTTATAGCGGTAGCAATCACTATTTAAGTGACTTGTGGGTTACTGAGCAATAATGAGGATATACCATTATTCTTGATAGTTAGTGTTACTTTTGCCATGGACATGGCGGTTCACAAGAAGTCTTGCCAAGGGTTAGGACAAGATCCCGGGGTATGAGACGTTAGGGCTTGCTGGCTTGGCGTGTGGGGAGTGTAACGTTAGCCCGTGGCTCGGGGGAGAATTCGGACGGAATCTACAGCTGGGAGGTGAGTTTGTACGCACCGTTCTATGTTGTTCTAATCTTGTGTGTTTAGCTTGTGTATTAGGTGATCCTTCTGGAGGGAGCTTATAGTTGGTATCAGAGCCTGCCTGATCATGGAAGCGGAAAACTACAAGGTTTGCTTTTCTTGCATGTGTGGCCAAGGTTGCCCTATCCAGGTATCTCTTGGTCACCAAATCTGTGTTTAGATCTTGCAAAGAAGTAGCTTTTCTTGGTTTTTCTGGCAAGATAGGATGCATGTGGATTCTGAGAAAGAGATGGAAGAGTGAGAAGGATGTGTAGATGTGCAAGAAGGGAAAACTGTCCAGAAATCCCTAGGTGTACAAACCCTAAAATCCCTTTCCTTTTGGTTGCTGGAAGCCACGCCAGATGCCATTGTTTCCTTGCTGGGCTGGTACGTATGGTGTGCAGTCATAGGAGGTAAGGCCTAGGCAGATAACATGGCAGGTACATGGGTGCACAGGCCAGCCAGGCTGTACAGCCAGCCAGGTTGTACAGCAGCTGTTGTCCATATAGGGGCTTGGCTGGCTGTACAAGTGCCTGGATAGCTTTTTTGCAGCGGAGAAGCAAGGCAATAGTGGTGGCAGCAGGGCAGCAGGCGAAGTGGAGGGGGGTGCATGCAAGGCAGCCAGCAGAGAAAAAAAGTAGGGGCAGTTGTATGCAGAAATTAGGGGTACTTTTTTTTAAAGAAAAAGCATTTTGCTATTTTTGATATGAAAAAGCATAGACGGCTGTTTTTTTTAAAATAAAAAAAACGTGGATTGGGGGGCTATTTTTTCCTATCCCCAGTCTATTATGCTCGGGGCATGATGAAACTTTTTGGACATGGTCTGTCTGTCGGAGCTTTAATGGAAAGCTATCTTCTGAATAGAAACCCTTATAGAGAGCTTTCATGGATAGCTTTCCATTAAAGCTCTCTATTAGTTTTCTATGTAGGAGCTAGGGTTAGGGTTAAGCTTTAAGAGGGGAATAACTTACAAGAAAGGGGAAAAAGAAGCTTTCATGGAAAGCTAGTTTGCATAGGAGAGAGAGATGGAGATGGAGATGAAGTTTTCATGGAAAGCTTGTATGCATAGGAGAGTTAAAGTTTTGTTCAATTTTCTTGACGATGATATTCCATGGATACTTGTAATCATCTTTTGTCTCATAGGCCCATCGGTCCCTTTGTAAGACGTAAATATTTCTTTGTTTCTTTCTTTCTTTCTATTGCACAGAGCACCGGTTGGTAGCTGCCCACACTGAGCTGCATGGCTTGGTTGGGTGGTTGGTTTGGCAGCCTGGCTGACCTAGCTGCCCAGGTTGCGCTGCCTGGTTGCAGCTCCAACGCAGCCACCTGGGATAGCTGGTATAGGCTTCCGTAAGGCTGGCCACCCTAGGCTTCATGCCGTGCTAACCCTAGCCACCTACAGCCTCTGTTGGGTACTCGCTATTGCAGTCATACGCACACATCAAAAACAGCAGTGATCCACTTCTTGAACCCTCTCCGACACACGCTTGCATGTGCAGCAATCCTTGACGCCAAGAAAAACATTCTATAGAGCATCGATTTGATAGAAAGAGAAACAATGAGAGGAATACGTGGGAAATCTCACATCTACGATGCCTAGACACGCATGCCTCTTCAGCCTCTACGAGTTGCTCTGATACTGACTGTAAAGTCCTTCCCTTTATCTCCCTAAACACAGTTGAAAACCAAGGTTAGTCCTTAACCAATCATTACGTAACAAGCTAGCTCACCTCCCAACTGCGATGATCTCCCCCGAGCCAAGGCTAGGGCTTCTTGCACAATCCCATAGGCCCGTGTCTAACTCTGGCGTCCCTTACCACCGAAGCCAGCCCATAGGTCTTGGACACACCAACCTACGTACTTGCCATGAGCATGTCTGCGCTCCTAGTCCAAGCCAGACTATTAGTGGTGCATCTGCATAACTATATCCCATAATAACCCAAGCTCTCACTTATAGAGTGATAACAACACCAAAAATAGCTAACTCGCTATAAATGGCCATTAAGCTTATAAAAAGAAATTATCAAATTATTTTGGAAAATTAGAAACTAATTTTTGTTAGTGATTATGGGAAAAGTGAAATTTTTTGTCTGCTATAAGTGACCGTTCAGACCTAGGGATGTCCAGATTGTAATTTTAATGCTTCAAGTGTGTTGATAAGAACCACCTAGCTCGTGAATTTGAGAGACCCTTGACTTCGCCTCCCTCTTCTACCTCAAATCGTCGTCTGGTCTCTTCAGTTGACTCTCGCGCCAACTCTCTGAACAATCGATCTAGTGGGAGTGTAGCTCATGCTGTCACTCTTGAAGATCAAGAAGACGAAGAGGCCCGTGTTCATGCAGCTAGCTGTAGAGTCTCGAGGGTGCAATAGGCATTCATCTGTCATCGAGATTCTGGCAACCCTCAAAGGTATAAGTTTTTGCCTTTTGATTGATTGAGGTAGATCACATTCATTCATCTCTCCTCAATGTCTGAAGATGCTTGGTATTAAGGCCAAGGACACTAAGAAATCATTGAAGGTAGAAATGGCCAGTGGTCGCCTAGAGTTCTCTAATTTCGAGACAGATGATATTTCATTTCTTCTAGATGGCCACCCGACCTCGCAAGCTTTCAAAGTTATTCCTTTGAGAATCTTTCATGGTATTTTGGATATGGATTGGCTTAAAAGAAATGATGCTGACATTCATTGTAAATCTAGACATGTGTCTTTCCTTGATGCATCATCCAACAAAGTACAAGGAAACGGGGTCCATGGTAAGGCTAGATTGCATGTGGTAAAATTTACTCGTTTCAAAGGTCTTTGGAAAGGATTAGCCCTGTATGCTGTAAATTCATAAAGCTAAAGAAAAACCCTCGGAATGGGAGCCACAAAGGCTTAGTGAATATGTAGACCTATTCCTAGAAGAGCTTACAGTGTTATTGCTTTGTTGGGAAGTTGCCAGAAGGCTTATAAGATGTTAGTCCTAGAGGTAACTTTCTCAATTAATTAATCAAGGGTTTATCCAACCTAGTGTATCACCTAGTGAGCACCCATTCTCTTCCAGAAGAAAAGAGATGGCATCTTAAGACTTTGTGTAGATTACCAAGGTCTTAACCAATGCATCATCAAAAATAAATATCCTATTCTTCACATCGATGAGCTTTTTGATAGGTTGCATGGTGCTAAGTAAATATCCTATTCTTCACATCAAAAATAAATATCCTATTCTTCACAAAAATAGATTTGAAATCCAGATACTATCAAAGCAGGATTTGAAAGCTGGATATTCAAAAAATTGCTTTCAATTCCCGTTATGGTCGTTGTGAATTCAAGGTGATGCCTTTTGGGTTAACTAACAAATTGCTGTCTAACAACTTTCGAGAGCAGTTGGATGAATTCGTGCTCGTGTTCTTTGATGATATCTTGGTGTATTCAAAGGATGAGCAAGAACATGAAATGCATGTGAGGAGGTTCTGGATACTTTAAGGCAGCACAAGTTGTATGCGAGAAAGAGCGAATGTACTAGTCATGTAGTTTCGAAGGAAGGGTTCACTCCAGATCCTGCTAAGGTCGAGGTTGGGGTTAATTGGCCTACTTCCAAGTCAATTAGCGATATTTGAAGCTTCATGGGTTTAACACGATGGTGTCGAATTTTTGTAAAGGATTATGCTAAGATAGCTGCACCGCTTACTTCTTAGCTCAAGAAGGAGCTACCCTCTGAGTGGTCACTTGAATGCCAAAGTAGCTTTGAGAAGCTTAAAGTGGCACTTGCATGTCAACCTGTGTTAAAGCTTCCTGACTTCAATGAACTATTTGAGGTGGTGACTGATACTAGTGGTATTGCCATTGGTGCTGTCTTGACGTAGAAAGGGCATCCTGTATCCTATGAATCTCGAAAGTTTCATCTGCATGAGGTGAATTATCCTACCCATGATTTAGAGCAAGCTTGAAGTGGATCTTCTCTCAGCTTGCTCTTAATATGAGGTAGAGGAGATGGATCGAACTACTTCAAGAGTTTGATTTTGAGATTAAATTTTGTCCTAGGAAGGAAAATGTGCTAGCTGATGCTCTCAGTCGTCAAAGTTTTTCTATGGCTGTCTCAATGCCCTCTAGTCCTCTTCCAGAACAAATTAAGGGTCTTCTTAATCCAGGTCCTCTTAGTAATTGCACCCTCGGATGCTGGGGAGCTCTATTTCTCTATAGTAATTTCATGCATATTACTCTATACGTGTGAGCTGATCTACTCATTGGTCTATGTATGTGTACAGTTCTATGTATTTCTCTAAACATAAAGCTCTATGCATACAATATAGAGCTGTGCATGTATACATAGAGCCTTGTAGCTCTATGTATGCATGCCTAATAGCTCTACGTATGATTTTCTCTATGCTTCATGCGTTGCTCTACAAGGCTCTATGTATTCATAGAGCTCATGCATAAAGTTGTATGCATAGAGCAACACATAAAGCAATGCATAGAGCCATACATAGAGCTTCGCATGCATACATAGATCCTTGTAGCTCTATTATGCATGCATACATAGAGCCACAAGGCTCTATGTATGCATAGATCGCATGCATAAAGCTCCATGCGTAGAAGAATACATATTAAAGCAATGCATAGAGCCACACATAGGGCTATATATACATAGCTTTGTGTATGGCTCTCTACATTTCTCTATGCGTTGCTTTATGTGTTGCTCTATGCATAGAGCTTTGAGCATGAGCTCTATGCATACATAGAGCCTTGTAGCTCCATGTATGCATGCATACAAGGCTCTATGTATGCTTGCATTACCATACATAGAGCTATGTATGCATGCATACATGGTGCTACAAAGCTCTATGTATACTTGCATAGCTCTATGTATACATACATAGAGCTCATGCATAAAGCGCTATGCATAGAGCAATGCATAGAGGAGCTATACATGTATACAGCCCCCACTCATACACAACTCACGAGTTTTTTCCACATGCTTGGAAGGACAACAATAACAAACTTGAAGATTTCCCATCCACCAATGTGGACTTTTACCCAATGGACAAGGCAAATGCATCATATAGAGGCACTGCTTTACCCAGTGGACAACCACCAAGGTACTTTTGCACTTCCAAATGCAATTTCAAGAACTGTACTCTACAATACTCTTCCCCAAGAAATAAAATTTGTGTTTGAAACCCAAACACACATATGGGTTTGCAAACTAATTATTTCAACAATTTAAACTAATTTACACACCCAAATGCAACCGTCCCATTTCTGGTTACAGAGGTATTTGTGTAGAAATGGTTTTTTTTTCCTCTCTAAACCTTACAAAATCCAATTTTATTGATTTACTACACATGCTAATGCAAATTGATTCAAATAAATCTACAAAAGAATGTGCACAACAAATTTACACTAATTGTGCATAATTAACATTAATCCAAATGCAAGCTATCTTATGCATTAACTTAATTAAAATCAATGCTCTGACATCAAACACCCCAAGTAAGAATCCACATACCTTTATCCGCCCAAGATTGACAACTCACATTTGAGAGCCCAAGAAGTGCACCCATAGCACTGCGACACTTAACAGGAAGTAATGTAACTATAGACAAACTAGAGAAACGAATAGGGGTTGAGCTAGCACTCGCCACCTAACCATAGGCTCCTGATGGGAGAAGGAACCTGTAATTAGGGTTTAGAGTTCATTCATGGGAGACATACACAGAGAAGCAAGGGAGAGAGAGAGAGTGAGTTGTGGGGATAAGTCAACTCATGAAAAGCATGAGTGTGTGACTCCCCTATCACACATGTATATTGCACTAGTACACATAGTGCACTTAGTACATTAAAAGTACTAAGTGTACTATGTACTATAACTTATGGGCTTGTACACACTATAAGGGTGGGCATAACGCCTTTACCCCAACAACCTCCCACTTAAAGGCAAAGTGCCCTTAAGTAAAGGAAAAGAAAAAAATCAGCATGTACATGATAATATACAAGGCCATATCAAGGCTGAAAATGGCCTCATCCAATGCCCATCAAGTGTCTGCAATGAGCAAACCGCTCCGGAGGCAAACTCTTCGTCAACAGATCAGCCGGGTTGTCATCCGTGTGAATCTTAACAAGCTGAATTTGCTTGTTCTCTATCACCTCTCTGATGAAGTGATACTTCACATCCACATGCTTCGTCTTTGCATGAAAGACAGGGTTCTTTGCCAACTGGATGGCACTCTGACTGTCACAATGCAACAATGGAATATCCCCTGTATAACCCAAATCAACCACTAACCGAGATAGCCATAATGCCTCCTTGCAAGCCTCTGTGGCTGCAATATACTCGGCCTCTGTAGTAGATAAGGCTGTGCACTTCTGCATCCTGGATATCCATGACACAGCACCTCCTGTGAATGTAAATACATAACCGGTAGTAGACTTCCGGTTATCTGGATGACCGGCATAATCCGAATCCGTGTAACCATGCACTAATGCATCCTGTTTGCCAAAGCAAATGCACAAATCCTGTGTGCCCTTCAGGTATCTCATGACACCTTTCACTGCTTCCCAATGCTTCTTGCCAGGGTTGGCCATGTATCTAGAAACCACTCCCACTGCAAATGCAATGTCCGGCCTAGTAGCAACCATGGCATACATGAGACTGCCACAAGCTGAAGCATACGGAATCTTGGCCATATCAGCCCTATCACTATCCGACTGTGGGCTGTCCATAGCACTGAGTTTCACATATGGAGGCAAAGGAGTACTAGCTTTCTTCCCCCCATCCATATTGAACCTCTGCAAGACTTTGCCAATGTATTCCTTCTGAGACAAATACAACACATGCTGATTTCTGTCCCGAAGTATCCGCATACCCAAGATGTGATTTGCATCACCCAAATCCTTCATATCAAAGGTTTGATGCAGCCTCTGCTTCAAGGCATCTATCTCTTTACGAGATTTCCCGGCAATCAACATATCATCAACATACAAAATGAGAATCAAGAGACTGCCATCCAAAGCTTTCTTGGTGTACAAGCAGTGATCTATGTCACTTCTCCTGAATTTCTGTGATTTCATGAATGTATCAAATTTATGATACCATTCTCTTGGTGCCTGTTTGAGCCCATAAAGACTCTTTTTCAGCTTGCATACAAGCTTCTCCTTTCCACTTACTGCATAACCCTCTGGTTGCTGCATATATATCTCCTCATGGAGATCACCGTGAAGAAAAGCAGTCTTCACATCCATCTGAATCAAGTCCAGATCATCATGCGCAACCAAAGCCAATACAGCTCTAAGTGTGGTCATTTTGACCACTGGAGAGAAGATCTCATCAAAGTCCACACCATATTCCTGCTTGAAGCCCTTAGCCACTAACCTGGCTTTGTATCTTGGCTTTGCATCTGGTGCAACTTTGAGCCTGTATACCCACTTGCATGGCAAAACCTTCTTGCCTGCAGGCAAAGACACCAATTTCCAAGTTCCATTTTTATGCAGAGAATCCATCTCTGACTTCATGGCACGCTCCCATAGAGCCTTGTCTGCCCTCTGTAAAGCCTCTTTATAACATGAGGGCTCTCCACAGTCAGTAAGCATCAAATAGTCAACCCCTGGAACAAACCTGTCAGGGACTCTGGAGGGTCTAGTGGACCTCCGTACCCAATGACCATCATTTGCAGGTTGCTGTCCAGCCTGCATATCACCCATTGGTGGCTCCTGTTCCATGCCATAAGGCTGAAAAATCATGCCCGGTATCTCCTCTAACTGTGGTATATCCATAGGGATATCTTCTGCCATCTCTGGCTGTCCATTTGGACCATTTTCAGCACCATTTAAGGGCTGGTTTTCCTGCTGTAATGGCTGATTTACAGCCCTTTGTTGTTGTCCATGATGTCCATCATCATCAAAGATGACTCTGCTAGGCTCCTGTTGCCTTGCAGGCTCCTTATACATGCATGTTTCATCAAAAATGACATCATTGCTGCGTATGATCTTTCTATTTATGGGATCCCAAAGTCTATACCCCATTTCACCTCTGTCACCATATCCTAGGAATATGCATTTATGAGACTTAGGATCAAGTTTGGTGCGCATTTCCCTGCGTATGTGCACGTACGCAACGCAACCAAACACTCTCAAGTGCTTGTATGACGGAGGCTTCCCTGTCCATACTTCTTCTGGCACTTTCCCACCAAGCCTCGTGTTAGGTGACCTGTTTATAAGGTGAACGGCTGTCATAACAGCTTCAGCCCAAAAACCATGAGGTAATGCAGCATGTGACAACATAGAACGGACCTTCTCCTGAATGGTCCTGTTCATCCTCTCTGCTGTCCCGTTTTGTGGAGGATCATAAGGAGTAGAGAGCTCCCTCTTGATGCCTTTAGCATCACAAAAGTCCTGAAACTGTTTGGACATATACTCTCCACCATTGTCGGAACGCAAAGCTTTCAGTGTTTTGCCAGTTTGATTCTCAACATGAGCAACAAACTTCTGAAACACTGAGAATGTATCACTCTTCAAACGAAGAGGATAAACCCACACCTTGCGTGTGGCATCATCAATAAAAGACACAAAGTATTTTGCCCCTCCCAAAGAAAGCTGAGGCATCTCACATACATCTGTATGCACAAGCTCTAACTGAGCATCTTTCTGTCCAAGAGCTTTCTTGTGGGGGCACTGTAGTTGCCTACCATATATACAATGCTCACAAAACTGAAAACTTGAAAACTTTAGAGAAGGCAAGTAACCCAAACGAGACAATTGCTCCATTCCTTTGACACTCATGTGTCCCAACCGGCTATGCCACATAGAAATTTCCGGCAGCTCGGTTGCATTTACATTAGCATGGTGACAAACACCTGCATGCATGAAATAAAGAGTGTCCACCTTAGAGCCTCTGGCAACAACCAGTGAGCCCTTACTAATCTTCCACTTTCCACTACCAAATGTGGTAACATAATCAGCATCATCAAGCTGTCCAGTAGAAAGCAGATTCTTCTTGATCTCAGGCACATGCCTGACATCATGGAGCATAAGCTGTGAGCCATCTGAAAATACAAGCCTCACATCACCTCTGCCAAGAATTTTGCATGCATGGTTATCACCCAAATAAACCACTCCTTCATTGCCAGCAGTATACCTGACAAACAAGTCTCTGCAACCTGTGACATGAAAGGAGGCACCTGAATCAATGATCCATGAGTGCATACCATGACCACCTGTAAGAAGTGAATGGGCATCAAGTGAAGACGTAAAGAGGACCTCATCCTCACTGCCACCTGCATGTGACACATTGATTTCTTCGATCTTGACTCCACTTTTGCCCTTTGGCTTTACATCTTTGGCTTCATCCTTCTCTTTTTCTTTGCCTTTTCCCTTTTCTTTCTGATCATTTTTCCATTTGTAGCATTGCTTTTTAATGTGTCCCTTCTTGCCACAATAATGGCATTCCAAATCCTTTTTGGAGCGAGACTTGCTCCTTCCCCTTTCTTGGCTTTTTCCCCTTTGTTGGGATCTCCCACGTGCATTCATTGCATTGGACTTTCCAACAGAGTTGTTCTTCCTGTTCATCTCTTCTTGAAGAAGAGCACCCTCAACATCTGCATATGACAGCATAGCATTCGAATTGCTAGTGGCTGTCCTGAATGTGTCCCAACTCTCTGGCAAAGTGCATAACAAAAAAGTGGCTTTGAACTCATCGTCCATTGCCAACTTTTGATTGATGACCTGGCTGACAATACCATTAAACTCATTGAGATGGGCTGTCATAGATGCCCCTTCCTTCATCTGAAGGCCTATGAGTTTCTTCAACCAATACCCTTTGCTTGAGGCACTTTGTTGGGCATACAAGTCCTGCAATCTCTGCCACATTCCCCAAGCTGTCTTCTCTTCACGAATGCTGAAAAGTAATGAGTCTGACACAGACAACATGATAGTAGATCTTGCCAGCTCATCCATATCTTCCCACTCTTCAGCTGTAAGAGAAGCGGGCATCACACCCCTTTCTTTGATAGGCTTGTGCTGCTTTTTCTGGAGCAACACATTGTAGCACTGGGTTTGCCAAATGTCATAGTTATGCGAGCCTTCAAGCTTCTTGATGTGAAGCAATGAAGAGCTCTCACCTGTGGTTGCCATAGCAAAATGCAACCTGTAATGCCTGACTCCCTGCAAATGTGCAAACACTGCACCCAAGATGTGCAAACACTGCACCCAAAGCACACAAAGTGCTTACAAATGTTCTCCCAAGCTTTATCTCCCACTGCGGAAGCAAGAATGCAACTTTTCTCCCACTTTTTGTGATGAAAACACCAAAATCTGGTTGCTGCAGATTTTGGACAGCACCTTGAATGTGCTCTTTTGCCCTTCCAAAGTACTGTACAGCAGTACTAAGCGCTCACCAATGATGTACCAAACCTGTACCGGCAATTTCAGCAGCTGAATTTGAACCTTTTGATCACTCAAAACAGTGTACAGCCATGCCAAAACATGCACAAAGCTGTGCCAAATTTGTACCAGCAGGTACAGTAGCAATAAATGCTCTCCTGGCTGTCCAAATGAGTGAAAATCAGATTTTTACAGTCACGAACACTGCATAAAACAGTCCCGAACAGAAATTGGGCAAAAGCCCCTTGACTGCAAGCTGATTTTTTGAGGATTCAAGGCATAAATGTCTTGCCTGCTGCTTTGCCAAGCTCAACAAGCATACAAACTTGAAAAGCCCCTTGATTTGAGATCAATTTCTGATCATGCATGGTACATTGGCGCACATGAAGGCATCCAGAGTGTTCACGATGCTTCCCCCTGGCCTCATATACATCAAATACATGAAAGCCCCTTGATTTACAGGCACATTGAGTGCTTGTAAGGCATCAGCACATTAACCACAGCATCAAATGCGATTGCTTGCATGCAAATCAACCAAATTGGCACAAAAGCCCCTTGATTTGCACTGCAATTTGCTGCAATTTTGCCCAAATGTGCAATTTTTCACATCATACAGCATGTATGAGTGCTTAATTGCACAATTACATCAAAAGCCCCAAATTCCGACATCCAATTTCCTGCAAATTGATCCTGATTTGACCAATTTCCTGCAAATTTATCCTGATTGTGACCAATGTCACCCAATTTTGCCAATTTTGCTCAAAAATTGAGCAATTGGGCACCTGTACCTGCTCAATTGATTGATTTGACAAGGAAAATCCAAAATTGAAGCAAAATACCTTTGATTTAATCCAATTTGCAGGCTGAATTTTTGTTGCAGGTGAGAAGGGGGGCACTTTTGCTGCAGATTTGATGGCTGCTCTTTTGGTTTTGCAGGTTGCAGGCAGGCGCACGAAAAGCAACGGGCTGAAGAAGCCACGCTCACCGCACCAGGAGTTTGCTCTCACTGAAGCTGGCGGCTATAGAGGCTGGCTCGTAGGCGTTAGTCTTCGCTCCACGCTGAAGGACCTTCGCCTATCCGCATGCGTGGTGGCCAGCGCTACACGCTCAGTTGCCTTCGCTTGATGGTTCGCAGCCAGTTACGCCTGGTACGCCTGCGTAGCTTAGCTTCGAGCTACAGCAGTACCTCCTGTTTCGGCTCACCTGCCTGCGCTTCACACCTGCCCGTGGTGTCTTTTACACACCCGCTTACGAGCTCGTCGCCTCCAGCTTACTTGTATACGCCGTGTAGTGCTACACACTTTGTGGCTGCTGTAGGCGCCTGGCTACGCCTGAGTATGGAAAAAGGCCTACGACTGTCTAGCAATCGCCTTCTTCTCCACCTGCGCCTGGGAGAGCAGCACTGCTTAAGACAAGTGATGGGGTACGACAGCAGAGAGATTCAAATGGGCACCAGCTCTGATACCAGTTGATGGGGAGAAACCTGTAATTAGGGTTTAGAGTTCATTCATGGGAGACATACACAGAGAAGCAAGGGAGAGAGAGAGAGTGAGTTGTGGGGATAAGTCAACTCATGAAAAGCATGAGTGTGTGACTCCCCTATCACACATGTATATTGCACTAGTACACATAGTGCACTTAGTACATTAAAAGTACTAAGTGTACTATGTACTATAACTTATGGGCTTGTACACACTATAAGGGTGGGCATAACGCCTTTACCCCAACAGCTCCAAACCGAATACAACGGGAAGCCACCCATTAAGCTAGACACCGGCACAACCCTGGCAAGTCCGCACCCAAAGGCATGTGTGTCTCATACCACACATGCCCAGCCCTACAACTGTCTTATTGGCACGGGTAACCACTAGCTGGGACCCTTGCGATGCCCTAATCCCAAGGTAAAGCTCCCACACTGGAACTGGCTACCGATGAGCCATAATCCCAACTTTATAGCCTCAATGACAAGTTCCCATTGCTATAAGAACTGTCCGACGTGCCTCTAACACTAGCCTGTTTATGCCCACACAACATGGGACACAACACTTATAGCAACGAGTTGGAGACTACGCGAGTATGAGTTCCTTTGATCGTTGTTAGTCTGGTGGGCAAATAGAGAGGGTGAATTAGGGTTTAGAGGATTCGCTTAGTATATATGTCCCGAAGAGACCATCAGATTGGGAGAAGTACATCCCGATGGTTGAGTTTGCTTATAACAGTGCTTAGCATGCAGCTAGTAGTTTACTATCTGTTTATGCTGATGTACGGATACCAACCTAGATCTCCAATAACAGTTGGACTTAGGATATTCAAGTTGATGCGGCTAGAGATTTCTTAGCAAATATTCAGGAAATGCTAGTCAATGAACGAGAGGCTATCAAGAGCGTACAAGATCGTACACGTTTGTTTTTTCAACGAAAAGATCCTTTCCATTAGTTTCCAAAATGCAATTGAGACGGCTAAGTACGTGGCCCAATCTCAAGCACGGCTAACAAGAAAAAACAGATGTGGACAGACATGCTCTTCTTTCACTGGCTGGCCACTCTCGGAGGAAGGCTATCTCATACAATTGGGGGGAGGGGTGTGTGTGGGGGGAAAAGCCAAACAGGGGGCCTGTAATGCCAATTAACCTCGCTGTCTCTACCCCTGAGGAAAGGATTGCTGCCCCAATCCCGAAAAAATCCTCCACGTTTCCACATACGCTCCAAGCTGCCTCGTAGCTTTTCCCACTGGCCATGGAGGGTGTGAATAGTGTTTGCTATATGGTCTGGATGGACTTAGTAGGCAGTGTGCTAGTGCCCTCAATGGCCTCACTGGAGCGAGCAAGTCAGATGTGCCATTCAGCAATGCTACTAATGATCTCCCACTTGTGACAGGTGCCTTTGGTACTCCTCCCCTGTGAGCAAGCCAGATGTGCGTGGCAATGCTACTAATGATCTCTGACCTGTGACAGGTTCAGTTTCTGAAAACAGGGCTGCCGTGATCCTGCAATGAGAGAGGAGAAGGGCGAGGCCCTGTCTTGTCTCTTCATTTGCAAGGGCTGGTGCTGACTCAAAGGCCCAGGCAACCGCCCCCAAGTAATGGTGCAGGCTGATGCTTGGTCTATGTTGAAGATGTAGAGGATCCTCTGCCATACTCGTTGCGCCTTGGAACAATCCCAGAGGCAATGTTGTCGAGACTCCTGAGGGTGTCCACACCTAGAACAGAGTGCTGGTCGACCTCCAATTGCTAGCCAGGTGTCTGCTACCAAGCTCGTGTGAGCTATCTGCCAAAGGAAAAGAGTAATCTTCCATGGCCAAAAATCCTGGAGGAAACGCGCGGGGGTATCTTCGGTCTCCCAATGTACTGCTGCCGTTGGCGTACTATCAACCTCTGGCAGTTGGAATCTGCGGTCCAGATAGACAGTATACTCAAAAAAGGGGATGTCAAGGGCATCCTTTGGGATGAAGGGATTGTGCCAATGGCACTCGCCTAGATCCCAATGCAATCTCATGAGTGATCGGCCCTCCCATAACCATAATCTCTCTCTTGGCACTCTGGCCGGGGGATGGTTGACGTGCCACCTATTGTCGTGAAATGTGATTGCTCACACTCTATGTAAAATGCAGCTACTGAGGTTCTTTGTGAGGGGTGGGGATTGGCTCAATCTGCCGTGGTCCAATAGAAAAGGTCATGAGGGTGCCTCTGTATGTACCATGGACTGCAATCAGGATATCATGCTTGGTCAAAACCCCTAACTACTGTTTTGCCGCCGGGGGGGGGGGGGGGGTGGGGAGATGGTCGGTGCAAGCCACTCTAGAGGAATGGATGAGTCAATGTCGAAGATACTCCTGTCTGTCTTGGATCCCAGTGAGGGTCCGCTGGTGTTCTTGGGTGGGAGCCATCAAAAGGTGAGCCACTCTCCAAGAAACTGTTGACGGTCCCCCTCCCCCCCCCCCCCCCCCCCGCAAGAGACGTTCGGGCGGGAGCCTAGCATGTGGCCGCAAGGAAGGGTAATCAAGGGGTTCCAAACCAGAGGCTGAAGGAGTCTCTCCTCATTCAGGATTCGAGGAGATTGGCAAAGTGCAGAACAGATGTGGTACTAGGCTCAAAGAAGGCTGGCTGCAAAGCGGTCCTCAAAGGTTGGGCTCAGGCTGCGGGTTCTCATCTCTCTAAAGATCCATGCCGGGCTTGAGGGCGACGGAGCAGCAAGAGCTGGAGTACGGGCAGAGATATGGACCATGAGAAATTCCGTCCAGGGCTCACCACCTGGAAGCTTACCAGGAAGGGATTGGCTCTGCATAGAAGGATCAATAATGCTGAGGCTGCCTCTGATGCGAGGCTGAATGATAACTCTTCAAGCCACTTGGGTCCTTGCTGGCCTGCCATCGCTGCCCACCCAGAGGTAGGTGTGGATCAACTACTATACCTGTCCGATGCATGCCCTGGAAGATGCCCATCAAGAGGTGATGTACCACATGGTCGCGAGAAGGACCTGATTCGCTGCCACTACTTTGCCGGCGGCAAGAGAGAGCTTAGTCCTACTCTAGTAAAGAACCTTCTTCCGAATTCTAAGGAGGAGGGGGGCAAGCTGATACTCAGAGGTGATGTCGGTCCTGACCAAGATAGTACTTGGGGTATCCCTCGGAATCCAATGGAAGGTTTGATTGGGCACCAAGCCGACGTAGGGGATCAGCTAACCCAAAATCCACATGACCTATGCGAGTCAATGTGGTTGCTGGAGGTGTGGCAAAAGATCTTGACTGTGTCCGCAAACCTGTGGAGGTTCTCCACCTCTCCAAAGAGGTAGGCTGCTGGTCATCGGCAAACTCAGAATCGAGTAGCTTGTCTTGAGACCTCACAGGTGGCCTGAGGCCCTGTAGTGCGGTTGGGGCCTGCGCTCCGCCTGTCAGATGTGGAGAATCTCAAACTTGCTTGACTACGCCCAAACTCGGGAAGATGCCAGGGGTCTTGTCCCATGATGGTGAAGATAAGCTCCTTGCAAGCCGCCAGCTCAGCTCCAGAGATGGTATCCTGTCTACCTCTGTGTCTGTCCTCCGTGGTCTTGAACATATTCAAATCACCCCCCTCCCTGCGTACACCAGAAATCCGCTCGAGGTGAGCCCTGCCTAATCAAGCTCCAAAAGTTTACTTGACCTGCCATGGAGTTTTGGGCATAAATCTTGAGGAGGCCCACCTGTACCTCGCCAAGTCTGATAATCAACCACTGTGCCCTCCCAGGAACAATGGTGCCTAAATCCACCACTGTCAGAAGAAACTGCTCACTAACAGAGGTACATGCCGCCTTTGGTTCCCAGATGGACCAAAGGTGGGTGATCAAAAGTTGTGACTCCTGCTTGGCAAAATCTTCTTACATTTGTGAGGTTGACCATGTGACAAATGACGCTCGTGCTGAAAGAGGATACTGATGGAGCCTCTCACTAAGGCTCTTTGTAGCTCCTCACGAAGGACTCCTCGCCTAGAGTGACAATGCAGGCCTCCCAATCCTTGTATGTTGCAGGTGACTGTCCGCATCACAGGGGTCTAGAGGGGTGAGATCTGTCTGTTCTGCCCTCCACCTTGTGAGATTTGGGCAGGGATTTGGATGGCGAGTACTCACAGTCTGTCCTTGGTGTGTAGCCGACCAAGGTGTTCCTCGATCCTATGCTCCATGTGGGCCTACTCTACTCTAGCTCGGCTGTAAGCACAAACTGGGCTTCAGCTATCGCAACAAAGGTATCTGTAGGAGGGGGAGAGGTGTACCGCCAACGACACAGGCAGGTAGATGAAGAGGATGACCTCCAAGCTCGAGCTGACGAGCTTGCTATCGTGGTTGCCGTGGCATGATCCGCCGACCTCCATTTGGGCGAAGGGTCAGTAAACAATGTTTCCTTTGCTCCATGTGGGCCCACTCTGCTTTGGCTCGGCTGTAAGCACAAACTGGGCTCCAGCTATCACAATAAAGGTATCTGTAGGAGGGGGAGAGGTGTACCACCAACGGCACATGCAGGTAGATGAAGAGGATCACTTCCAAGCTTGAGCTTACAAGCTTGCTATCGTGTTTTCCGTGGCATGATCCACCGAGCTCCATTCAGGCGAAGGGCCAAAAAACAATGTATGTGAGGCGCAGATCTCCCACGTGGTGAGAGAGCTCTTTTACCTGGCCATGAATAGTGGAGGAGATAGTCTCCGGAATCCACTCTCGCTTTGCTGCAACACTCAGGGGGGAGGAGAAAATCACAGCGCCACTCTCTGGAGTGGTCCGTTTGGATCCACGAAAAATAACACAAACTCCAAGAGGAGCCATGGTCTTAGCAAAAGCGCTGGCATCCACTGGGAGATATCCAAGGAAACTGTAGTCCATTGGCTGTCCCATGGTGGTTTCTACTAGGGTCAGGGGTTGCTGGTAGTTGATGGGAGTGTTTGGGGCAGAGGGGGGGAAGGAGGAAGTTTCGGAGGGGAGGATGGAGGAGAGGCTTAGGGCGGAGACAGAGGGGCTGGTTTAAGGAGCGAAGCAGCGACGGTGGTGGTGCGGGGGGACCAAGGAAGAAAGCAAGGGGGGGGAGGAGGGGGGGCGGAGTGGTTCCGAAAAGTTTGGAAGACAGACACCGAACCACTTTGTGGGACTGGTCTCTAGGTGCCAGTCTTCGTGTGGTACCTGGTAGTGGGACCCTCTAGGGGGCAGGTGGGGCATCCGCTCCAGACGGGTGTTGCTGTTGGTGATAAATGCTTGTAACGGTTCTCTGACACGACTGTTTCCGTCTGGGCCGGTGCGTAATGCTACGAGGCTTAGCTGAATCAGGTGGCCCAAAGCTGCTGGGGTGTCGAACTCCTCTTGGTAGTAGCCGCGCTCGAGGGTATGGATGTCAGCGGTTTTTTATGGCTCGCCAAGGAGGCTGGCTTGGAGCAAGTCATGAAGATGGCTATGTGCTGTAATCTTGGAAGTAGAGGCCTCGAGGGAGGATACAGTTGAAGCTAGGAGCTGGAGGTTTGCTTCAGAGAAGGTATAGCTGGGTCAGAGATGACAGTGGCTGCCATGTAGTTCTCCTGAAGGGTGAGGACCAAAGGATGCCGACACTTGCTGAGATGAAGCTATCCGAAAGCTTTAACCTGCTACGAAATTGCTGGAGGGGCTAGGTGGGGCTTTAGAGGCTTGAAGAGAATGCAAGGCGAAATGGAATGGACAGAGGGGGACGAGGGGGGGTGAAAAAGGTAAGGGAAGAAGCAGCTAAAATGACGTGAAGAGGGGTGAATGGGGAAGGAGGAGGTGGGGCAAAGAATACAGGGGCGCACATAACCAGAGCCAAATGGTGTGCGAGGGCTGTGATAGTAAGGGGAGGGAGGCGGGCACTGTGGATGGCAGCAGGAAGGATGCAGGGCAGCTGTGTCAGAGGTTAGTGGACAGAGGCAGGGCACGAATGGCTGATTGAGGGCATGGAGGTCTAGGGCAGAGGCTGGGGTTGGCACACGAATGTACAAGAGAAGAAGGGGGGGGGGTGGTGGGGTTCAGCGTGTGCAGGCTCCTCTTTTCTCCTAGTGTAAGAGCTCTTGTGGCATCATTGGTCGATCGTGCACCGTTTAATGTGATAGGTAGAGGGAGTTTACCTTTGGGAAATGCTAGTTTATTTGAGAGTTCGGAAGTTATCCCCTAGATATCGTGGACCTTACATGATCTTGAAAAAGATTGGTGAGGTTGCTTATAGACTAGAGTTTCCTCCAAATGTGAAAGTTCATCCAGTTTTTCATCTTAGTCTATTGAGAGAGATGTTGGGAGCTGAGGATAACCTTGTTAGCTTATCTTTCATCCAGTCTTTCATCCTAGTCTTTCATGCGGGGAGCTGAGGATAACCTTGTTACCCTCAAGAACTTGTAGAGGTTGAGGACTTGTCCTATGTTCCACATGAAACCGAGAGGGCGATCGATGTCAGAGAAAGGCAGCTTAGGAACAAGATGATCCATGGGGCAGAGGAGGACTCAACTTGGGAGTCAGTATAGCTAGTTTGAGTAAGCGCTTCCCTAATTTCATTTAAGAGTAAATGCTTGATGAGGGGAAGTATGTTATGTACTTGGACACTAATCTACGGATTAGGGATTTAATCCAACGAGGTTAGGGGGCCCCGAGATTAGGGGTTAGGGTTCGTGGATTGATTTAACACTATCACTATAGATAGAGTTGTGCACATGAACCACCGAAGGCCTTGCTTGGACCATGAGAGCAGACATGCTCATGCCGTTGATATGGCGAGAACATATGTTGGCGTGTTGAAGGCCTTCGGGCATGCTTCGGTGGTATGGGACGGTGGAGTTAGACATGGGCCTGTGAGATTGTGCTGGGGCCCTAGCCTTGGCTCGGGGGACATCGGTGGATGCCTGTCGTGGTTGGGAGGTGAGCTAGCCTGCTACGTCATGACTTGGTTTTGTACTAACCTTTGTTTTAGCTGTGACTAGAGCAGATCTTGTGGAGGGTTTTACAGTACCCTTAAGGCAAAAAGCGATTTTAGGTTTCGCTTAGCCATGGGCCTAATAGTTAAAGGTAAGCTTTACACAAACGCAATTCTATGCTAGTGACTATATTTCTGATTATCGGGGTTCCCATAAGTGGAGACTTAGGATCATGATAACAGTTGGCAGAGGAGGATGAAGGGCATCAGTCTCAAGTTCTATCACTCTCCTATATGCTGGAGCACTTTAGGCATCAATCTCAAGTTCCAACACTCGCCTACGTGCTGGAGCACTATACCTTTAGGAATGCAACTTTAATTCCTCGGCTATGCTGTTTATTTAAGGGAAGCTGTGCGTTCTATTTAAAAAATATTCAAGAAACAGGCATACTTATCCTCATTTTCTTGGATTCTATTTTGCCACAGAGGAGGGAATCTATATTTCATTCATGGACTTGCAGCCTTATACACTACAAGATTTATCTTGCACCAGGGAACTCAATCAGTGGTTTGTGAAGCAGTTCGACACGGTAAGGGTCTGCTAATTTTTAGTATCCTGGAACTTTTTTTGAAGACAAATGGAAATTCTTTGGTATGCCCATGTGAGAAGACCACAACTTTCGGTCTGTGCATGTGAAAGGACTCCTCAAAAGTTCTGACTGAAAATTTGAGAATAATGTATAACCATGCTTAGTTTGTGTAATCATAGTTCATAACATACATTTAGCAAACACATATGCATTCAGGTATGTAAGAATGTTTTGAGTATGTTTCAGGCCCGGGCCAAGTAACATACGTGACCAATATAATACCTCCTAGAAAGGATGAGATTTAGACAAATAGATACAATTATACATTGTAAACTCAAGCTCTCCAAGTTCCATTATAAAAACTTACAAAGTTACAACTTACAAGTTACATAAATGCGTAGCAAGCGTGGACTGATTTTCGAATAAAAAAACATAGCAACTTTCAGAAAACGTAAAACCTTAGAAAAACATTTAAAGAAAATAAGCACGTATGAAACATGAGTTTAAAACGCGTTTGTTGCAAACGTTTGCTTCACGAAGCAAACGCGAATGTTATGAACTATGTGTGTAATTTCTTTGTTTCAGGACATTGGTATTGAAACTATCTGTTTAACATGTGTGCTCAGGGCCCCTCAAGGTTGGTGGCAGAAGAGGGAAAGTCCAAGTGCTCCTGGGTAAGCCTTGATGATGTGACAAATTGGTATGTGCGGGGTAAGTTTCAAACTTCAATACCTGCAGACAAATCCTGATTACTTCTATCACAAGAGTATGGCTAAATTTGTCAAAAAGGATGAAGCAGGATAAGTTTTATTAGCGATGAGCAAGTGCAACAAAACTTGTCTTTTAAATGCCAGTTTGATAACATGGAACAAAAGATGAAGCGCTCATGGTAACTGTATTCTTTTGACGATTTTTCACATGTGATCTGCTCGTCAGTGTGTTTTTATAGATGAATCCTGACTAGGGTAGGGAATGAAAACAAGTTCAAAGGCTCTTTATGCTTGTAAAACTAGAGCATGATGCAAGCAAGCCTTCTCTTACAATTAAAATGGTAGTTGGACCTCCCTGTACACGACCTGCACGTCCGTGCTGCCTCTTTCC